>NW_014577062.1:1648800-1671930 GCF_000485595.1 Priapulus caudatus | reverse complement strand
AAGTATTACCAGATCCTGTCGGTACATGATAAGCCTAATATCTGCAGAGATTTAATTCTAGCGAAATGACGTGATCTGAACTTTTAACGCATGTAGATGAAAGTTGGTTGATTGAATATAAACCTCATGTGGCACTATTTACCTGAGACAGGCGCTTTGCCGGCTGGGCAGGAGATTGACCGACCGATAGTGGCTGGACTTGGGCATCCGGGGGCGGAACGCAGGGTTGCTAGAGGACAGCACTAGCGCTGCCCTGCTTATAATGCTTTCGTATCTCTTGTGCGCCTATACAGGAGTATAAATGAATAACCGGGAATTTGCGCGACTTGAGAATCTCCTTTCATTGTCTAAAAAATGCAATTCTGTAGATAGACTAATGAAACGCGAACTTTTACATCTGCACAACTTACTATTACATACTTATTATAATTGTAGTGAACTCATAAGTATTAACAGTTAACCAACCTCATTGGTAAGTAAGATTATTTATTATATTTATTTTTATATTGCGGTAATATTTTATTCTAAGTATAGAAGCAATAGTTAAGCTAGTTAACGTCATGCCCTCACCTGTAGCAGTCCGTGCGACCAGCCGAATGCGTTCATCGTTCTCTCAAGTGTCACGTGGACAAGCACTTTATGAATGACGTAATGCAACACGTTGTGCACACTTTCTAGAAACGTCATCTTGTCGCTGAAGTGCGTCGTACGATACATGCCGTGTGTCGGAGTGTAGGAAAGCACGAGCGGTGAGCCACCTTCTCCATAGAGTATTGTGTTCGTTGGGAAGGAATGCACAATAGCAAATGGCTTTCCAACGTAGTTTGCCAACAGCCGGCCGCACGCGTCCACGTGATCGATGATGACGTAATCAAAGCCGCCATCTTTGATTTTCCCGAGCAGACCGGGTTCCATAACTATCTGGTCGCAGAAACGCTTCTCGTTGTACGCGCTAATCGCCGTAAACATTGATAACCACTTGCCAAATTTCAGCAGATACCAGCGTCTCATTGCGTTCGTCTTAGTAGAGAGCGATGCGTTAAATGTCTGCTGACTCGCCTCGCAAGTAAGTGACGTCATGGCCGTCCCGCGCGAGGACCCGCACCACCTTCTCCATGATGAAGTTGTGACTCGATCGGGCGGGACCGGCCCATGTCTTGACAAGTATCTTGCCTCCGTCGACGACAGAAACAAACACGCACATCACAACGACGGCTGTTGCTTTTGTAGCAGATTCGCTTTTAGAATCGTGCATCGATGTGCAGTTTATTTTACGAGAGATGGCGCTAGCCGCGAGGACGATTCCAGGTAGGCGATCAAAGAGAAAGCAGAAAACCGTTACATTGGAGCCGTAGACCAGGATCGCGGCGTAGGCAGGGCGAGCAATGGAAGGAGAGGCAGGTGAAGNGAAAGAGAAAAGAGAGAGAAGTCTGGTGCGAGCAAGGAGGAAGGGAGAAGGATGGGGAGAAACTGGTGGGAGAAGGAGGAGGGGAAAAAGTGGAGAAGTCTGGTGGGAAGAAAGGAAAGAGAAGCTGGCTGGAGGAGGAGGGGGAGAAAGCTTGGTGGAGAAGGAGGAACTTCGGAACCAAGTCTTCTTCCCCTTCTCCTTTCTCACCAGCTTCTCCCTTCTCCCCTCCTTCCTCCCAGCTCCCTTCTCCCGCTGCATTTCTCCCCCTTTCGCTCGCCTACTCCACCAGCTTTTCTCCCCCTTCCTCCTTCTCCAGCTAGCTTCTCCTTTCTCCCTCCTCCTCCTTTCCACCAGCTTCCTTTCTCCCCTCCTTCTCCCCTTCCCTCCTTCTCCACTAACTTCTCCCCTCCTTCCCTTCTCAGCCAGCTTCTCCCTCTCCTCCACCACCTGTCTCCCTTCTCCCCCTCCTCCTTTCTCCACCAGCTTCTCCCCTCTTTCCTTCTCCACCACCTTCTCCCTTCTCCCCTCCTCCTTTTCTCCACCACCTTCTTCCTTCTCCCTCCCTTCCTCTACCACCTTCTCCTTCTCCCCTTTCCTCTCTTCTCCACTTAGCTTTCTCTCTTCCTCCTTCTTCCACCACATTCTCCCTTCTCCCTTCTCTTTTCTCCACCAGCTTTCTCCCCCACCTGTCCTTTTCTCCACCAGCTTCTTCCCCTTCTCCCCTTCCTCATTGTCTCCTACCCAGATTTCTCCCCCTCCTCCTTTCCACCCAGCTTCTCCCCTCTTCCTTCTCCACCACTTTCTCCCTTCTCCCCTTCCTCAATTTCTCTACCAGCTTCTATCCCCTCTCCTCCTTTTCCACCAGTCTTCTTCCCTCCTCCTTCTCACCGCTTCTCCCCTTTCCTTCTCACCACCTTCTCCCTTCTCCCCTTCCTCCTTTCTCCACCAGCTTCTCCCCTTCCTCCACAACCTTTCTCCCTTCTCCCCCTCCTCCTCCACCAGCTCCCTCCTCCCCCTCATTATCCCTTCTCCCTTCTCCCCCTCCTCCTCCACCCAGCTCCCTTCTCCCCTCTCCTTTTCTCCTTCTTCCTTGCTCCACCAGCCTCCTCCTTTTTCCACCTACGCTTCTCGCCCCTTCCTCCACCACCTCCCTTCTTTCCCCCTCCATCCCTTCTCCACCAGCTTCTACCCTCCTTCCTTCTGGCTATCACCTTCTTCTTTCTCCCCCCTCCTCTTCTCCACCAGTCTCCCCTCCTCCTTCTCACAGCTTCTTCCCTTTCTTCCCCTCCTCCTCCACCAGCTCCCTTTTCCCTCCTTCTTCCCCTTCCTCCTTACTCACCAGCTTCTCCGCCCTACTCCTTCTTCCACCAGCTTCTCCCCCTCCCCACACCTTCTCCCTTCTTCCCCCCTTCCTCATTCGCACCAGGCTTCTCCCCCTCCTCCTCGTTCTCCGCACCTTCTCCCTTCTGCCCCTCCTCCTTTCTCCCCTTCCTCTTTCTCCACCTCTTCTACCATTCTTCCCCTCCTCTTCTCTACACCTTCTCCCTTCTCCTTCCTCCTTCATCCACAGCCTCCTGCATTTTGTGGTCTGGATCGGTTTATGGGTTAACATAGTGCATGTGTGGGGCCATATGAGTGGCCAGCGATAGGCCACTGTGAAATGAAATTTGAAATGAAACCTCAAAATTCGAAATGTTTTTTCACAGTGGGCTATCGCTGCCATAGGACTTGGTACCCGGTCCCACTCTCAGCTTAGTTTAACTCGATGGGGTATTGAGGTCTGGGGAGTGTCAGTACCAGTCTATGCGCGATAGGCCACTGTTGAAAACATTTTCCATTCTTGTTTCATATTCATTTTCATTTTTTCATTTCATTTTCATTTTTTTTCATTTTTTATTTTGCATTTCATCTTTATTTCATTTTCATTTCATTTTTTAATTTTTTTCCATTTTTCATTTCAATTTCATTTTTATTTCCTTATGGCAGTCCTATGGCCACCATAGTTCAAAGCACTTTATCAATGAGATAAGGCAAACACGTTGCTGCACACGTTCTAGAAGAAAAAAAAAAAAAAAAAAAAAAAACCCCCGGGTTTCATCTTGTCGCTGAAGTGCTCGTGTACGATTAACATTTTGCCGTGTGTCGGAGTGTAGTGAAGAGCACGAGCGGGGAGGCCACCTTCTCCATAGAGTTACTGTGGTTCGTTGGGAAGGGAATTTGCACATAGCAAATGGCTTTCAACGTAGTTTGGCAACAAGCCGGCCGCACGCTCACGTGAATCGGATGATGACGTAAATCAAAGCCGCCATCTTTGATTTTCCCGCAGCAGGACCGCGGTTCCATAACTATTTTTTGGTCGCAGAAAGCGCTTCTCGTTGTACGCCGCTAAATCGCCGTTAAACATTGAGAAACCACTTGCCAAACTTCAGCAGATACCAGCGTCTCATTGCGTTCGTCTTAGTAGAGAGCGATGCGTTAAATGTTAGGATACTGTAGGTGCTCGACGCATCGTCTGCTGACTTCGGGGCCTCGCAAGTAAGTTGACGTCATGGCCGTTCCCCGCGACGAGCGTAGGAACCCGCCACCACCTTCTCCATGATGAAGTGCAGACTCGATCATGCGGGACCGGCCCATGTTCTTGACAAGTATCTTGCCTCCGTCGACGACAGAAACAAACACGCACATCACAACGACGGCTGTTGCTTTGCTTGGGAGACGCATTGCCAGCTTTTTGCACGTCCTCCGTAATATCTGACGGCGTGTGCGCAAATAGGTTCAAACGTACATGCTAAATAACACGTTGAATTGCGTAGGAGCCTATTTACCTGCCTAATAGCGCGACGATGTTCAAGAAAATGCGCGAACGTGTCCTTAGACTACGGAAGAAGAGCAAAGGGCGCATGTGTCTCATGAAGTGCGGTCAAGCAGACTGCTACCGACACTTGCCCTCGGGGTTAAAAGGGCACCGCTTCGTGTCACGGGAGATGATGACACTTTGTGTCAGGGACGGATTCTCGGATTTTGAACATAGAGGTGGCCGTTACAAGCGGGTCTGTCGAAAAGATTTGTAGAAGAAAAAATTAAGAGTACGCATTGCGGCGTTTGATGCACGTATGCTCATAAGAAATATTTTGTTTGACGAAAACGTTTCTTTCCCTTAAAGATTTTAGAGAAAGTCATTAAAAATACCAATACGATTTACAGTACATGAATAGTTTTATTGTTAGTAGGCATATTATTTGCATTGTGGAATAGGCAGAATATCAAGTGTGAACAGCATGAAATATCACTCGTCCTACACTTACGCAAACATGCATTTCAAAAACAATGTAGCCTACTTGGCGACGAGACATGTTTATTGGTGCATGGTATTAGCGTCCATGCAATCAACCCAGCTATTAGGTGTCTACGCGGTATGAGTCGATTCAGTCTATTCTCAACGTCATAATATGCCACCTGTAGTAAAATACGTGATTCATGTGTGATTTTATTTGTGTAATATATATATATCGGTTTTGTTAGAACATTTATTTCCTTCTTAGAACGCGCACGATGCTACTTCCAGACTTCACACTTTGCGAAAAAAAAATTCAGATACTCATGTTTTTAGAAATAGCTTTTGGTCCGCTGCCCAACTCCCGTCAAGAATTTTAGCCCTTAATGTACCTAGTGATAAAATAATATAGTAAGAGTAAACAGATTAATCACTTTTACGAACGCCTCTCTATGCTATATAATGTGTTAGCCACGAGCTTCCGGTTTTGCTCATTTGCGCGACGTATGTAACATTAAAATCAGTTCAGATATTAGTGAAATTAGTAGAAATAACTTCTTTCCCGTCACATCCTGCCCAGGAAAAAGCAATTAAAGTGCTGTTTTGTTTATTGTCGTTATACTTTTTATATCTCCATATAGGATTTGTAAAGGTATATACCTAATTGCACAGCAATGTAACTACGCGCTTATAATGTTTCTGATATCACGTCTCCGGCATCGACGAATGTCACGAGTGCTTATAGATATGCTTGCAATGAGAACTACGTAAGTTAGCCACGCAAAGAATGCAGCAATTACGAGCAGACAAGCAATAACATCTATGAGCCAATATTGTAGGAAGTTCAGTTCAGTGTAGGCAGGGGCTTGCTGGTCGGCATAGAGCATCGTGTAATTCACCCAGAATGACACGGTCTCATCAGGAGACATCGGCAGGCTGTGATGATACAGTTTCGAAAGCTGACGCACGCGTGCTGCATATCTGCGGAATTATTGAGGCTAGATGTAAACAACGATATAATTGCAAAGATACGTAAGATATGATACGACATCAAACTATTATTAAACTATTTATGATTGAATAAAAGAATTAGGACGACGGTTAACTTAATTAGTATTTGCGAGTATACTATTAGCTTTTATCGGTCTTGTAGTATAAAAGTAGTGTCGTTGGCCGATCTCTGTGCAATTCTTAGCAAGATAAAATACACGCTCGACAAACATATCTGTCTGAGATACCGTAATTATCGTACGCAATAGACTTACGCGTTATTCTCGACAACACGCCTAAGGGCGGATTGTAGGCTTGCTGTTGTTATAGTATGGAAGTCAATCATCTCGCCGATTCCTCTCTCTTGAGCCATGTGCGCGTTTCGAAACTGGTCGGCAAAGATCGGCATGACAACGACAGGGGTGGCGTGGCAAATCGCCTGCCATAATCCATTAATTCCACCGTGTGTGATAAAAGAAGCTACCTTGCTATGACCTGTGAAAAAATGCGTGATTTTTTCAATTGTTTTGTATACTATAAAGAGCACGTAAAATCTTGGCTCGTGTGCTATTGATAATACTAGTGACATACCTGCGTCTAAATTTTGTTTCGTTTATATTATTTCGTTAGTTCACTCCATTACCTAGTAGATCATTCTGCGGTGCCCATTCCAATGTGACAACGTTGGTTGGAAGTCCGGTCATGTTGAAGTTAGCGATAATAAATAGGTACGGTAGATTAGAGACAGCACCTAGAAGCGCAGTCTTAAAACGCTGGTTCTGAAAAACGGGGGGGGGGGGTGGAATAGAACAGCGCTATGCATATTACAACTTTTAAAATCTATTTGCGTTCAAGATTGAATTGCCGAAATAATGGCACCGTTAATGTCATCACCTCGCGTAGATAAAGCTCCCATTCATAGAGCATATTGGAGAAAGTCAAAAGTTAAAATTCCTGCGCGGTAATTACGCTATTTGCCTCAATGTGCCTGGCTGGCGATGGTGTGATAACTAAAGACACCCATTACGCATGCGCGGCCTTACCTCGTTCAAACCGCCCGGTCCGTGCAGGAGAGTACCGAATGACATGTATATCACTTTTCTATTAGTCCTCGCTAGCAAATCATCCAGTTTCTGCGAGAAAGGCAAATAAATAATGATCTTTACATCAGACTCAGTAGAATGATCCACATTATGCAGGCTTCAGGATTTTTGATTCTGAAGTCGACATTTCAACAGCAACATACCAATTAATCAAATATACCTCGTTGACGACACGCGCTGGGCGCTTGTGTAGGCTAGGGGCAGGAGATCTTACGCCGTAAGTCAGTGGGCTAATTTGATGCAATAACTTAGATATTTAATTGTGAGACGATATGCTCTTTCACTGTTTGTGAAAACTAGTGTATCTCACAAACAGCGGTGACGCCTAATCATCTCATATTTCATGGATGGGCAAACTGCGCTCCACAGAAATTGCCAGACATTACGTAGGAAACACAGCGTATGAAGCCAGTGTATCATAGGTGAGATAAGGTTCTAATATTCCACTTGACTATAGTTTATGCAAGCAAAATCTGCTATTCTGAGATCGAGTAGTCAACATCAACGTATCAGCCAATCAGATAGCTTGCTGACGATATTGTTGAATGCCTGTTAATTGTGTTGTGGCGACAAATCTACACCAGTGCCATTCCCCATTTTAAAGCAAGAATTAAAATATATCAAGAGTGAAATGTACGAAAAATTATCTACCATTATTTGTGTATCTGAGAGATATTACATCACACACTCGTTCCACTGAATTTTCTATCACTTGTGTAAAATAACCGTAGTCTGAAGACGAACAGTGATTCATGAAACCGCATTGTCTCGTGGAAGAGTGGTGGTCTTATTTGCATTCGGTAACCTACTCTCGAAATACATGCAGAAAGGTTTAAGATTCTGGATACACACTCGCTACTATTGTACCTGAGGCAGCGCTTTTACCGGCTGGCAGAGCTGACCACCAATATGCTGGACGTTGGGCATCGTAGGGCGTGGATGGTCAAACGCAGGGTTGCTAGAGCAAAGCACTAGCGCTGCCCTGTCTGTAATTCCTTCGTATCTCTCGTGCGACTAAAATGGTATAGATAACATTATTTACATGTATAAGCTGACACCGATTTGCTTTTCAGAAATGAATCATTTTAACGCAATTGACGCTGTAAGAGATTCCGTATGACTAGGTTAATTATACAAGTTTATCAGATTTTCGTTCAAAGTAGTTAATTCATATTTTTCGTGAATTTGTACAATTGGTGGGACGATCTTGTGATTAAATTAGAAGATTCGTCGCTAATGACAACTCTAAGGCTTATAATACAATATCATCTGGTTAACGTTATACTCTTGCCTGCAGCAAACCGTGCGACCAGCCGAATGCGTTCATCGATCTCTCAAGTGTGACGTGGACAAGCACTTTATCAATGACGTAATGCAACACGTTGTGCACACGTTCTAGAAACGTCATCTTGTCGCTGAAGTGCGCCGTACGATACACGCCGTGTGTCGGAGTGTAGGAGAGCACGAGTGGGGAGCCACCTTCTCCGTAGATTATCGTGTTCGATGGTAAGTTATGAACAATAGCGAATGGCTTGTTAACGTAGTTCGCCAGCAGGTGACCGACCGCGTCTGACTGATCAATGATGACGTAGTCGAATCCGCCATCTTTGATCTTGTGGAGAAGATCGGGTTCGGCCACTATGCGCTCACCAACGCGTCTCTCTGTTTTTGCATTTATCAGCATGAACAGTACAAACATATTGCCATATTCTACTAAATAGTTTCGCATCGCCTTCTTGTTTTCCTCTTCATGTAGGCCAGTCGTGTTGAACGTCAGCAGGTCGTAGCTGTCCGTCGATAGGAAGCCGCCGTTACGCGCCACCTCTCGCTCCTTAGACCCGAGCAAGAACGTGACGTCATGTCCATCGCGCGCGAGGATTTTAGCTATTTTGTCCATGATGATATGGTGACTGGACGGAGTTGTGCCAGCCCACGGCTTGATGAGTATCTTGCCTCCGTCGACGACAAAAACAAGCACGCACATCGCGATGACGGTGGCGGCTTTGCTTTGGAGACGCATCGCCAGCTCTTTGCGCTTTGTCTGACGGCGTGTGTGCGAATAATAAACAAGTGCCAGCTTAGAATAATGAGGAAGTTGAGCTTGACGTGTGAATGATCGTAAATAACGTGGCTTAACGATCGTGCTATACCCTTCAGGCGTCGCCAGGTTGTGATGTCACCTAATTGTGTTCAACCTCCAGACAATTCACTTCCACTAATGAACGAACACTCCAACAGCGTTTCACACCGCAAACGCCATATATATGCGCTGTATAATATGTTCGTGCAGCAATAAACCATCACACAGCCAAGACTGGTCGGCTTTTCTATCAAACGTGCTAAAGCATATATTTATCGAAACGTTCATTGCCTGCATTGCATACAATGTGGCTTAATTAGAATACTGCGAATTTCATCAAATGTGTGTTTATCTGTGGATTAAATCTCAACAACGTAGGTAGCGAATTATTATCATTATATTATATATTAATCACTATATCATTATCACTTTTTGGAACAAATTTTGACGATGTATACGAGTGATTCTACGTGCGATTGCTGCATAATTACGCTAGTTTGGCACACAAACAATGCAGCAACCACAAGCAGACAGGCAATAACATCTATGAGCCAATACTGTAAGAAATTCAGTTTAGTGCAATGCTATAGGACCGAATAAGACAGCAAATTTATAGAAACGGTTTCAAAAAAATTTAACACGCCATGCTTGCAGAATAAATTAAATTCCTCTACTATATTATATTGTGTTAATTAAGACAGCACTGTAAATCCCAAATTAGGTAAAGCGATTCGGGCTTTTGTATTCACATAATGTGGGCAAATTTAGCAGAGCGACTCTCGCAAAATGTTGTTGCTCACAACACGAATGCTCGTACAATGCTAACACATATACACATATCATTCACGCATCATGTCTTCTTATACCGAGTTTATTGTAAATAAAGAAACATTTACACTTTCAATATTGCTTTGTATTGAATAAGTAAAACTGATGGGTAAATTCAATTTTATCTCTGTTAACTGTCACTTGGTATCTCCCTAAAATATCTTTAACTAGAGCACTCGGAGAGCACAGACCTCCGCCAAGGCAGCTGAATTCTCTCAATGTAGAATTTTTATTAATTAATTAATTAATTAAGTGGAAAAATTTATTAATTAATTAATTAAATAATTAATTGGATCCGGATTAGTGCGAGCGTGCAGGTGGGGGAGGACTGTGGTTGCCCCTTAGCCTGTGTTTGCGTGTTTGTAAGTCTACAGCCAGCGCACCTAGCGGAAGTGAACTGAAACGTGCATGTTCACAAACAAACCAACCAACACTCAAACATTCGCCGGTGAAAACATAACCTCCGCCACGCCCCTGGCGGAGGTAAATATAAAACAGGGTCCTTTCATGTATAGATGGTAACATATAATAAGTAAAACTGATGTGTTATTCAATTTTACCTCTGTTAACTGTCACTTGGTATTTCCCTAAAATATCTTTAAATATAGAACAGGGTCCTTTCATGTATAGATGGTAACAAATAAGGGCGGTTCTCGCGATAGCTATGCAAGTTAGCCACGCAGAGATCGCAAGAACCACAAGCAGACATGCAGTTATATCGATGAGCCAATATTGTAAGAAGTTCAGTTCAGTGAAGGCAGGAGCTTGCTGGTCGGTATAGAGCATCGTGTAATTCACCCAGAATGACACGGTCTCATCAGAAGACATCGGCAGGCTGTGATGGTAGAGTTTCGAAAGCTGACGCATGCGGGCTGCATACCTGTAGAATTGTTGATGTTGTCTGGTATAAGCAACAATATTCTTCAAATTATCATATCAAACTACTAGGTAATATAAAGGGCTGAATTCTAAAATTTTAATAAGGTTTGATGAAATAAACTATAAAACTATAACTAATATGAATAAAGACGATTATACTCTTCTAGGCAGTGTCGTTTTTGTAGCAAGCAGTGCCTTTAACTGATGTCCGTGCAATTCTTAGCAAGATAAAATACACGCTCGGCAAACATATCTGTCTGCGTGGGATACCGTAATTATCGTACACAACAGACTTACGCGTTATTCTCGACAACACGCCTAAGGGCGGATTGTAGGCTTTCTGTTGTTATAGTATGGAAGTCAATCATCTCGCCGATTCCTCTCTCTTGAACCATGTGCGCGTTTCGAAACTGGTCGGCAAAGATCGGCATGACGACGACAGGGGTGGCGTGGCAAATCGCCTGCCATAGTCCATTAAGCCCACCATGTGTGAAAAATGCATCTATCTTGCTGTGAGCTGCAAAGAAAATCATAATCATGTATATACATTTCATGTTATTTTCCATATTCGTGTGTACTACTAATAACTGCGTGCGTTTGAATTCATTTCGTATATCCTCTTCTTTACCTAGTAGGTCATTCTGCGGTGCCCATTCTAATGTTACAACGTTGGTTGGAAGTCCGGTCATGTTGAAGTTTGCGATAATGAATAGGTACGGTAGATTAGAGACAGCTCCTAGAAGCGCAGTCTTAAAACGCTGGTTCTGAAAAATGAAAGAAACAAGCGCAGCGCCATACTAGCTCTACAAACGTAGCGCATTGCGCCACAGTATGGCCATAGCAGTATATGATTGTAATGGATGCAATTTATGTAGCCTACCCGACAACACTGCAGCCAGTGGTGCAAGAACAAAGTCACTATCCGGTAAAATAGAAGTGCCCGCAACTACCGGCAACTGTTAGAAAAACTCGCGCGTACGTTTTCGTAATATTCACAACAGAACGTCACATTAATGTGAGTGAGTTAAGCAATGAGAGAGGTATGCTGTGATCGTCCTCACTAAAAAAATAATCGACGATGAACCTATAGTTTGTCTCGGAGGCGCAGCAGGGACCCGTTGTCAGAAACAAAATTAGTCTTAACATTATCGACTCGTAAACGGTTGACAGAAATATCATAAAGTTACGAGGACGAAAAATCCTCGCACATTTCTTCGCATTAGCATTAACTTTAGCATTAACTTTGCTATGTTTCTGTTAACGGCCCCCAGGCTGTTAATGTGTCTAATCATACACAGCGCATGCGCGGCCTTACCTCGTCAATACCGCCCGGTCCGTGGATGAGAGTACCGAATGACATGTATATGACTTTTTTGGCGCTCTTCGCTAGTAAGTGATCCAGTTTCTGTGAGAACGATAAACTTATTACTACAATGCTCATACATCAATTACCGTAGAAGTATTCAGATCCTGTCGGTACAGAAACTAATTCTCAGAATTTAATCTAGCGAAATGACGTGATCTGAACCTTTACCATGCTTACATGTAGAGAAGTTGTGATTAATATAAACTCATGGCACTATTTTACCTGAGGCAGCGCTTTTGCCGGCTGGCAGAGATGACCACCGATATGCTGGACGTTGGGCATCGTGGGGCGTGGATGGTCGAACGCAGGGTTGCTAGAGGACAGCACTAGCGCTGCCCTGCTTATAATGCTTTCGTATCTCTCGTGCGCCTATACAGGAGTATAAATGAATAATCGGGAATTTGCGCGACTTGAGAATCTCCTTTCATTGTCAAAAAAATGCGATTCTGTAGATAGACTAATGAAACGCGAACTTTTACATCTGCACAACTTACTATTACATACTTATTATAATTGTAGTGAACTCATAAGTGTTAATAGTTAACCAACCTCATTGGTAAGTAAGATTATTTATTATATTTATTTTTATATTGCGGTAATAGTTTATTCTAAGGATAGAAGCAATAGTTAAGCTAGTTAACGTCATGCCCTCACCTGTAGCAGTCCATGCGACCAGCCGAATGCGTTCATCGTTCTCTCAAGTGTGACGTGGACAAACATCTTTTCAATGACGTAATGCAACACGTTGTGCACACGTTCTAGAAACGTCATCTTGTCGCTGAAGTACGTCGCACGATACACGCCGTGTGTCGGAGTGTAGGAGAGCACGAGCGGGGAGCCACCCTCTCCATAGATTATTGTGTTCGATGGGAAGGAATGTAAAATAGCGAATGGCTTTCCAACGTAGTTCGCCAACAGCCGGCCGCACGCGTCCACGTGATCGATGATGACGTAATCGAAGCCGCCATCTTTGATTTTCCCGAGCAGACCGGGCTCCGCAGTTATCAAGTCGCAGAAGCGCTTCTCGCTATAACTGTTGACCAAAGTGAACAGCGAGAACCATTCGCCGAACTTTAGCAGATAGTCACGCATAAGCTTCTCGTCATCCTCCGTGACGGATCCCGTCGTGTTGAACGTCAGCAGATCGTCGCTGTGCGTCGACAGGAAGCCGTCGCCCAGCGCCACATCTCTCTCCACAGAGCCGAGCAATAACTTGACGTCGTGCCCGTCCAGCGCGAGAATGCGCGCTATTTTATCCATCAAGAAAAGGTGACTGGAACGAGTGCCGGCGCCCCACGGCTTGACGAGTATCTTGCCTCCGTCGACGACAGAAACAAGCACGCACATCGCGATGACGGCGGCGGCTTTGCTTTGAAAACGCATCGCCAGCTCTTTTCACAGTTTCCTTAATACGAAACGGTGTTTGCGCGAGTAGAGTCAAAGGTGCAGGCCAAATATCCCGTTGATGTCGCGTAACCTGTTAAATAACGAAATGTAAATATAATAAAATGATCTAGATATTAGTTGCAGTTCAGGCACCCTTGCAATGACGATGACCTGGGAAATGCGCGCACCTGTGTTCTAGAACGCGGAAGAAAAGATACATAGGTGTGCATGGCAGCGCGATTGTGCGACACTTCTACCTACAGGTGCCCTCGGGCTTAAACGACACCGATTCGTGTCATCGGACATTGTGACACTTCGTGTCGGTGGCGGATCTAGGATTTTGAACATTGGGGTGGCCGTTGCGAGCGGGGTTGAGAAGGAAAGATTTTTAGCGAGAAACTAGAATACGATGGCGACTTTTGAGGCACGTATACCTGATAACAACAAATCTGTTCGGAAGAGAAGAAAATATAAAAACGTAACGTTAGAGGAAGTGATTAAACAAAGCTACACGATTTACAGTATATCGGTAATTTTATTATTAGAATCTGTTGCATAGCGGAATAAGCGCATTTTCAGGTATTAATAAACAGCATGAAATTTTACTCGTCGCCACACCTACGCAAACATGACTTTCAATTAGCAATTTACCATTCAGCAATTTTAAGTAATTTAGCCTACTTGGCGACGAGACGTGTTAATTTCTGGTGAACGCTTCTACGCAATCAATTCATCTACCATGTGTCTACGCGGTATAAGCCGATATGGCTTACTCGCAATCGTTATATATATCTGCCATTATGGTAGAATACGTATACGTGATTCATGCGTGATTTGTGCGGGATTCATGCGCCTTATCTCTGTTGCAGGTTCTCTGTGTTGCGCATGGTAGACATTGCACATGTATAAGAGCGCGTAAAATTTCATCCTAACGATTACTGTAAAATGCGTATCATGTAGCTGGCAACAATTTTGTGTGAAGTTTGATGTGATTTAGCATAAATAAAGCGTTCTCACTGAAACAAATGTTCTTGTGCCGTGCCTTGCCAGACATGCAGCTATCTGTGGACGCCATCTATTGGCGAATACCGCCTATAGGGAGATAGCTAATGCCCGGCGGCGAAATTTTTTTTCCCACGAGAGTTCCGGACCCACCACAGATAGTGTTTTGTAATATATGGTGCGTATATAAGACAGACCTGGTTGAATTATAGTTAGTGTTAGGGTTAGGGTTAGGGTTCGGGTTAGGTTTAGGGTTAGGTTAAAGTTGTATAAACTTTTACATTGTTGCTTTGAGGAAGTCGAGTGAATGGAGTGCGCTGATTGGCTGGGGTCCGGAACTCTCGTGGGAAAAAAAATTCCGCTGCCCGGCGCACACGTGAGTGAGTTATTTTACTGAAGTAAAATTACGCATGAGTCATTTTACTCACGTGTGCGGCGGATTTTTGTTGAGTAATTTGACTCATGCGTCAATTTACAATTTCTCGTTAGCAAGCGAGGAAATAAAATGGACGCGTGTCGTTGCTGCAGAAAGGTGAATTGCTTAAATTCTCGGAATATTGCCAAGGGTCGCCGTTGTAAACACAGCATATATAAGTGATATGACATCGTACGTAAAAATATGCCGTACATTTTGAAGGGGCTCTCATGCAAATGTTATGACCTATTAAACTTATGATGTTAACTTATTGTTTCACATTTGTTCATATATTGTATATTTCAGCGGCATAACTTCTTCCATTATTGTGGGGGGAAACGCGTATAACGGAGAGGAGACTTTTGATACTGCATATAGAGTTTATGTCAGAATCTAGGAATAAATTCGAACATCTTATGCACGGTTAACCAACAAACAAGCGAATTCGTATATACTGCTGACGCTAGGATACATAAATTGTAAGTTATTTATCTAAACATACAAATATTGGTATTTTATTAAAAAGGTGAAATATATCTGTTTTATTGTTTGAACGTTTATGGAAGAACAAAAACATTTGACGAAACTGCTATTCTTTTTTGTATGGATTTAATACTCGGTGGAGGCACCGCGTATATTTATGAAGTAATTAACATGCTAAAATTAAGCACCAACTCTCAGGCATCTTTCAAACAATTAAACTGACAAGTAAATGTTTTCAAATATACAATTTAACGAGGTTTACGGGAATCTTTTCGCAGGGCGGCGCCACCATCCAATCGATTAACACAATTTAGAGCGAAAGTAGTCTTACTTCAGGCACGTACACGCGCATACATACACCCAAAAGGACGCGCGCACGTATACACACAGATCAATGAATATTATTTATTTGTTCATTCATTCGTTTATTTATTTGTTTTATTAGCATTCTAAATAAAATAACGCGAACAAAGGGTCGCGAAACAATTGTCACACAGCATTTTGTCATGTCTATACTAATTAAATGTCATAATTATGGCCCCGAGATAGCTTTTATTTATCTATTATGAGTCTATTCGATATTGAAAATGGCACATTTAAAATTATATTATCCAGCTAAATGTAGCTCTCGTTTCCTTATTACTATAATTTTTGTATAAACAAAGAGGCCTATCAAATCAACCGATATTCTCTGACAAATAAATTCGTCCACCTTATTTTACATGCATCATCAACAATCACGGTCTTCTATATTAAATTAATTGTTGAAAATTCGACATGTTAATCAAACATATTATTTAAACTGTTGCTATTAAAAGTCAGATGTTTCTATAATTATCATTAAAATAGCTTTCTGACTGTTACATGGTATAGCCAACCTCTATTGAAGTCTAATATCGTATTATATTCAGTCAAGTGGTGGGCGTGGTATGAACGGATGTTCGAGGAGCCGAGTCCACTAACCGTGATGATTCTACATCTTCTCATTCCATCTGTGCAACGTCATTTCCTACCACCGTGGGGACGTCACGTGGTCAGACGATTAACACTGTTTCGTTAACCAAAACAAGTCCGATAAGGGAAGAGATGATGCCACCCTGGATGTTTGTGGCACGCAGCGGCACCTCGTCTCTCTTGAAAATAATAGCTAAACTACCTTAAGCTAAAACTGACCGCGCGGAATGCATTTTAGTCGCGATACGTGCTACCGCCACAGAGAGGATCACGTGGATATAGCTTACAGCAAACGGCTGTTCTGTCGGCTCACCAAAGCTAACCAAACACGACGAGCAGAAGTGATACAACAGACGTGATTCTACCCGACCCGCCAGGCGTGACAAATATTCTTGGGCGCATTGAACGGCACGTTTCTTATTTTTCCCGAACAACGATAGCAACCAAACTGGCAAATTTACGCCCGACTTGACAAAAGCCAAACGGATCCCATTCCCATGCTAGTTTCTTCATGGATAGCGACCGACGGCAAGTAAACAACGCCTCTAAGAATGTGCGTGATTCGTTACTTATATACTATTGGACTATACGTCTCAGTGAAAAATTCCTGCGTTCTGTTTATCTGCCTTCTTGGTTATCAATGTGCCTGGCTGCTCGCTTGTCTAGCAAAGTTTTAACATACTGAAGTGAAGATGTTAAACTAAATCAATATTAAATAAATGAAACGTTAATAAGAATGTCAAATTTTCGTACTACATTATATACATAATTTATTTATTGAAATAACAACCATCTGCTATATATTACATAAAATACAGATTATCATCGTAAAAGCGTACATTCGCGAAAAATGTGTCTGCACCGAATGACATCAGCGGTGCGATAGCATGCAATGTAGCATGAAACAAATAATTGAGTTGTTTGCATTTAGCGGACCAGTTTAGATTTCTTTGAGCTGCACGCACGCAACCCAGTTGTTCTTTTTAAATCTCGGATGCTTATGTTTTCTAGTGATAGTACAAACCGATTTTCATTCTCATCAGACAATCTGCGAACGTGACCGCATAGCTGCCAAGGTTTCGATTCACATAATATATCATTAAATATTATTTTTTATAACCATTTTGTATTCTAGTAGAAATAATCGATTAGGATATTAACGATACTGCATCGAATCTAAACGTGTCCCACTTGTGAAACATAACAAAACACGCACGAACCTGACTGAATATTATAGCATTCATTCAAGCGATTATATGACACAGAGAAATCCTCCTGCTCACGTGACCCCTATAGGATTACGTAAATTACACGACGCGTCAAAATCACGGTTGTTGTTGTTTTTTACAAAAAAAGGCATTCTTAATAATAATAGCATTTCTGGACGATTAAAGAGAACTACAATGTATAAATATACCGGCGAATCATACGCCGCCGTTGACCTTATAAAATCAAATGTCATTATCCAACTGGTACCACTAATAGTATATTGTCTCCATGATACTTGTGGTGGCAGCACTATTCTCTTCGATTACTAAAAGCTAATGATATCATAACGAGGAACACCCAGACAAGTCTGTAGTAAATATCGCGTGATACGCCTCCAAATTGCCAGACACAGCTATGAAATAAGGAGGAACGCAATCAGATGAACGCTGTAGTTTTTATACGCTGGTATAGGGTGCCTGCTGGCTCAGCGGCATCGGGAGAACAGGGAAAAATCCCGAAAACGTTTTAGTCGGTTGTAGAAGAAGCGAGAGACGGTACAAGCGTGTGGCGAAATGGCAAGGTTCTTAGATGGTATAACCCCGGCGGTCCCTGCAATTTACAAGGGCCTGAACGTACCACGGCAAGTCACAGGTGAACCACTAATCAAATCGGAGATTTCGTATAGCCCTTGTGTAACAACATTAAAATATTTAACTCCAATTTGCATTTCTGTATTATATATATAATAAATAACCATGTCTGTATCGCTCTAGGTGCCGTGTGAACGTCGGATCACATAATACAACTATAGTAGCATACACAAGTTTACAATTTATATAATTATTAATAATATAATTGATTATAACTACGAAAAAATGTCATGTGGAAATTGGCAATAATAATTATGTGATTTATCAGCTATTGTTTCGTTTAATTAGATTCTTACGATATATATTTGTCATGAAATTGATTAACGTTGAAGTGGTTACTTACAAACTATATAAATGTTGCAACGCTTCCCGTTATACTGTGAGTATATAATGTTAGGCTTAATATTATACACAAGACATAACAATATCAGATGTATAGAATTACTACACAAGTTAAAGATGTGGGACATGGTAAAGCTGCAATAATAAATATCTTGTTTAGTGGGTGTCACTAACTTAGCACTATAGACACGCCCATGTTACAAGAATTAAATAAATCTATAGAATTATCAATGTAAGAGATTATAGTTGTATCGAGAGTGAATAAAAACAACGAATATTATATATTTGTTTTTGTATGATTGGCTGGTATTCCTGGTTGTATGATTCTACATATTTTCTGTATGTACATATAACTTTCGTGGCATATCTACTTTGAACTTGTCTCTTTAACTGTTTGCAATTCCACATAAATCTTATTGTAATAGAAGCGCTATATATAGCAGGCATAATTGTCCGACGTTATTACAAGCACACGTGTGCATTTTCCTGCCTTTTTAAATATGGCGTTAATATTTCATTTCATCTGGGGAATAAATTTAGATAGTACTCATCAATTTAAATAAGTGCAATATGACTGTCCTTTAAGTCTTCAATTGTTATATGGCTTACATTAAATGCTACATGTCGTATTCGTGGAAAAAAAACCTCGTCGATTCGCCAGTTCGTGATTTCTAATAAGCATATAAAGTGCGTTAAACGTTTAAGTGTTGAATATTTTGAAAATCGTACACAACAAGAACAAGACAACAAATCAGCTTCGTATTCTGGCCTGACTCGCGATGACACTCGCCTTTGTTAATTTGCATGCGTCTTCCGCGTGCACGTCAGAGCATCGCCTACTATGCCAGCACAGTCGATCGCGCGTAAAGCTACCGACTTTATGTTGGCGAATTGGCGGGTTGGACCAACATCCCAATTCGCCAACTTCGAGTTAGCGAAAATAGAACATGTTCTAATCTCCCAACTAGTTGCTATCGATCGGTTGGTCGCGCAACGTTTGCGTTTGCCGATTGTCAGTTGTATAGTTGGGAAGTTGGTCCAATTCGCCAATTCGCCAAAACAAAGTCGGTAGTGTAAACAGCTAGTGTAGTAAACCCAGTAGTGTAAGTTAAGGCCTGCCGGAGTTTACTCGCAGAAGTAGTCGTCCACCTCCTTCGTGCATTCCTTGCACTTGACGAAGCAGCACCAGTAGAACTTGCAGTGACAGCGTTCGACCACTGTTCGCCGCTTGATGGCGTGACCGCGGCCGCAGCACATCAACTCGCAGCCGTCGATGGCTTTAGAGGTCTTGTTGCAACGCCGCCCCTGCGTTCCAAGCGAACCTGTCGGCAATAATAGTTCATAATCACACGCGTGAAATGCATGCGTGCCTTGCCGTGCAGAAGGGCGTTAATCATTTTCAGGTTTAATTTACTTAGCTAAATGTTTAGCATAAGCAATAATGTAATTTTGCTAAAAAAATTCGACTTCCGAAATACTGAAAATGTACTCAATTTAAAATGAACCGAATCATAAACGAACTCGTCATAAACATCCCTTGACATCTCTTTAAAGCTACGACCCACGTGGGTTTCTTTCTGTTGCGACATGTAATTAATTGATTTTTAAACAAATTACAAAATAATGCGATATAAACTGTTTAGCTGTTAAGCAACAATTAGGCAACTGTTTAAAAAGTTTAGGCGTTAAAAATGGCAAATTACGGGGGCGTTTCGCCACTTATTAACAATGCTCAAGATAATTTACACGGATTTGCTAGTGATTCCATTATTGCGCGACATTACAATATATAATATAGCGTTTCTATATTACAATGCATAGCGTATTAAACCGTTACATATTTTATTTTTTATAAAAGGCACGCTGCTGGGTAGAGCTAGTTTCATTGTTCTGCACATGTTTGTAGTAGGGTTACGTCGCCACAATCCGGAACCGTACCCTTGGCCTAACTCATAACTTCCGTCGCATATATTGAGCGTCCATACGGAAATTAAGACGTAGAATTCCGGTAACTACGAGAGCAGCCAATCGAGTTGCTGCCTATACGACGATATATACCCTACATAACCGTCACGTCGAGGAAAAAAAGCGATGCCAGGTTTGTTTCGGGGAACAATGGCTGCGCCGACGCGCGTCGATGTGTAAATCACGTGTGAAAAGGCGCCCAGTGGCCATACTGCGGTCTGTACGAGCGTGCTGTACTTACCTATACTCGGGTTTGGCTCGCAGAAGTCAGGCGACGATTCGAGGTATACGAGGTCGTGGTCGGTGTGTGGCTTGAAGTGAGGGTTGAGAGGGGCGAGTACGCGACGACTGCCTCTCTCCCTCTCCTGCACCTATACAAACACAATAACAGCCGACCGGATGACATATATACACACACACACACACACACACACACACACACACACACACACACACACACACACACACACAACACACACACACACACACACAACACACACACACACACACACACACGCATATATATATATTTAATTATTTATTTATATATTTATCGTAGTACGCGCGTCAGCTATATGGAAGGTGGCATATACCGTCAGCTATACAAGGCGCATAAATGGAAAGAACACGTTTTGGTTCGAAGCGCGGTATAGGGCCATCGGACATGCAGCATCTTGCGCACACTCCAGAAGATATAAAATGAAAGAAAATTATAGAAGAGCACGCGCGAAAGCGAGAGAGAGAGAAGAGAGAAAGAGGAGAGAGAGAGGACCGTAGAACGAGAGCGAGACAGAGAACAAGGGATTAGAGATGAGAGAGGAGAAGAGAGAGAGAGAGAGAGAGAGAGAGAGATGAGAGAGATGACGAGAGAGAGAGAGAGAGAGAGAGAGATATCAAGAGGGCAAGAGAGAGAGAGAGAGAGAGCAGAGAGAGAGAGAGACGAGAGAGAGAAGAGGAGAGAGAGAGAAGAGAGAGACGGAGGAAGAGAGAGAGAGAGAGAGAGAGAGAGAGAGAAAGAGAAAATAGAAGGGAAAAAGAAAGAGAGATTACCAACCTCTGTGGCTCCGTCGAACTTCTCTTTGAGTAGGAAGCCCACCTCCCTGAACGTGGGCATGGCTCGCCAGCATGTCTTCAGCTCACAGGATCCGCTCACGCCGTGGCATTTACACTCCACCTCCATGTTCTCCTCCACCGTCTGCAACACGGAGAATGCACGAGCGCGTGAGTACAGACAGAGCGCCATGTAGCAGAACGCTTGCTATTCGCCATGCAGGCATCAATGCGGATAGTCTCATCTATGTCTCTCGTTAGCGCTTTTTTATTGGATCTTACGAGTCTAACGCAGACCGATCCTGGGAGTCTCTGCAACGATCTTGCCACTACCTTCATGCCGCGTAAGAAACACGCGATGAGTTTTATTTGATCGAGTTTTAACCCATCCCACCGCCAGATTAATCCATGTACCCGTATTCCTAACCCTAAACGAGTGATTCCTAGTCATATCTAGGACCAGAATGTTGGTTTCTCTGTTCCGGAGCAGCGTCTCTCTCGCCGTTATCCTGTACAACTGAATACTCTATGCTATAACGTTGAGTCAAACCTTTAAAGTGAGTCAAACCCTGAGTCAAAAATTAACATTGCCTTTTTCTCATAGACCGTTGAACGACATTGGTAAAGTTACGAGTTCCTCACACGCAGTGTATAGAGATCCGATCAATGAGAAAAATCAACAGATTAACACTAATTTTCAGACTTATTTGGTTTGTTGGTCGTCAGTCATGTTTTTGCGATCTTCGGCTATTGCAAGGCGCATGCTAGGGGTACGTGACAGCAAACGTCGCAATTCCCTGTACATTTTACCAGTGGACTTTTCCCCATAGTGACTATAGCGCCACCTCGGCTTCTTAAAGCGAGGATTTCTCATGTTTTTAACAACCGTTTTCATATTTTCTCAACTCTCTCTCTCTCTCTCTGCCTTCTCATAGGTAGTTTCTGATGCCTGGTTTTGAATACGTATATAGCAGAATAATACACCGCGTTGTAGGCAGGCGCCACCTGACGACGCTAAGCGGAATGACGACGCGTTATCGCATCCATCTAGGGTCAGTCATGCAGCAGGCCGACAAAAACATTTGTCGATAATCGAGCAAATCACGGCGTACGGCGTTCCTTACTGATGATGGGCGAACAATCGGCACCCTCTCACCAATCCGCGTGTGTTTGGAAATATTTATTTATATGTTTAATCGGATAGGCGATTAAGTGGTTTGCGATAGAGTCCCGATATAAACAGTTTATGCTAGGCGTCGAGCGTTGGCGTCTGCGCGTAGCACATCATGCCTCCAGCCCGCCGCTGCGGCAGCCGATAACACGACATTAGTTGCAAACCACACACTGCCAGACGTGCCGCACGGCCCTTGCCTCGTAAATAGTGCATGCCTATGTGTGCGCGCGTACGTGCATACGTGCACGCACGTATGTGTGCGCGCGTGCAATCACCTCGAGCCCGTGACATCACAATATGAAACGTCATCGTGGTGACATTATCCGTGGGGTACAGGGTGGCGCTGCGGACGCTCCCATCGCTATTAAGCAGCTGTTTCGATTGAGGCTACCCAACCTATCGCGACGATTTTCTCGCCAGGTGCGTCCGTATCTCGAATCGGTTAGAGTAATTATATACCTGTAACAGCGGTTGTACGCAAGGGCGTCTTACTACTACCACCCGAAATAACTACAATAGACACGTACGAAGATACAGTAAACAGTCGGTAATCACTGTATATATATAATTAC
>NW_014577062.1:1638800-1643800 GCF_000485595.1 Priapulus caudatus | reverse complement strand
GTGCTAACTTTGCAAGCGGCAAATTGTAAACTGTGCGCAAGCGGCCATGATAAACCACGCACTAACGCATAAATATTTTCCATTTGGCAGCCGCTGTCCAGTCGCTGGTTGCATGGCAACGCGTTGCGATGCTGACGATAGCTGGGGATCGCTGCTGACCCGCGCATTACGAGCTGCTAACTGCTGTCGCTGTATCGCTAAGATCGCTGAGAGATTGTGTAGGCGATATAGACCAAAGCCGCGCACATAGTAATGCACACCTGTACGGCAGGTAATTGCTACGGCGCATTAAAATGGCCGTAAAACTTTACGACTCGTTTTAATTCATGCCCGCATTAGGCGCGGATCTGCTTAACGCAGCTGTGCTAATTCGTGTTGCGTAGAAACGAGGGGGGCAATGACTGCAAGGCGGCAACGCAACGTGATGCCATATTGCCCAACCCGCGATTTGTATTATATGCTTTTAACTTATATGTGCCGTAGCATATATGGGATCGTACATTGCACGTGGAACAGCAATGAGGGAGCGTGAGAGAAGGTCTTAATGTAAAGCAATCTGACTCTATATATTCAATTAAAAAGCACGGGTTTACGACTATTCTAGCAAAGTGACATTTCCAATCATATATGATTAATAGTATGTAATTGATAGGTATTCATTTAGAATTAAAAGATTATCGTAATATGTATAAACACAAAGCACTTAACGTGTTTTTTGGGTTCGTTTATGCAACTTCGTTCGTATCAGCGCCACTTTCGCCTATTTTAATTGACATCATTGTAGAAACCGCTGAGCACCGCTACGTAATACAGGTGGCGCAACGACAAGCGCAACAGGTGTCATTTTGCGCAGCCGCGCGTCCCTGCGACAGATAGCCACTGACGCAGGCGACATGTGCTGCGCAGAGACGTGTGTGGCGCATTTTGCCCGCCATGTTGTCGTCGTCATCGTCATCGTCGTCGTCGTCACCGTCGCCGGCGTTTTCTTCGCCGTCGTCATCATCGTCCGCGTCACTGTCGTCGTCATCCCCGTCATCGTTTCCGGCGTTATTTTCGTCGTCTTCATCATCATGCTCGTCCTCGTCGTCGTTATCGTTGCCGTCGCCATCATCATCGTCATCATCGTCGTCGTAGTCGCCGGCCCGTGGGGGCGACGTCCGCACATCGTGAACACGTGAATGTAGACGTCGTAAAGCTGGTGCGGCGGCTTTACTGCCGCGCCGCGAGAATACGATGTCTGTCCCACCGCGCGGCGGTAATAAACACGAACAATCGCGCGGCAGAAACACGACATTTCCGAGGTGCGCTCAATCGGCGGCTTGTTCGGCGCGCGCGCGATGAGTTTTATGGTCGGCTTTGCATCGCCGACACGCCGCGCGCCGCCGATCCCCTGGAAAAATACAACTGTTCTGCTAGCATCTATGACAAATGCGACATACTCATATACGCTCTCCAATGATACTATATGCCATAGGAAGATTCTTCCTATGACAAATATTGGCGAGTCAAACTCGTTCCTCTGAAATTCGCTGCTTGCGTTCATAATAGCGCTCCTAAACTCCTATAATGCGCACAAAACATACAACAATAATCTTCCTATGGCAAATAGTGTCATAGTAGAGCGTATATGCGTATGTCGTATTTGTCATAGATGCTAGCAGAACAGGCTGAAAGATAGCAGGTTGGAATCATCACATAGCGCGCATCTTTACTCGCAGACACGCACATTTCTTCGGCGTGTGTGCACGTAATGACATGAGTCATCAGTTCGCGTCGTTCGTACGTATAGAGCTTCGTTATTCGTCGCGGAAACGTTTGCATTATTTCATGCATGCAATGTCCGAGCGTCACGAGAGAGAGAGGGAGAGAGAGAGACAGAGAGAGAGAGAGAGAGAGACAGAGAGAGGGAGAGAGAGAGAGAGAGAGAGAGAGAGAGAGAGAGAGAGAGAGAGAGAGAGAGAAAAAGAGAGAGCAAGAACCGACATGGAAAACTTGGCGGCCAGGGAAACGGTTGTGCTGAGGAAGGCGTAGGTAAATACAGCCTACGTGGGTCACCACGGCCGATTTCACGCCTAAGCGCTAATAGAAATTCTTGCAACGGTTGGATAACAGTCTCCCTATTTGTTCCTCAATTGATTTATAACCAATTATACGCGACGCAATTAAACTTGTGCGGTCGGGAACCGTTTCTCGTGCTATAAGCAACGCAATAAAATGCTCCTCGAATACGGCTATAAAACTATAATGCCGCCGAGTTACTGAATGCGTGCGTTTTCGGACTCAATGAAATGCGTTTCGCGTTGCAGCACGATCGTATAACGCGGTGTCTGTGTATGTAGAGAGGTGCGGCGCAGCGCGGCGCAGCCAGAGACCGGGGCAAGAGGGGAGGGCGTGCGTGCGCGTGCGTTCCCGCATCACATGCTTGCCGCAAAGACCCCGCTGTCTCGCACCGTACGTCCAGACCGGGACTCGTAGTGGGTGGTCACCACACGCGGCGCGCATCACGCCGCCGCTCAGCTATCTGCATGTCCACATCTGCATGGGGGCGTCGGGCATTTCTCACACCGCCACCACGACGACGGCGCCGACCTCGCAACTTCTATGATTAATTTAGTACTAATTACGATGTATTTCATTTGCCTTCACTAATTAATTTATTTAGTAATAATTGTGATTGCTAATTATTACTCCGCGCCCGCAGACAAGGTGCCACTAGGCTGCACAGTGTTGGCCAACTTTGATAATTAGCATTACATATTTATCACCGTGACACGTATAGTCCTGGTCGTAATTAGCAATTAATAAGCACTCCTGCGCCCGAATTAAAATTATGACAGATTGCGATGTCACGCATATATCATCTGTTCTGTTTTACCTAGGCAGTTCCTTGTGGTGGTCGACCATGGTACATTCTGCAGGTCTGAAAACGCCCATGTCATCGAGTTTCTACGTATTGCCATTTACGATCTACTCACAATGGCCCAACCGTTGATAGTAAGAGTTAACTGTAACTATACGCGTTGCCTCTATGTCGGTGTACAGCTACCAAATTGTAATTCATTATAAATCCATGTATCTCATGCCATTCGATGGACGCATGATGCCACCGCTAGGGTTGTTGGTGTTGTTGGGTTGTGGGTTGTTATGGTACATGTTAATTCTGTAGGTTTAATGGAGGCACGCGTGTGTCACGCCCACCGACAGTGTGCGAGCGTGGCCGCTATATACCGCATCCTTCTCGCTCCAGGTTTTTGTCTGCGTGGATCCTCGGAAGCAAAGCGTACTGGCCGCATTTTGCACCGAAAGGCAAACTGGCCAGGGCTACTATATACGTGTCCGCATTGCCGAGGGCAGGAACAGAACAGGGGGCCGTATCTACGCTGGGGCCCTGGGTTTCCGGTGCTTCCAGTGGTAGGTGTGGGTTGCCGCCGCTGTCGGCTTGCCGCCCCTATAAACACGCGGGTAAGAAGATCTTTCCAGCGAGGCGCGGAGTGTCTGTCGAGTGGAGCGGAGCGTGAATGCCCGACGCCTCTCGAGCGACGCGTTAAAGTCGGCTGGAGTGCTTTCGTCGCGCTGGTCTGAGCGCGCCATCCGCAGGCAGCTCGCGCGAGTCACGACCGCGGCTTTGTGCGCCGATAATTGGACGAGCACAGGGGCGGGAACGAGGTGGCGGCGCTCACGTCGCCCGCCGCCCTTCAGTCCCGTGCATCCTAGGCTGCAGTGCAGGCGGCTAAACTGAAAACTAAACACTCGCTTGGCGGTATTCACGGGTCGTCTATTTGGGCGGGGCGCGGGTTTGATATGTGCTTCGTATTTCGCTTGCGTATCGATGCTGGTTGCGTTATGTTGTTTCCACGTTGATGAGAATGCTGGTCTTGCGTGCATGCGAACATGCGTGCGTGCGTGCGTGCGTGCGTACGTGCTTGCGTGTGTACATGCGTGCGTGCGTGCGTGCGGCTGTCATGATTGTGTGTGCTGTATTCGCATGCGCGCATCCGTTATATCTTCTGTGCAACTCTATATGTCGCTATTCACACGAATTTTCATCTTTAAGATTTTTCAATGTTGTGGGTCACATTCGACATGGCCGCCTACGCAACAGGTAACAGCTGCGTGTGCGCATGAGCACGTGATCTGAGAGTTTCCCGTTCTTACCGTTAGGGGGCGCCGCTCGTACACCAGCGCGAGATTAGTACCGGTGTCTCGATTTTTTGCTGCGGGTTTGGATTAATGTTCAACTACCGCGTCGTATAGCATCAGCATCACGCAAGATTACGGTTGTTTGACGGCGCCGCTGCGAGGCTGCGCTGCCAACCCTCCCGTACGTTGCCTCCGCCTCCTCCTCATTTAAGTCGCACGGGATCCACACACAGCCACGCTACTAATCAGCGCTGACGTCCCGACAAAATCCCAGTCTCGTGTGATCTCGCGTCAACCCGCGGGGCCGCACTGTCACTGTGTTCCGCAATTGTCTTACGAGCGAAATCGTAAGAGGCGGGACGTAATTAATGAGCAGGAGGATAAGGATAGATAGGCCCCTGCTGCGTCGCGTTAAACAAGCAGCAGATATAGGCGGCTCTCTGTTTCCGAGCCTGTAACGTACGGGGTTTATAATTGCATATAACCTCATATCTACACACGACTGCTTCATACACGACATCCTATTATAAGAAGTTCTCAAAGCCTGTCTGTTACGTTCACGCACAAACGCACATACACACACACACGCACACGCACACGCACACACACACACACACACACACACACACACACACACACACACACACACACACAGACGTACGCACACATACACACACACGCAAAGTTTGTATTTAGTACCGAAACTTCAATGTTGCTGTTTATTCTCTATTGTCTAAAAATGTTTTAAATGCCGTCAGCAATCTTACCGCAAACGCACGCCTATGTGCACAGAGACAATAGATTATGTATCACACAAACGCCTGCACACGCGCGCACGCACGCACACACGCGCACGCACT
>NW_014577062.1:1626206-1638458 GCF_000485595.1 Priapulus caudatus | reverse complement strand
TCTCGCAAGACGACGCACATTTCTTGGCGTGGTGTGCACGTAAATGACATGGTCATCAGTTCGCGCGTTTAGTACGTATAGAGCTTCGTTTATTCGTCCGCGGAAACAGTTTGCATTATTTCATGCCATGGCATGTCCGCGCATCTGTCAGAATGAGGAGAGGGACAGAGAGAGAGAGAGAGAAAGAGAGACGGAGAGAGAGAGAAGAGAGAGAAGAGACGCGACGAGAGAGGAGAGAGAGAGAGAGAGAGAGAAGGAGAGGCCAGAGTGAGAGAGAGAGAGAGAGAGAGAGAGAGAGAGAGAGAGAGGAGAGAGAGAGATGACGAGAGAGAGAGAGAGAGAGAAAGACAGAGAAGAGAGAGCAAGAGAAGGAGCAAGACCAATGGAAAACTTGGCGGCCAGAGGAAACGGTTGTGCTGAGGAAGGCGTAGGTAAATAGCAGCCATACGTGGCGTCAACCAGCGGCCGATTTCACGCCTAAGCGCAAATAGAATATGCTTGCAAACGGTTGGATAACAGTCTCCCTATTTGTTCCTCAATTGATTATTACATTATAGCGACGCCAATTAAACTTGTCGGTCGGAACCGTTTCCTCGTGGCTATAAAGCTAACGCATAAAATGTCAGCTGAATACGCCCTATAAAACTATAATGCCGCCGAGTTACTGAATGCGTGCGTTTGCGGACTCAATGAAATGCGTTTCGCGTTGGCGCAAGCACGATCGTATACGCGGTGTCTTTGTAGTAGAGAGGTTGCGCCGCAGCCGGCGCAGCCGCAGCCAGAACCGGGGCAAGAGCCGGAGGGCTGGCGTGCCGCGGGCGCTTTCCCGATCACAGCTTTGCGGCGAAAGACCCCGCTGTTCTCGCACCGTACGTCCATGACCGGGACTCGTAGGGGGGTGGTACATCACGCGGCGCGGCATGCACGGGCCGCCGCTAGCACTATCTGCATGTCCACATCTGCATTGGGGGCGTCGGGACATTTCGTCACAACCGCCCACCAACGAACGACGGGCGCCGACTCGCAACTTCTAGGATTATTTAGTACTAATTACGAATGTATTTCATTTGCCTTCACTAATTATTTATTTGCTAATAATTGTGATTGCTAATTAATTACTCCGCCCCGCAGACAAGGTGCCACTAGGCTGCCAGTGTTGGCCAACTTGATAATTAGCATTACATATTATACCGTGACACGTATAGTCTGGTCGTAATTAGCAATTAATAAGCACTCCTGCGCCCGAATTAAAATTATGACAGATTGCGATGTCACGCATATATCATCTGTTGCCTTGTTTTACCTAGGCAGTTCCTTGTGGTGGTCGACCATGGTACATTCTGCAGGTCTGAAAACGCCCCATGTCATCGAGTTTCTACGTATTGCCATTTACGATCTACTCACAATGGCCGCAACCGTTGATAGTAAGAGTTAACTGTAACTATCCGCGTTGCCTCTATGTCGGTTACAGCTAACCAAATTGTAATTCATTATAAATCCATGTATCTCATGGCCATTCGAGTGACGCATGATGCCATCCGCTAGGGTTGTTGGTGTTGTTGGGTTGTGGGTTTTTTATGGTACATGTTAATTCTGTAGGTTTAATGGAGGCACGCGTGTGTCACGCCCACCGACAGTGTGCGAGCGTGGCCGCTATATACCGCATCCTTCTCGCTCCAGGTTTTTGTCTGCGTGATCCTCGGAAGCAAAGCGTGCTGGCCGCATTTTGCACCGAAAGGCAACTGGCCAGCGGCTACTATATACGTGTCCGCATTGCGCGAGGGCAGGAACAGAACAGGGGCCGTATCTACGCTGGGGCCCTGGGTTTCCGGTGCTTCCAGTGGTAGTGTGGGTTGCCGCCGCTGTCGGCTTGCCGCCCTATAAACACGCGGGTAAGAACATCTTTCCAGCGAGGCGCGGGAGTGTCTGTCGAGTGGAGGCGGAGCGTGAATGCCCGACGCCTCTGAGCGAACGCGTTAAAGTCGGCTGAGTGCTTTCGTCGCGCTGGTCTGAGCGCGCCATCCGCAGGCAGCTCGCGCGGGGTCACGACGCGGCTTTGTGCGCCGATAATTGGACGAGCACAGGGGCGGGAACGAGGTGGCGGCGGCTCACGTCGCCCGCCGCCTTCAGTCCCGTGCATCCCTAGGCTGCAGTGCAGGCGGCTAACTGAAAACTAAACACTCGCTTGCGGTATTCCACGGGTCGTCTATTTGGGCGGGGCGCGGGTTTGATATGTGCTTCGTATTTCGTTGCGTATCGATGCTGGTTGCGTTATGTTGTTTCACGTGATGAGAAGCGTGGTCTTGCGTGCATGCGAACATGCGTGCGTGCGTGCGTGCGTGCGTACGTGCTTGCGTGTGTAATGCGTGCGTGCGTGCGTGCGGCTGTCATGATTGTGTGTGCTGTATTCGCATGCGCGCATCCGTTATATTTCTTGTGCAACTCTATATGTCGCTATTCACACGAATTTTCATCTTTAAGATTTTTCAATGTTGTGGGTCACATTCGACATGGCCGCCTACGCAAAGGTAACAGCTGCGTGTGCGCATGAGCACGTGATCTGAGAGTTTCCCGTTCTTACCGTTAGGGGGCGCCGCTCGTACACCAGCGCGAGATTAGTACCGGGTCTCGATTTTTTCTGCGGGTTTGGCATTAATGCTCAACTACCGCGTCGTATAGCATCAGCATCACGCAAGATTACGGTTGTTTGACGGCGCGCTGCGAGGCTGCGCTGGCCAACCCTCCGTACGTTGCCTCCGCCTCCTCCTCATTTAAGTCGCACGGGATCCACACACAGCACGCTACTAATCAGCGCTGACGTCCGACAAATCCCAGTCTCGTGTGATCTCGCGTCAACCCGCGGGGGTCGCACTGTCACTGTGTTCGCCAATTGTCTTACGAAGCGAAATCGTAAGAGGCGGGACGTAATTAATGAGCAGGAGGATAAGGATAGATAAGGCCCCTGCTGCGTCGCGTTAAAACAAGCAGCAGATATAGCGGCTCTCTGTTTCCGAGCCTGTAACGTACGGGGTTTATAATTGCATATAACCTCATATCTACACACACGACTGCTTCTACACGACATCCTATATAAGAAGTTCTCAAAGCCTGTCTGTTACGTTCACGCACAAACGCACATACAACAACACACACCACACGCACACCACGCAGCACACACACACACACAGCACACACACACACCACCACACCACACACACACACACACACACACAACACCACACACCCACACACCACACACAACACACCATACACTACACACACATACAACACATACATACACACCACACACACACACACACACACACACACACACACACACCACACACAGCACACACACCCACACACACAACCACACACACCACGCACACATGCACACATGCGCACGCAACGCACGGCACCACACACACACACACACACACACACCACACCACACACACGCACACCACATACACAGAGCACACGCACACACACACACACACACTCACACACACACACAACACACCTACACACACACACACACACACACAGCACACACACACACACACACACACACACACACCACACACCTTCTATGCATACATGCGTGAATACAGGAGATACGTTGTGAATGTAGGTAACGTACCCACGCAAGCTAGACAAGAACATGCACAGTATTGACAGGTAATACTATTTTCCGCTTAGTTTACGGCTGATACACACAAAAGATTAGTGCTTACTTGTCACTCGATCGAGCTCTATATAAGCGCACAAGCTACGCACGGGCCGATCTCGCACCTTCTCTACTACTTACCATGCGACCTGCGTTGTATTGTGAAGGTTCATGAGACTGCGCGGGGACCTGGCGCCCTTCGCGCGTCGCGTGCGTCGACGAACTCAGCTGAGAACGTCGTCCCGTAGGCGACGTTGTCCGAGCAGCCCGACCACTGGAAGCCCTCGGCCGACGTGCTCTGACGCTGCGGTCGCAGCCGCACTTGTTGAGATCGCCACTGCTGCAGGCGCGAGTCACCGAGTGCGCGACGCGCCGCCGCCGAGATGGCGTGCACGAACGCCGACTCGGCGCGTGCCTGCAAAGCGACAAACGAGTACGTAAATAAACACGTAAACACGCGCGTAACTAAACACAGGGTTCATAGTAGTAAGACACATGTTGAAATAAGGACTTATAAGACCCTTTCTGGAGGCCAAAATAAGACTTTTTACGTGATTTCTGATAGATCACCGACTATTAAAGTACACTAATAATATTTATATACACAATTGCACAGCAGATTTAATTATCCCGTATTATATATACAACAATTCTTACTCTCTAAGTCGAGAACAGTTTATAAAACCTAGGGTCCTTTGGCAAAAAATAAGGACTATTAAGTACTTTTCTAAGATTTCACCAAAAATAAGTACTAATAAGGGCCCTTATTTTATTTTTGGCAAAATAAGTACTTATAAGACTTTGGAAGACCCGCTACGAACCCTGAAACATGTAAACACGCGCGTAAATAAACATGTAAACACGCACGTAACTAAACATGTAAACACGCGCGTAAATAAACACGTTAACAAGCGCTTGAGCAAACGCGGTCATGCGCCGCAAAAATATGATCAACGAATGCATAATTTTGGCGACAACCAACACGTAAACACGCGCGTAAATAAACACATAAACAAGCGCGCAAATAAACACGTAAACAAGCGCGGAAGCAAACGCGGTTATGTGCGCCGCAAAATACGATAAATGAATGCATAATTCTGGCGACAACCAACACGTAAACACGCGCGTAAATAAACACGTAAACAAACATATAAACAATCGGAAAACGGCCCTCGTTAACGTCAACGTCAACAAATTCGTAAACAAGCGCATAACACGTAAAAGCGTGTATCTAAACAATGCGTAAATAATAGATTTAGATGGGTCTGTCCACTCGGCGGTCGACTCTCGCCACGTCGCGAGCAAGCTACGGAGCGTGCCATACCGGGTTCAAGCAACACTCTATAAAGGGTAACGTCGGAAATGTGATGAGAAAGTGATCGCGCGCGAAGACTAGTATGCATCCGCTTGACATTCGTCTAGTAGCCGATCGAAGCGGAACTCGGCCAGTCCTTGAAGCATTTGGTGCGATGCGACGCGATTCCTTGCCTTGTCCTCTTTGTATTCGACACTAGGTTTGATAGGACACTATATTATAACCTATATGCTATCGGCTTGACCCCTACTCCACTTCCTTAACTAGAAAACCTATAACCCCGATATCATTCATACTGCATTTTATTCGGTAGTCCTGTTTCGCAACTGCCTGCGACAGATTGTTATTGTGTGGACACCAGCGTGGAGTTCGCTATATCCGTGTCCCTGCGTGAAGTTGCATGTGTATAGATATGGAATTGGGAGCGCTGCGTGGATTTGCAGCTGCGCTAAAGATGGTTAGCCGCCCGCGTTCACGCGCTGAGTGTCTAAACAAATAGACGGCGAGGAGGAGGTATGTGTAGCACAGTGACTAGTATCTAAACAACGACAGTCTGTCTCTGGTTTCCTCCACTTGAGTACATTTTCCCTCCTTTCATCGACTTAGTTTGTGCTGCGCTGTTGAAACTAGTGTCTGCCTTGGAGGGATCGCAATGCGGTACAGGTAACCTTCCACCGCTTGTGCTACTTTGTATGAGCATTATCGCGTAGTACGCTAAAACGCTTGATGAAAACTGAAGTGTGATGACAAGGGGACTCCATATTATCTTATTATTTTTCTTGATTCCTACACACGAACAGATTATGCACGGTTATGGCCTTGACTAATTGAAATGAAGCGAGAAAATGGGAAGGGGTGACAAGATGGGAGAGAGATAGAGCGGGGAGTAGGGGCGGAGCGAGAGAGAACAGGAAAAAGCGTGAACCCGAGCGTGAGATAATGAAGTAGAGCGAGGGAGAGAGAGACAGAGACAGAAACAGACGGACGGATGGACGTGCGGATAGACGGACAGAAGCCAGCCAGACAGACAAACAGACAGACAGGCAGGCAGGCAGGCAGACAAACAGATAGGCAGACAAGCACGCGCAAGTGGAGGAAAAGTGGCCGCCGAGTTATGCATCGTTCTTACTGAATGCCGGAGTTATGCAGTGACTAAGATCACCGCCGCGCGAACGGCGAAACACGAGTTAATTGACAAGAAAAATAATCAAACCTCGGGGATGAGAAGGCCGCCCGCACCGAGACACAAGGCCCGCATTGATGGCGTGTATATTTAGAATCGAGCCCACCTACTTCGCGCGGCGGCGGCAGCGTGCAGCGGGCAGGCAGTCTCGGCGGCAACGGGGCGGCCTGCTGCCGGAATTACGGCATACGGCAGCCGTCTGCGCATGCGCCGCTGCTTCACGGAGGAGGCTTCACCGTTGCCCCGCCCCCGTGCCGGCTGAGATGCGAGCTGACGGCTTGTCTCGCGGAGTAGCGCACTCCCTGAACGCTGAACAAATTTTTAATCATGCGGGAGTCTGCATGCGAGAGGAAAAAAACCCTCTCCTGCTTTAACTTCGTGGGGGCAATCGACGCAGTGTCATGTGGAGACAGCAACATTCTATTTCTGTAGCAAACCTCTCCGACAACACTGTATGAAAGTCATGTTCGACGATGTCTGTTACCCATAACACGCAGTCATAAATCGAATGCCTGCATGCTCTTCGCGGGGAACTAGAGTTATAAATTATTTGAATTACACTAAGAAAACAATAGATATAATTAGAGAAACGTGGTCGCGTCTCGTTTGCGTAAAGCATACACGTGTGCGTCATTAATACGTTCATATTAATATCGCATTACATCATGTTCGTATATGATTTAAAACAAAAACTGAATAGTATTTCTTCTATACAATAAGGCACGTCCATAAACATTGAGGATGAAATCGCGGTTGATGGGTGCGGGGAGATGTCGTCAGCGTGTGACATCATTCGTGTCAAATGCTGTCCGTCACCGACGAGACGATGACGCGACGTCGTTAGTCTGTTGTCGGCCTGCCGAACGCCGATGACGACGGCTAAGCTTTGATCGCATTCCCGCCGCTGCTCGCGATAGCGTTTGACCTGCTCCCGCACCAATGACACAAAGTCGCCGACGCACAAAACGTCGCCTCTCGTGATCATCTGTTCGTTGCTCGTTGTGCATTGTCTTCTCGCGTGTGTGTACCCGGAGATCAATTATCTTCTTAGATGCCTCGCTGTGAGAGCGCGAGCGGGCTCTCCCTCCACGATATTGCTACAGCTACGCACACCACCGGCGTGGCGCGCTTGCCTGGATGCTGGCGCGTTTAGGGCGAGCTTAAGCATAACTGCCGGATTAAAGGCGAGTATTTAAACAAAATCTTAGCCGCGCTGTGCGTGTTTGCCCAAATCCTGACAAATGGTGATTATATCGCTGATAGGATCCATCTCAGCGAGCTGTGGGATGAACTAGATCCCTGCCAGGATTTAAGCTCGGGTAGATGAGACAGTAATATCAGCCGTCATCCTCGCTATCCTCTATCCGTCATGGTCCACGGCGATTTCGTAGGTATGTTAACGCGGATCTATGTGTTTATGTTAGTATGCGGTCCTGCGAACTCATCTTTAATGTTGTGATGAGCACCAACTATTAACCTATACCTAAGCTCGCGTCTATAACGAAACAATGACTGATACTCCCCCAGCACCACCTCACACGTCGGCCTCATTTATTAATTCACGGGAATTCATCAATATTAGCTGCAGATTGCACATGCCCTCTACTAACACGAATAATAATAATAATAATAATAATAATTATTATTATTATTATTATTAGCAACGGCCACACATCGACAGTAGTCTAAATAACAGGCGTTACATACCTCGCCGTATAGCCTTTCCGAAGACCTTTTGCGGGTCAACGGTGCTGCAGTTCCAGCGTCTGTTCATAAACTGGAACTGACACTCTGAGATGGCTTCTTCTGCGCCGTATCGGACGCTGTCCATTACTTCGATGTTTTTGCGGCATATTGACTTCTGGCGCTTGACCAGTCCGGTCAGCTGCTCGCACTGTCCAGGCTGCTCAATGCTCGTCTCCACGCCTGTCGTCGCCAAGGCTCTGCAACATGGCGCGCAAACATGAGGGTATAATACAGATAGCCGCCCGCGGCGAATTAAAAACAACGAGAGACTGATGTGACGCGGTGAAGAACTTGTTTGTTCTTCTTCGTGGTTCGTGGCTCTGGCAGTCGCCTGTCTCGAATTAGACAAACCGTGTCTTTGCTATACGGCTTAATCGGATTAGCTCTATACAAGGTAACGAGGGACATCTGAAATCCTCTTCCAGTGACACCGCAGTTTAGGTTTTTAGTGACAGGTTAATGGGCCGAGAAGGCAGCTACCGTGTTATGATAGCAAAGCGTATTTCGTCACAATAGGCGTAGTCAAATGACGCTATTCTTCTCGAATATATATATACATATATATATCAAATTTATATATAATTATATATATATATATATATATATATATATGTGGCTGTTAAATGTCTAGCCTTAAGGCCGTACAAACACATCTAAATGAGACACGTTAACGTCTCACTATAATGTTCTATCGGGGACTATATTTTATGTAAATATAAGATATGGAAGAATCATTATAAATGGGATTCTTACACGGAAGTAAGCAGGTGTTTAGAAGACATATGAGGACCGTATTTGAGAGAGAAAAGAGAAAAGGCGAAAGAGACAGGGCGACGAGGGAGAGATAAAAAGAGGAAGAGAAGATTGAGAAAGAGAAAAGAAAGAAAGAGGGAGAAAGAGAAAGATATTGGTGTGTTATGTAAGTGTAGGGATATAATGCTTTACATATTAGTAATAAATAAACGGTAATATAACCCTGCTGACTAGAAAGATATTAAAGTGTGTACATTCACTACATTGTTCTGTTACTTTCACCCACCGTCAGAATAAATTTAAACCGATATATATATGTGCAAAATGTCATTAATAATTCATTGAATTTCCTTGTCAGATTTCACACTGGATATAATGCACAAGTTCGTGTTTAATGATTTAGAATTCTAGTCAGTGCGTGGATATGGTGTAACGTTCCTAAATCAACAAATGAGTTGCGCATTAGATTTCGGGGCAGACGTACACACATCATCCTTCTTACCAAGTGATGAATACCAGTCATACGTAAGCAGCGCTACATTGCTAGCATGCACACACTGACATCCGCGTCCACCCACTACACACGTACACACACACACACCACACACACACACACACACACACACACACACACACACACACACACAACACACACACCACACACACACACACAACACACACACACACACAGCACACACACACACAAACACACACACACACACACACACGCACACACGCGCGCGCGCGCACACACACGCCACACAACGCACACGCACACGCACACGCACACGCACACGCACACGCACACGCACACGCCACGGCGCACGCGCGACGCACACGCCAGCACAGCACACCACACAACACACACAAACACACACGCGCACGCGCACGCGCACACGCACACGCACGCACGCACGCACGCGTGCACACACACACACACACACACACACACACACACACACACACACACACACACACACACATATCACACGCCACACGTGTGTGTGTGCGCGCGCGCGTGTATGTGTGCAGTCCCAACATGTACACGAGTTGATAATAATTTGTTTTGCCGATGCGGGGGCTGTTTTGACAGTTGGGGAGTGCGTAGCTCCGTCAGTCGAGCGCGTGCTGGCGTACGTACCCACCAATTGTTTGGCTAAATTATCAACACGCTGAAATTTATTGCGACTGAAAAGCAAGCAAACGCCAGCATGGCTGTTTATCCGGCCGCTAACGTAGAGTCGACATTACAGTATAGTGTGTAGTACCTAACGCCTACCGTCTCCCGTCGGCGTGGAACTATTGGAAGAGAAAGCACGGCACCGTGTTACAGTCCGAGGGGAATCTGGCCAGCGTCTTTCTGTGAGCAGTTCGTCGTTGATAACGGTACGTTTACGATACGACGCAATGTAGTTCGCGAGTATCGAGTGCGTCAATGGTCGTCGACGCATGCGTCGTACACGTGTGCGCCGATTAGACACTTAAACCATGATTTCCCGCACATATATGGAATCCAGGTGACCCGTGATAATTACAGGTTACGTGTGCTATATGGGTCGTCAAAGCGTTGTAAATGGCGACTGTTTCTCAGCGTAGGTCACGTGATCACCACGAATGAATTAGAATAAACTATCTACGTAAAATATACGCGCGTACACGGATTCTCTGTCATTATTTACTCCCAGATGACGTGCCAGTAGCGTCATCTTCGCTGTAATAACATATCGTATAGTTATTGACAATGGCGCGTGCACGTGAGGCCAAAAGAGATGCTTATACTACCTGGCCGCATGTCACGTATAAAAATGGTCAATTACTTTGCCCCCGAATGTTTTTTTAATGAATGATCGTAGCAAAACAGAAACTTTGATTATTGTATGTCGCGGTCAGAAGTAAGGCGTAGACGAAGACGACATCGACTGCCTATGTGCGCCCACTGTAGACGTACATCGCACGGACGTGATGTAGTTTGCATTGACGTATGATCACGTAATGCCCCTCAGCTAGGAGGGTGGGAGCAGGCCGAGTGCTCACATACATTACTGAACAGCCATGCTTCCCAACGTTGCCTGAGTTACGTGTTCGAATTATAGTTGTTGCATGTCGCAGCTCACATATTATATCACTCGTGTTAATAAGCCCAAATGAAATATTTCTTCGAGTAATAAACAGAATATGTGTCTTTCCGTAAAACCGTCAAACCGTTTATGGTGTTGTTGATTAAGGTCCTTCGCCGTCATCAATATTGCTTTAATATCCTGAAAAATTCGTTGGTACTGGTAATACTGAGCAACGAAATGAGAAAAGATAACTGCGCTTCCTTCAATACTTTTTTCGTTTTGGTATAATCGTTGCCATATTTCTGTATATATTTAGTGCAAAAAGCATCAAACTCAACTTCAACTTCACGTGACAATGGTTTCATTATACAGCGATCTGAGACGAGTCCCATTGCTCGGCTGCGCGGTAACATTAGATGACGACGCTACATGGGCATAGGATGAACTGTCCGACTGATCCTTAATCTCACGGGTTTAGCATCAAGCCCGTATCGAGGTTCCGGCGGAGAGATTTTTGCGCTTAGTCTATAATTGGCGGCTCGCCCGCGACAGGTAAACCTGTCCGCCGTGTGACAGGTGAGAGAGGCGACTCGCTCCGGCTCCGTCTGCGCAGGTGAAACGAACGCCCTGCTTCTCAATTTATGTCCGCGCGGGGTGAATTTATTGGAGTCGGGTCGCTTGATTTATGCGCGAGGGTATAAATTAGCCGTGCTGCAGCACCGACAATGGTGCTAGAGTACCGGCTGCTCTCCGCCACCATACAGCGTATTGCAGTGCGAAGTTTCCTTTTCTAAAGCGGGTTTTCTACTCCTAACTCAACCCCACGGCGGCATCAGAAAGAGAATGTTCAGTGAATACTATTTTGTCAGCTGTCGTTGAGGGGTGGGAAAGAGTAATGTGTGCGTGCGTGCGTGCGTGCGTGCGTAGGCGTGTTTGTGGCTACGTGAACATCGCTCCACCGCTGCTTTGATGGTAATCTTCACCATTTACTTCGCCCGGACGCAAACTGCCTTGATATCTAACGACATTAATATTTCAGGTAAACAGCTATAGTCTCGCCAGGACACCCCCCTGATGCCATTACCGTAGTCGTTATGCATCGAACGCGCAATCACCGTGAAAATGCGGGGTTGCCATTCATACGCCAGAACACATTGATAGACAGACCGCACGCAGAAGATATAAGACGATAACTTTTCTTTCTTAGTTTACTTTAGCTAGCTCAACAGCGTTATTAGAACGTAATTATGGTAAGCTATGATACAACAACACTTGCCGGAGATTACCGTGTCCCCGCAATCGAAAACCGAACTGAACGCGCGCACACAGCGGTGCGGGATATGTAAGCATGCAGACTATTGCTTGTCAGTATGAGTTTGTGTGTGTGTGCGTGTGCGTGCGTGCGTGCGTGCGTGCGTGCGTGCGTGCGTGCGTGCGTGTGTGTGTGTGTGTGTTTGTGTGTGTGTGTGTGTGTGTGTGTGTGTTGTGTGTGTGTGTGTGTGTGTGTGTGTGTGTGTGTGTGTGT
>NW_014577062.1:1624982-1626163 GCF_000485595.1 Priapulus caudatus | reverse complement strand
AGGGTTTTTTTTTTTTTTTTTAAGGGCCTAGTAGTCATATCCTAAGTGCCTAGTAGTCATACAATATCGCATCTAACTGCCGGGTGCGAAATAACACAGCCTTCTTATGACATCTATTATAATATCAAGTGTTGGCCAGTGAATTGTTGGGGCGGTTAACGGGTGTAGCAATGGCTGGTAGTGAGAAACAGAAGGAGAGAAATTGAATTGCGTATCGACGGCTCGGCGGATCAGTTACAGAAGCAGAGGTGCAGACGACACAAGATGGTAGCCCACAAAGAAACGGTCCCGCCGACGTGGTTCTATAGCGTCTCGCAACCACGTGCCATGTATACGTAACAACCGAAGAACACAACTCGGCGCATATATACTGTACAGACAGACAAATTGCTCCAATATAGTTTTTGTGCAGATGAGCCAGCGTAAAACCCTACGTTGTGTGACCTCGTGGGCTGTACGAGGGGACCTGTTAAGACGCGCATGATGAAATGCTAACAGATCGTTTTGCAACACTCAAGTGTACGGCAAGTGTATATATGTAAAACCTTAGCAGGATGCTCTCATCAATCGCAGGTGCTGCCGATATCTATCACGTATCGATAAACTGCTATGAGGAAAATCGATGGTTTAATTTTGTTTATTAATACCATGTCTATTACTCATCCGTATACATTTGACTTATAAAAGTAATTCATACCAAACACGATCAAGCGATTTCCGTTAATAGTGGGGAGTAAGGTTTGTGAGTTTGACAATAGAATGTAATCGTCAAGAAAACAAATTATTGTGTTTCCGTTGTTTAAATTTGATTGTATTTGCTGTTCTTGCTATTTGGTCCATTGCAAATATAAATTACTTAAACTAAAAATAGATTTAAATCAATGTTAGACGGCTCTTTTACCAAAACAATTATATTTATTAACGTACTTCCGGGACATCTAATTTAAATGTAATTGATTATTCAACTGTACACCAACGCATACGTATATACACGTACGACATCCAACCGAGCCTACACCGACTCAAATTCTTAAATTACATAGTAAACATAAAATGCGCGTGTGTGTATGTATCCGTCCGTGCGTGCGTGCGTGCGTGCGTGCGTGCGTGCACGCGTGTTATATATATATATTTATATATATATATATATATATATATATATATATATACATATATATATA
>NW_014577062.1:1620067-1624957 GCF_000485595.1 Priapulus caudatus | reverse complement strand
CGGAGATAACCTGCCGGTGCGAAATATACACATGCTTCTTCATGACCATCTATTAAATATCAGTGTTGGCCAGTGAATTGTTGGGGCCGGTTAACGGGTGTAAGCAAGTGGCTGGTATGAGAAGCAGAAGGAAGAAATTGAATTGCGTATGCGACGGCCGCGCGGATTCATGTTACTAGAAGCAGAGGTGCACGACACACAAGATTGGTCATGCCCACAAAGAAACGCGTCCTCGCCGACTGTGTTCTATAGCGCTTCGCCACACACGTGCGCATGTGATATCGTAACAACCGAAAAACACAACTCGGCGCATATATACTTGTAGCAGACATGACAAATTGCTCCAAATAGTTTTTGTGGCAGATGAGGGCCAGCCGTAAAAACCCTACGTTGGTGTGAACGCTGTGGGCTGTACGAGGGCCTGTAAGTACGCGCATTCGATGGAAATGCTAACAGTTCGTTTTGTCAACACTCAGTGTAGTCGGCAAGTGTATATAATTAAAAACCTAGCAGGATGCTCTCATTCAACATCGCAGAAGGTGCTGCCTGATATTATCACGTATCGATAAACTGCTTATGAGGAAAAATCGATGGTTAATTGTTGTTTATTAATACCATGTTATTACTCATCCGTCGTATAGCATTTGACTATAAAAGTAATTCATACCAAACACGATCATAGCGATTTCCGTTATAGTGGGGAGTAAGGTTTGTGAGTTTGACCAATCTAGAATGTAATCGTCAAGAAAACAAATTATTGTGTGTTCCGTGTTAAATTTGATTGTATTCTGCTGTTCTTGGCGTATTTGTCCATTGCAAAATAATAAGATTACTTAAACTAAAAAAGATTTAAATCAATGTGTAGACGGCTCTTTAGCCAAAAGCAATTAATATTCATTAACGTATTCCGGGACATCTAATTTAAATGTAATTCGAATTATTCAACTGTACACCGAACGCATACGTATATACACGTACCGACATCCAACCGAGCCTACACCGACTCAAATTCTTAAATTACATAGTAAACATAAAAAATGCGCGTGTGTGTATGTATCCGTCCGTGCGTGCGTGCGTGCGTGCGTGCGTGCGTGCACGCGTGTTGATATATATATATAATATATATATATATATATATATATATATATACATATATATATATATGATACGAATACTACCATTATTGACATCAATAATAAGATGCTGCTCAAAAACACCTCTATAGCAGGTCTATCATATAGCATCGCTCGACCCAGCCAGCATGAAACTTTCCCGTAATTCAAGTATACAGTGCTACTGGCGTGGTCTATGCATCTATAATATGATGGTACATCGCTCAAACAACCGCTTAGTTTACACGTTGATGATTCTGCTGTTCTGATTTTTTGCTAACCGTACGTGAGTTATAGTGACATTTATGGGACCCATCGCCCGTTTTTTTCCGTTGTCACTGCTATCGTCTGAGGCGTGTACGTGTACGTACACATGGCGTGGTACCGAACACAGTATAATATATTATATATATATATATATATATATATATATATATATATATATATATAATATATTCATACAGTGCGTATATCTTATATACGTAACGTTAACAAACTGCGTGTCTTCAGTGTAACCGCTACAACGTATAAACAATCAATCACGGTTTCTAACTGACGTGTGTTTCACGGCGCAATTCGCCCACATATTGTGGTTGAAGACACGCGGCTACGTTCCACATAATATTGTGACAACGGCGAACATGCGACCGCACACGCTCTCGCGCACGACCGATGAGACACACACACACATACACACACACACACACACCCAAGCACACACAACACACACACACACACACACACACACATACACCCACAGGCAAGCACACACGCACGACGCACACGCACCACGCACACGCCACACACGCACACCCACACCGCACACGACACGCACACGTACACGAGCACACACGCACGCGCACGGCGCATACGCACACGCACACGCACACGCACAGACGCACAACGCACGCACGCACACCACATATATGTATAAATATTGCATAATAATATTGAAATATGATTATCATAACAACGAAATAATGATTATAATGTATACTTACAACCCACTTGAACGATGTCGTCTGTCTTATGATGGCGACCATCAGAAGACAAGTATATATCCAATAAAGCCCACGAGGTTTCATTTTGATTTTCACGCATTCTATGGACTATAGTTGTTGAGCGGTAAAACAACAATGTTGCTTTCTATTCCTTTGTGTCTATCCAGCTATAGATAGCTATCCTTCGTATTTAGCTATTTCTATATTTTATGTAGTTATGTGTGCAACCCACCCATTATATATATTTTTTATGTTTATATATTTATTAATTATTTTTATAAATAAACGAATAAATATATATATATCGTATAAAATTCGTTCGTTGTAAATCTCACAGGAGTTACTTCTCTGCCGCCCGTCGATGTCAGCTCAACATGAGCGTGGTTAGTGAAGAATACACACTAAAGAGATTTTTCACGGCAGCTGCGCAGGAGTCGGTCGTCTACATCAGTATAAGTCGACGACGGTAATCCACCGCGCGCCGCTGCGCCGTCGCCTAAGATATTGCCGACTCTCGCACGCTATCGCTGAGGCGCACGAAGGTCCGTGCGCATATATCGTCTCAGAAGCACTTGTTGTACACGCCGCTGTAACTCTTCACTGGCGAAGTCTGAGGCGCTGTTGCTCGTGATGGGTGAGACCGCGCCGTCGAAGCAAGCAGCCCACAGAGAGTGCGAGAGAACTTAGCGAAAGTCGCTGATGGCCGACCGCGCGTGTATCGCTTACGCTATAGTGTCTGAACTTCCCGGCGAGCAATTTGGCGGAGAGTCGGCGGGCGCGTTTGTTGCTGGGCGCCTATCAAAGCTCGTCAGTAGATGTCGCGAGTCGCTCCTCTCATCCGTACATACTACTGGCTGCTCGGCCGTGCGCCAACATAGCCTCTTGATTACGCCAATCACTGCTAACTTGCTGCCACGAACCGATTTCCCCTGCGCGAGCACGCACGTTATATATATTATATATATATGAGAGACGAGAGAGAGAGAGAGGGGGGGGGGGGGAGGGAGCGAGAGAGAGAGAGAGAGAGAGAGGGGGGAGGGAGAGAGAGAGAGAGAGAGTTGGGAGTAGACGCGATGCGCATGGAAGGAAATGGTTATATATAATCAGGAGTAGATAATAGGGAAATGTTTAAATTTCGGCGCAAAACGCATCGAGTTTGCTGGCAGCAGAATGGAAAATCGTGTCGTACGTTTTAGTCTATATCTCTGGATTCCGGGTGTATACGAGGAAACGATTTCGCACGATGCTAGGCGAATGTACTGTGTAGGATTTGAGCTCAAGTTGGATGAGTTACGCGTAGTAACTCGTAGATATTATAAAGCTAGGAAATGACGAATTTCCCTTGTTTATTGAAGTCACACTCCTTCCCTATTATCTACTCCTGATATAATCGATAATTGGCTGCAGTAGCTTAGAAAGGATGAACGATGGTCATTGCAATGGTGTGAAATTGAGATGTGCATACATGTGCTGGCGCTGGCGTTCTCGTTTTATTGACAGCAACGCGCTTTCTCTCATGAATTATACTACTAATACGTACTTGTACACACAGTAGGGCTGTAGTTAAAAAGGCGCGCGTTTGTAAAAAAAAAAGGCTGGTAATAGACACTAAATTGCATGAAGAAGACAGTTATATGTGATTTAACTATCTAATATCGGCGCAAGTACAGCTATGCATATATACATGATGAATTTCTAATATGCCCGCATGGAAGTAGTGGGTTTAAGTAACGGTTAAGTAAGAGATTATCAAACACCTCTGGACAACTGCAATACATACCAGATAAAAGGTATGTTGAAAGAGTTACGTTCTATCCATTGCAACCTAAACATTTAGCCCATCCCCACAAAAATTATGACGTATTATTTTGCGCATTACTGAATCGAGTGCAAAGCAATTTCGTTCAGGTTCGTTTAATAAACACGACAATCTTAATTGCCAGCTCCTGTTCGATCGAAAGAAAATTTAATTGGGATGTTAACATAGATTTCTCTCCAAGCCCAGACTAGGGCATATGTTCCCAGGGGCGATGCACATTGGTGTCAACAACTGTGCCTGGTGGCCTCTTATCACAACACACACACGCACACACCCACGTGAGTGAGCTGCAATGACTACGACGACTATGTAGCAGGTAAAGGAAAGAAAAGATATGGGGAAAACAAGAGAGAGAGATAGATAGATAGATAGATAGATAGATAGATAGATAGATAGATAGATAGATAAATAGATAGCTAGATAGATAGATAGATAGATAGATAGATAGATAGTTAGATAGATAGATACTATCTATCTATCTATCTATCTATCTATCTATCTATCTATCATCTATCTATCTATCTATCTATCTATCTATCTATCTATCTATCTATCTATCTATCTATCTATCCGTGTGGCTATGTAACTAAATCGTGTGTGCATCGGTACGAACATCTAACTCACACAAGTGTATGTCTGTAGCATGAATATTGGCATAATATTTTAGATCATTGTTGTTTCTGCGCAAAATCCATGAAAGTACGATGGAATGGCGCTACAACGGCATTTCAAAGTGTAAGTGGTTTTGCAGCCAACAAAGTTTAAACACTAGATTTGTGTTAAAACTAACGGGCTATAATGCTTGCTAACCTATCTGAACTCACCGTGTTTTCTTCACTGAATCGGATGATTGCATTAAACAACATAACGTATTGGCTCACGCCGCATAACTTGATGGTGTGCAATGTATGATTTAAATAAATTCAAAACATTTATATATATATATATATATAGCTGA
>NW_014577062.1:1606071-1620057 GCF_000485595.1 Priapulus caudatus | reverse complement strand
AAACAGGTATGAGGTTCTTAGTTTTTTTGTAAGCAAATATAGTGAATGTAGCTGTCAATTAATTTATTGATGCCATAGTAGCTAATGCATCATTGTGACCTTGTGCGTGCCTCTGCGCTGTTATTAATCCGACTCGTAATTTTAGCATAACAGCAATAAATAGACTGCATTAATTAATGAATCAGGCATCTCTTTCTGTTCCGCATCTTTTTATTTTTGCTTACTGTTTAGAAAATGAAATTATACTTAAGACTTACATGTATTCTACGGTTTCACTACACGCGTTATCTAATCCAATGCGCTATTATAGCGTATGCCATCACCAAGTAGGGCGCTAGTGTAACACTATTAAAATAATGGTCATACAAAGGAAGGATTCTTGCGTCAAATGGTCTTCGTCGGTTTATTTGGATTCAAAAAATATTTAAAAAGAGACAAGGTTGATGCCCTCAACTGCGAACTAATTTAAGACCATCCTCCGAAATTACTGCCAGTCTGAAGATAGACATGTATCAGGCTGTATAATTCATCAAAATACATGATTGCTTGCGTTACATAAACTAGTCATCTGCAACATATCTAAACCTCCATTATTTGATGCGCGGACGCCCCGGCAACACAAAAAACAAGTAATTTTGTCCATGACGAGCGCCATAAAAATTCGTTCATATAAAATAAAAGTGTCATAGGACCATGAAGTGCCAATATATTTGCCGTAAAATGTAACGTATTATATCTCACCCAGATGCTAGACAGAACGCCAGTGCTGGGTGAACTCAAAAAGTATGGTTTTCGAAAATGTAGCTACGGTTCTTTTAGTAAAGAAGATTATCAACACCTCGTACGTGACACATCTCGAGTGATATTAGCCCAGTCCACTGTCTCAGATGTAATTATCTACGGCAGCAAAGATCAAAATTATACGGTCACTACTGGTTTGAATTAATATTAGTTAACGGATATAGTCGTAATGCCCCATTGCCAAAAACGCGCGAAAACATGGAATTGAGAATGTTCCATGTAACCGAAACTCCTCGTGACAATCAAGCACAGTAATATTCTATATCGAAGGATTACCTATGAGTGTAGGTAATTGTGAATTTCAGTATGCGCATGTACTGAATCGAAGGCAAAGCAATTATGATCCGGCGAAGTTATCAATATTATCAGGGTTAGTCGTTTAAAATAAACAATAGAGCACACAATCTTATAATTGGTATCCAGCTTAACCTAGATTCAAGAGGAGACTATCTTATGTAAATAGTAAAATTTAACTGTGGGCTCTATCTTATGCACGTAATACTCGTGACGTGTGGATTACAGACGATCGTGAATGAACGCGTTTTCGTTAGCAGTAGATTTCTCCTCCCAAAGCCCAGATAAAACCAATGCCATACAAACAAGTCGCCCATACCTCGGCAGCGCGTAGGTCGAAAGTCTCCAGAGGTATGCTTACTGCATTAGATCCCCAGTTAATAAGATGAGACGCATATTCGAAGCAACGAGATATCTAATGAACATGGTCTGCCACGATAACCACCGCCCCCAAAAACAACCAGCAGCGAGCATGGCCTGCCGCCCTGGTGCGGAGGCAAACAGCAGCAACAGCAACACCTCTTATCACCAATACAACCCACCCCACAACCGCACCACAGCAGGGCAGCAGCCAGCAAGCAAAGCAACAGCAAAACAGCGAAAGCAATGTCAACTGACACCACCGAGTCCAGCATCGCCACGCATCCCAAACAGCTCACAAACGCAGTGGAGTAGAGCGAACCGACCGAATAATGAAAGCCATAACGACGAAACCTAATTGCACGGGTAAAGGAAAGCGAAAAGATATCGGCGAACAACAAGAAGAGACGAGATAGATTAGATAGAACTAGATAGATAGAAATAGATAGACTTAGATAGATTACGATAGATAAAGGTAGATAGCTAGATACTAGATAGATAGACAGCAGCATATATTATTTAATCACATATATAAGCAATTTAGCAGCATGAGAAGGCTAAATGTCATATCGAGATTTCAAGCATGAGATAGAAATTAGCTTGACGTAATGCCGTGAATGATCTTAGATATTTGAATAAATAAAATCAAACGAAATATAGAATCACAACAAATGCATAGAGTAAAATATTATAAAAGACTAAATATAACAGTAGCGGCTAAAGATTACTCGCCAATAGATAGATAGGTAGACTAGATAGATAGATAGATAAGATCTAGCATAAGAAGAATAAGATAGATAAGATAGATCAGAATAAGATAGATAGACTAGATAGCGAGTATGATAAGATAGATAGATATGAGATAATAATAGAGTAGCATAGATCAGATACGCATGTCATATCTTGGCGAGACACTGTGTATGATATTTTCCAAGACACGATCAGTAGGAATTTTGCTAAGATTAGGCCGCACTACAGGCTTTAGGAACTTGGCTGCGTACCAGATCAGATGCCACGTAATGAGTAGACGGATGGCGCAGCAAGTTCCACAATAGCAGAAAGTGCGGGTGGCAATTAGCATATATATTCGTGAATCATAGCTAACGTACCTGTCAATATCACAGGGTGAAAAGGCCCTCAGCGATATAGGAAGACCGAGTAAACAAAATAAGCCGCCTATAATACATAATAATACGATGTTGGTTGAAATAAATAATTCTGAAAAACTACCAGAAAACGGTTCGCTAATACCTGGACTAGGTGCTTCAGACACCGCGCGCAGGGGGCAATGACCGAGAGAGAACTAGTGAAACACCGACCGCGAATAAAAAAAATAAAGAAAAAGGGAAACCAGTGGGAGTAAGCGTAGTAGCGAGCGCGAGCAAACAACCGCGAGAGCAAAGCCCGAAAGAGCAATTGCGGCTGAGCGGGTGTACACCAAGAGCACCAGCGTTGCCGGGCGCGAACAGAGCATAGAATTGTAGAGCTGGATTATTGTGTGTGAGCAAGTAAGCTTAAGTAGTGACGCGACCCGCATCCGTGTTTAAATGCTATTGTAATGGTGAATGTGGTCGTTGCGTTGGAATGTATGTTTGATACTTCGTCTGCGTAAAACCTGAAAGACAGAGGACTATGTCCGTATGTCTCAGTGAAAAATACCTGTGCCATGTGATGGGTCGTGTGTCTGATTGCGAGCTGATACGGATGCGTTTTTGCGGGACCCTGAGGTGTGAACATCACCGATGGTGAGGAGTAATCCTTAGCGCCAAAAATTATTCCCGGCGGCTACCCAGCACTATCCCGCGAAATGCTCTGAGCACGAATCCTTTAGACGCCGTCTCACTGCGTATGCGTGAAAAATTTACGAGCTAGCAACCCACATGACTCACGAAGCTAATGATATAAGTGTAGCCATATATCCTGGCGTCCGCTTCTTTTAAATGTCCCGTGAATTCAATAATTGCTGTTCACTGATGGAAAATTAATTTATTTGTGACGGTACTTTATACATGCGATATAACACACAAATACATCTGATCATTTCGGTTAACTCCGTATATCTCACTTATTAAAGAGTATGGTGTTTTAACATAAGCTATTAGTTGTGCTTCTTCCGTCCAAGCTGAGAGCTGTGTGTATAAATCTGATCAACATTAAAAGGCCAATGCAGACAGTCTATTAGTGAGACACTAAAGTCGTAGAAATTAACCAGGTATAGTTATGTGCAAAGCATATTGAGTAGGCACGGCATATCGTTAAGTCCTGTGCAGCCTTTCCAGCACTCCTAAAGTCTATATGCACAGCAAATGACCACAGAACGTTCTAGGTTTCAAATACAATCCTACAAGAGCTTGCCCGAGCCAAGAATCGGCAAAGATGAAATGAAATTATGAGCGCAAAGCAGTCAAAAACGAAGCACAGCTGTTCGCCGTATAAAAAGATACCAAAGTGAGTATATTTTCCACGCCAGTTGACGTTAAACCCGAGCCGATAATATATAGACCCCTTTCTATTGCTAATATAATTGTAAATATTTTATCTGTGATAAGCTAACTACACCATTTTGGGGGAAATGGCACTTATAGTACAAGCAAGGACTCACTCACATTCAATGTGTAGTGTGCTGAGAGAAATATAGACATACAGCTACAAAATCCGTCATCACACGTGCATTACAGAATGATCCTCTCTCTCCTCACAGCACCCTATGCGGCACGCGCATCTATTTTTTTTCGACGCACACACCAAAGACCATTGCGGCTGCGGTGTAATAAACAGCCAATCACTGGCCGCGCCACAGAGTCTGTGGATGCCCCCTCCGAAAATTTAAGACAATGCAGAGACCCCCAACGAGAGACGCTGGCCTCTCTCGGTCCGCTTGTATCTGTGGTGTAACATGTGCGTGTGTCCGCCGCGTGTGCTGTGTGCCGGTAATGTATAAGTATGCGTGTGTGTGTGCGTGTTGCGTGTATGTGTGTGGCGCGCTTCTCTTCTCCCCCAGGTCCCTGCCTCTTTCCTTTCTCTTCTTACTCCTCTCGTTGCTCCCTCGCCCCCCCCCCCCCCTTCTCTCTCTCTCTCTCTCTCTCATTCACCTGTCCACCATCATCTCGTCTACTCTCCTCTGCTTCTCCAGACTCTGCCATCATCTTCTCGCTCCAACTCGTCCTCCTCAGTCTGGTCTGCTGTGCTGTCCTCCTCTCTCGCTATCGGAGTCGGCTCTAAGCACGTCTGCTCTCTGTATCTCGTTCTCTCTCGACTGCTTTTCTCGTCTTCTCCTCGTCCCTTCCTCTCCTCTTCTGTCTCTCTACGTCCTCTAAATAATATATAATATATATATATTATATCCTATATATTATATATATATAATATATATAATATATATATAATATATATATTGATTTATTTGTTTATATACGTCGTCTATGTTACTAGCAACACGAGCCTAGTGTTTAGATTGCAATCAAGACACGTTAGTTACATAAGGGCGTTGATATGCATTAGCTCTTGGAACGCTCGCGGTGCAAGCATTCGGACAATAGCGGCCGAGGTCGACGTGACATCTAAACAGGTGACAGTCGCTTTGGTTATAAAAGGCACAAATTGTGGGTCGCGTAAACAAAGAGTACAGTACCGCGCGCGGATGTGGTAGGGCGACGAAAATGACCATTTATGGCCATTTATACAGCAATTTTGCTACCGTTCGCTTGTTTTCTTCCGAAAATATTGTCACCAAACAGGAGAATGCCGGAGGGTATCCGGAAAATGTTCGGTTGACAGGGGAGCAGGGAAGATCAAAGGCACGCCGACAGAGATTGCGTTAATGTACCTGTCTACGCGCGCGCACCCGCATGTGTGTATAGGTGTCTCTGCATGCGTGCGTGCGTGTGCGACCGTGTGACTGCGCATGCATGCGCGCGTTAGTGCGCCTGCGTGTGCGTGTGTGTTCGTGTTGTCGTGCTTGCTTGTGTGAGTGAGTGTGTGTGTGTGTGCGCGCGCGCGCGTGTGTGTGTGTGTGTGTGTGTGTGTGTGTGTGTGTGTGTGTGTGTGTGTGTGTGTGTGTGTGTGTGTGTGTGTGTGTGCATATAAGGCGTTTACCTTGCGTGCAGCCACGGGCAGGAATCTTCATAATATGATTCATATTATGTATATATTATATACATATGTGTGTGTGTGTGTTAGTTAGTTTGTTTTTGTTTGCGAGTTCATGTAGCAGAATGAAGGAGGTAATATCACATACACTACTACTAGCAATTATTCCATAAAGGCATTTTTTACCTGTCATACATCAAGCTATTGTTTGTGCTTGTGTTTTTACGTATCTTTTAGAGTACAAAATTCCATGGTCCTTTTACCATATTAGGCCTACAGTATATTAATTTTTACTGTGTACGCACAAGAGCGGCTACTTATCTCAGTTTGGGCGTTAATTAAGTTAAACGCATTGATGATTTTTATACTGCCAGTGCAAGGAGCTCACTGTAATAATTATGGGCTCTGAGAGCACACAACGTAAGTAAGAAAAGTAATATGAGATATGTAACATGAGCTGGAAGGTTCGACTTCCATTATCGCCTGCCTCCACACCAGCGAACGCCTCGTTCTAGCAAGACGTACGTGCACTGAAAACAGCCATCCGATGCGGTGCCGTTTCTCGCACCATATTTAGCGGTGGCGCTTCGCAGCGTTACGACAAATCAGACGTCGGCACAACTGAGCAGCGGTAAGGCCGTATTCGGAAGATCGAACGCGGCGAGAAGTAACTTGCTAACCACCGGAGTTGTTTGGCGGCTCCACCTAGCGAGATATTTGCGAAATATATAGTTAGTCGTTTTTGGCGCCGCGTCTGTTGCTGATAAGCGTTGTACAATTGATTGTGGCATCTCAAACGAAAGTGAGGCTCTTATATATAATTACGTGCTATTATATATGGCGTTATCGTATACATTTAATTACATTTCGCGCGTTGTGTCAGCAATTACTTGTTTTTGCTCTTCTTGTTTCTCGTGGAGGATTGAATCTGGAAAAATACGTTACCTTACTTTCTGTAACACGCTTCGTCTAGAAAAGATATTCGCTAACAGGCCGAGTTAAACTTACTCGAAAGCTAGATGTTGTGACAGGGCTATATTTATTGTACACCGCGTGTAGCGTTTTTATAAATAAATTAGAAATGTGAATAGCAAAAGAATCACAATACAACAACAATTGAGGAATCAAATACAGTCAAATTAATATTTATATTTTCATGACGTCAACTAAAACCGTTCAAAACGTTTACAACCGACCGGACCGATATTTAATGGCGATGAAAATGCCAACTAAAACTAAAATTTCAAAAAATACAACTGACGCAATTGCTAAAGAATTCTAATAAATGCTACGGTCGAAATGCGGAAGGCCTGCCGTAAATTGCTGATCTGTATAATGAAACATGCTGGTCCTCTGAACAGGCCCGGTATTCACACCGACAACCCCGGTCGGCCAATTCTGCACGGTAAAGTGATAGCCCACGGTCATCGAGCGCGACGCAGGAGCAACAGGCACAGTAGCGAAGATCGGGATGGGAGGGCCTCATGGAACGGCCCGTCACTCTGGTTGTAAAATACCGATGGCAACTGCGGTTCCGCCAGGCAACAGTGAAGGCTCGCTTGCTGTGGAAAGACAACGTAACGGCAAAGAAGACGACGCATGATGATGGTGACCGTTAAACGTCTTAGAAGCACTTGCGGTGCACAATTGCTGGGCCGGACTCGTCGTACTCCTGCTTGCTGATCCACATCTGCTGGAAGGTGGACAGGGAAGCCAGGATGGAGCCACCGATCCATACGGAGTACTTCCTTTCTGGTGGAGCAATGATCTTGATCTTCATGGTGCTTGGGGCGAGAGCAGTGATCTCTTTCTGCATTCTGTCGGCAATACCTGGGTACATGGTGGTGCCACCGGACAAGACGGTGTTGGCGTACAGATCTTTACGGATATCAATGTCGCACTTCATGATGGAGTTGTAGGCAGCCTCATGCATACCGGTGGATTCCATTCCTGTAGTTGAATAACGATTCAAAATTAACAAAGCGGTTCATAGACACGACTACATCCTACCACCCGCCATAGACGTAACAGTAATAACGCGCGGTGTTTCTCACCGAGGCAATTTACGTTTAAAATTAAAATATACTCTGTTCTAATAATACCATGCCACAGATTAACATAATTCGATATTTTTCGACATACTGCTTAGTGCTTTAATAGTTCGCTGTCGATTTTAAATATACATACCCAAGAAAGATGGCTGGAAGAGAGCTTCCGGGCAACGGAACCTCTCATTGCCGATGGTGATGACCTGTCCGTCGGGAAGCTCGTAGCTCTTCTCCAGGGAGGAGGAGGCAGCAGCGGTGGCCATCTCCTGCTCGAAGTCCAGGGCGACGTAGCACAGCTTCTCCTTGATGTCACGCACGATTTCCCTCTCAGCTGTACAAGAGATAACCGGGTCGAAATGCTTCGAAGGTCATACGCAAGTCGAACATGTTCACAATCGCCGCCGATATTACATTGACTAAAGCAAGTGTTGAAACAATCGCGCGGTCGATGGACATCGATAGGGAAATCTTCTAAACGGTTACTCACTCGTTCTCGTCTATTTGGTTACGAAGAGATATTAAACGCCACATCGCCCAAATGATACTTAAGATCAAGATTGGTTTGTACCCTATTCGATAGCGTAGAGTGAAGAAGAGTCGGGTGTGGTTTGGGTAAAGTGGAGTGGGGTTATGGTGGAGTGGAATAGAGTTAGGCTGGTGTACAATGGGTATATACGCACCAGAGGTCACGAAGCTGTATCCACGCTCAGTCAGGACCTTGGTCAGATAGTCGGTCAGATCGCGTCCAGCCAAGTCCAGACGGATGATGGCATGGGGCAGAGCGTAACCCTCGTAGATGGGGACGGTGTGGCTGACACCATCACCAGAGTCCAGCACGATACCGGTGGTACGGCCGGAAGCGTACAGTGACAGGACAGCCTGGATGGCTACATACATGGCAGGAGTATTGAAGGTCTCAAACATGATCTGCAAACGAAATGAATTAGAGTTCATTATAAATATTTACTAGTTTAACGACACAAAATATGCTACGCGTCAACGTTTTTGCTGTGTGAATATATGAGAACGATAGTAACACTGTTAATACCACCCTCTCTGCCAGGTGCTGTGAAATGATCGTCAATTGAAATTTACAGGTTTACCAATCATTATTCATTATTTATTATCATTATTATCATTATTATCAATTATTTCATCATTACCCACCTGTGTCATCTTTTCTCTGTTGGCTTTGGGGTTCAATGGGGCCTCAGTTAACAGGACTGGGTGCTCTTCTGGGGCAACACGCAGTTCATTGTAGAAGGTATGATGCCAGATCTTCTCCATGTCGTCCCAGTTGGTGACGATTCCGTGCTCGATGGGGTACTTCAGAGACAGGATACCTCTCTTGCTTTGCGCCTCATCTCCTACATAGCTGTCCTTCTGACCCATACCAACCATGACACCCTATTCGCGAAAGAAAAACGCATTTATTACTAAAACGGCCCGCGGGTATGAAAATCGACTGATTAGTGAAAAAATTTTATAATAGTCTTATTTAACGTTATTTGAATAAAATTTCTGAATTCTCGAATAAATTAAATCTTACGAAATTCATCCCCGTTAAGTCTTAGTTAAAATCAATACACGGTATCTTTACACACCGATGCCTCATTGTTTCCCTGCTAAATGCGCCAATTATGAGATGACAGTAATAGATGAAAGACCGGGTCGTACCTGGTGACGTGGTCTCCCAATGATGGAAGGGAAGACGGCACGAGGAGCGTCATCACCGGCGAAACCAGCCTTGCACATTCCGGAGCCATTGTCCACAACAAGTGCCGCTACATCGTCGTCGTCACACATGTTTGCTGGTTAGGTATGATGTACTGCAATAGACGAACGAAACATTTATTCATCGCCGACCCATGTCGGCGCTGTGTTACCTCTATAGGCGGAGCAAGGCGGCTACATTACGATATATAAATAGAATCGGGTCCGTCTTGTTTCAGCAGCAACACGTCGGCCAACGGCTGTGGTGATCGTTAATAGGTTCCTAGACTGGACTTTATTATTTTCTGCCCTGCTAAATTCTACAAACAAACATTCAGGCGCGAACCATTCGGCAAGGCTGTGCGTGTTTCATACGCACGCTATAAATAAAGCAATGTTGTGCTATAGTAGGCGTTCGAGCCAATCAGTCTGCAAGCACTCCAATGCCTTATAAGGCAACGATGAATTGTTCGCTACGCCATCTACTAACGGAACAATTTCTTACATATGAATGAATTTTCCAGTAAGTTTGTCGACCCGCTTTCATAGTTTCAGCCTCACGCTACGCGCACAAATGTGTTGCTAATAAACGCTCCGGATATACATCATCATTACTTTTCCTGCACCCAAGGAATTAGTCAGTGAAGCTCACCGCGTACTAGACGAAACGTGACAGTCTAAACCTATATACACGCATATGTGTCTTGTAAACGCACAACTTCATCGGCACAAAACACTGAACGGAACCCATAAATAATTAGGTGACGGCTTTGTAGACCTTAGATTAGCGCAGACACGGAATCTTTCTGTTCTATCCTCATGCCCTGAGATTCCTAACAATTATCCACAAAATCTACTAGCAGCCGCTCTTCTGAAATAATCAGAATGTTCAAATATACAATACTGCCATAACTGAAATCATTTAAGCGAGTGCCCGCGTAACACGTGGCCATTAACGCACGTTGGTTGCAGCCTTGCGTCAAACCACATCACACAACATAACACACATACGGTTAGCGAACAAACCACCGACTCACCAGAAGAGCTGGATGTATGGGGAGCGATCGACTCACTGACACGCGCGCTGTTCGCTGGTCGGCGTTTATATAGCTCATGCGCTGGGCACTGCGCGCACCGTCGGCTGGCCATAATAGGAAAGGGACAAGCCGCCTCCGAGTTCGCGATCTGGCCCGATTGAAACGCAATGCTCTCCATAGTCGAATGCGTCTATTTCGGCCATGGCCCGTCGCGGCTGCCTGCCTCACTCGATCCCGAAATACGCGCCATTGCACCGTGAAACAATTTCTCCAGTTTCTCCTATATCCATAACAAAGCGTGATAATCAGCAGCCGCTGCGCTATATGTTTATTTGCGCGGAACGTGCCTGTGTGTACATGTGCGTGCGTATTGTTTTCACATGCGCGTCTGCTCGTGAGATCGTCGAGACTGAATAAGAATAAGAATAAGAAGAAGAAAAAGAAGAAGAAGAAGATAAAGAAGAAGAAAAAGAAGAAGAAGAAGAAGACTGAATAAGAGAAAAATGGAGCGAAACAGAGAGAAAAAATTGAGCGATAGAGTGTGAGAAGGGGAGTGAGAAAGTGAGAGCGAAGGAGTTCGCGGATAAGGAAAAACGGAGAGAGAGAGAGAGAGAGAGAGAGAGAGAGAGAGAGAGAGAGAGAGAGAGAGAGAGAGAGAGAGTGAGGGAGGGAGAGAGGGAGACGGAGCAAGAAAGTGAGGAAACGCGAGACAACAAGCAGGATCAGAGAGCGAGCGATTAGGTAAAAGAGTAAAGAAAAAAGAAAAAAAGGAAAAGTGAGTAAGAAGAAAGAAAGAGGGGGATAAAGGGAAAGAGAGAGAAAGATATATATATATATATATATATAGAGAGAGATATATATATATATATATATATATATAAAGCGACAAAACACGAGCGAGAAACGGGACGAAAAAAGAAGGAACATGGTGACTGAGAAAGACGGGGAAGGAGAGGAAGGGGCAGAAAGAAAAGGTTATGGGGTGAAAGAATAAAATAGATAAAACTAAATGACCATTACATATAGCGCTATAAATACCTATATAAAGAAAGATATGCAGAACCTTCATATGTGTTTATTAAGATAGACATTTTGAACGGGTATAACGATTGAATTTAAAAAAATTATTCGGCAGAACGGCGACGTATCGTGAATGTCGTACAGTCGGTGATTGTGTATACGCTTTGGCGCCGCCATGTCCGAATTCATAATTGCGCACTGATGGAAATTTAATTTATTGTGACGGTACCTATGACAGCGATTAATTAACACAAATCATCGATCATTCGGTACTCGTATTTACAATGGCATGCTAGGTAGTCCCGCACAGTAACTTGGATACCACGAAAGGCCATGCAGCCATAAGAGACAGCGTTCCGTATGTGTGAAAGCTTTGCGACGATAGCGACTCTAGTCATCAGAATAAACGTTCTAGTTTCAAATACATCCAGGTTCGAAAAATCGCAAGAGATGAAATGAAATTATGAGCGCAGATCAAGAAAAATCTGTTCGGTTATAAAAAGATAACAAAGTGGTATATTTTCCACGCAGTTGACGTTAACCAGCCGATAATATAAACCCTTTCTATTGCTAATAATTGTAGAATATTTTACGTGATAGCTAATACACATTTGGGGGGAAATGGCACTATAGTACAAGCAAGACCACCACATTCAATGGTTGTAGTGTGCTGAGAGAAATATATGACATACACTACAAAATCGTCATCATTGCATTTACAGAATGATCCTCTCTCCTCTCATCTCTTTCTCTCTCTCCTCCTCTCTCCCTCTTTCTTCTCTCTTTACGCACACGCACACGCACACCCACACGCACACGCACACGCACACGTACACGCACACACGCACGCGCACGCGCATACGCACACGCACACGCACACGCACACGCACACGCACGCACGCACACACATATATGTATAAATATTGCATAATAATATTGACAATATGATTATCATAACAACGAAATATGATTATAATGTATACTTACAACCATCTGAACGATGTCGTCTGTCTTATGATGGCGACCATCAGAAGACAAGTATATATCCAATAAAGCCCACGAGGTTTCATTTTGATTTTTCACGCATTCTATGGACTATAGTTGTTGACGGTAAACAACAATGTTGCTTTCTATTCCTTTGTGTCTTATCCAGCTATAGATAGCTATCCTTCGTATTTAGCTATTTCTATATTTATGTAGTTATGTGTGCAACCACACCCATTATATATATTTTTTATGTTTATATATTTATTAATTTATTTTTATAAATAAACGAATAAATATATATATACGTATAAAATTCGTTCGTTCGGTAAATCTCACAGGAGTTACTTCTCTCCGCCCGTCGATGTCGCTCACAGATGCGTGTTTAGTGAAGATACACACGTAAGAGATTTTCACGCGCTGCGCAGGAGTCGGTCGTCTACATCAGTATAGTCGACGACGGTAAATCCACCGCGCCGCCGCTGCTGCCGTCGCCTAGATATTGCCGACGTTCTCACGCTATCGCTGAGGCAGCACGCGGTCCGTGCGCATATATCGTCTAGAAGCACTTGTTGTACACGCCGCTGTAACTTCTTCACTGCGAAGTCTGAGGTCGCTGGTTGCTCGTATGGGTGAGACGCGCCGTCGAAGCAGCAGCCGCACAGAGAGTGAGAGAGAACTAGCGAAGATCGCTGGATGCCGCCGCGCGTGTATCGCTTACGCTATAGTGTCTGAACTTCCCGGCGAGCAATTTGGCGGAGAGTCGGCGGCGCGTTTGTTGCTGGGCGCCTATCAAAGCTCGTCACAGATGTCGCGAGTCGCTCCTCTCATCCGTAACATACTACTGGCTGCTCGGCCGTGCGCCACATAGCCTCTTGATTACGCCAATCACTGCTAACTTTGCTGCCCACGAACCGTATTTCCCCTGCGCGAGCACGCACGTTTATATATATATATATATATATATATATATATATATATACGAATACTACCATTATTTACATCAATAATAATGATGCTAGCTCAAAAACACCTCTATAGCAGGTCTATCATATAGCATCGCTCGACCCAGCCACATGAAACTTTCCCGTAATTCAAGTATACAGTGCTACTGGCGTGGTCTAGCATCTATAATATGATGGTACAGTCGCTCAACAACGCTTAGTTACACGTTGATGATTCTGCTGTTTGATTTTTTGCTACCGTACGTGAGTTATAGTGACATTTATGGGACCCATCGCCCGGTTTTCCGTTGTCACTGCTATCGTCTGAGGCGTGTACGTGTACGTACACATGCGTGGTACCGAACACAGTATAATATATATATATATATATATATATTCATACAGTGCGTATACTTATATACGTAAGTTACAAACTGCGTGTTTCAGTGTAACCGCTACACGTATAAACAATCAATCACGGTTTCTAAACTGACGTGTGTTTCACGCGCAATTCGCCCACATATTGTGGTTTGAAGACACGCGGCTACGTTCCACATAATATTGTGACAACGCGAACATGCACACGCACACGCTCTCGCGCACCCGATGAGACACACACACACATACACACACACACACACACACACACACACACACACACACACACACACACACACACACACACACACACACACA
>NW_014577062.1:1591368-1606046 GCF_000485595.1 Priapulus caudatus | reverse complement strand
CTGCAAACGAAATGAATTGAGTTCATTATAAATATTTACTAGGTTAACGACACAAGTAATATTGCTACGCCGTTCAACCGTTTTTCGCTGTGTGAATAATGGCAAACGATAGTAACACTGTTAATACCACCCTCTCTGCCAGTGGACTGTGAAATGATCGCAATATGAAATTTACGAGTTTACCAATCATTATTCGATTATATTACTATATTTAATCATTATTATCAATTATTTCCACATTACCCACCTGTGTCATCTTTTCTCTGTTGGCCTTTGGGGTTCAATGGGCCTCAGTTAACTAGGACTGGGTGCTCTTCTGGGGCAACACGCAGTTCATGTTAGAAGTATGATGCCAGATCTTCTCCCATTGTCGGTCCCAGGTTGGTGACGATTCCGCTGGTCGATGGGGTTACTTCAGAGACAGAGGATACCTCTCTTTGCTGTTGGCGCCTCATCTCCTACAATAGCTGTCTTCTGACCCCATACCAACCATGACACCCTATTCGCGAATAAGAAAAACGCATTTAGTACTAAAACGGCCCGGCGGTATGAAAATGCGACTGATTACGTGAAAAAACTTTTTATTATAGTCTTATTTAACGTTATTTGATAAAATTCTGAATTCTCGAATAATTTAATCTTACGAAATTCAGTCCCCGTTAAGTCTTAGTTTAAAATCGCAATACACGGTATCTTTACACACCGATGCCTCATTGTTTCCCTGCTAAAATGGCGCACATTATGAGATGACAGCTAAATAGATGAAAGACCGCGGTTCGTACCTGGTGGACGTGGTCTCCAATGAGGTGGAAGGGAAGACGGCACGGAGCGAGCGTATCACCGGCGAAACCGCCTCTGCACATTCCGGAGCCATGTCCACACACAAGTGGCGTTAACATCGTCGTCGCTCCACACTGTTCTGCTGTTAGGGTATGATGTACTGCAATAGACGAACGACATTTATTCATCGCCGACCATGTCGGCGCTGTGTTACCTCTATGAGGCGCGAGCGAAGGCGGCTACATACGATTATAAAAATAGAATCGGAGTCCGCTCTGTTCAGCAGCAACACGTTCGGCCAAGCGGCTGTGGTGATCGTGTAATAGGTGTCCTAGAGCTCCGACTTTATTATTTTCGTGCCTGCTAATTTACAAAACAAACATTTCAGGCGGCGAACCATCGGCGAAGGCTGTGGTGTTCATACTGCACGCTATAAATAAAGAGCAATGTTTGTGCTATAGTAGGAGCGTTCGAGCCAATCAGGTCTGCAAGCACGCCAAGGCTCTTATAGGCACGATGAATCGTTCGCCTAGCGCATCTATAAGGAACCAATTTTTAATATGAATGAATTTTCACAGTATAGTGTTGTCGACCCGCTGTTGATAGTTTCAGCCTCAACGCTACGCGCACCAAATGTGTAGGCTTAATAAACGCTCCGGAGGTATACAGTATCATACTGTTTCTGCCACCAAGGAATTAGTCAGTGAAGCTCACCCAGGCCGATACTAGACGAAAACGGTGACAGCTAAAACCTATATACCGCATTATGTGTCTTAGTAAACGCACATTCAGGGCACAAAAACTACTTAACGGAACCCGATAAATAATTGAGGTGACGCGCTTTGAGGACCTTAGATTAGCGCCAGCACACGGATCTTTCTGTTCATCCTTCATGCCCTGAAGATTCCTAACAATTATCCACAAAATCACTAGCAGCGCTTCTTCTGAAATATCAGGAATGTTCAATATATACAATACTGCCATAACTGAAATCATTTAAGCGGAGTGCCCGCGTAAACCCGTGGCCCATTAACGCGGGACCGGTTTTCGGTTGCGCCTGCGTCAAAACCACTATCACAAATAAACACACATACCGGTTAGCGAACAAAGCCATCGCACTACCAGAGAGCTGGATTAGGGGGACGCGATCGGACTCCACTGAACACGCGCGCTGTCGCTGGTCGGTGCCGCGTTTATGAGTCAGCTCATAGCGCCGCGGGCACTGCGCGCACTCGTCGGCTGGCCATAATAGGGAAAGGACAAGGCCGCCTCCGAGTTCGCGATCTGGCCCGATTGACAACGCAATGCTCTCCATGTCGAATGCGTCTATTTCGGCATGGGCCCGTCGCCGGTGCCGTGCCTCGCTCGATCCCGAAATACGCGCCATTGCACCGTGAACAATTTCTCAGTTCTCCGTATATGCATAACAAAGCGTGATAATCAGGCAGCGCTGCCGCTATATTGTTATATTGCGCGGAACGTGCTGTGTGTACAGTGTGCCGTGCGTATTTTTCACTCATGCGGTCTGCCTCGTGAGATCGTCGAGAGCTGAAATAAGAAATTAAGAATAAGGAAGAAAGAAAAGCAGAAGAAGAAGAAGATAAAGAAGCAAGAAAAAGGAAGATAGAATGAAGAAGAAGACCTAAATAGAGAGAAAAATGGAGCGATAAACAAGAGAAAAATGAGCGATAGAGTGTGAGAAGGGAGTGAGAAGTTGAGAGCGAAGAGGAGTTGCGGATAAGGAAAAACGGACAGAGAGAGAGAGAGACGAGAGAGAGAGAGCCGAGAGAGAGAGAGAGAGGAGAGGAGCAGTGAGGGAGGGGAGAGAGGGAGACGGAAGCACAAAAGCTGAGGAAACTGCGAGACAACAAGCAGGATCAGGAGCGAGCTGCATTAGGTAAAAGAGTAGAAAAGAAAAGAAAAAATAGGAAAAGTGAGTAGGAAGAAAGAAAGAGGGATAAAGGCGAAAGAGAGAGAAGAAGAATATATTATATATACTATATAGAGAAGAGAGAAGTAATATAATTATATATATATATCATATCTAATAGAAAAGAAGAAGATGAATATTAATTTGCCCCGTGCGATTGTGAATCAAGACAAAATCACTATAAGATAAATTGTTAAATTCGAGACGCTGACCACTTTTCAGTAGGTATTTACTTAACATGCCATTATACTATAGCAATTATATGGCTGAACAGAAGCCATTGGTGGTGTTGGGCTGCTGCTAACAATAGGCGAAGGCAATCCCTACAAATGACTGCCATGTTTTATCGACTAGCTGAGTATCATGGACGAGCCGCCTAACTGCTAACTATAGCTGAGCTGACGCACACGCGTCGTCACGGGTTCCTTCCTTAGTTCGGTTTCTTGTTGTGATATCTGATATGGCTCTTTTAAATCAACATGGTCGGGAGTGATCTCGAAGGTGGGACGCGTTTCCTTCGACGCGAATTAAACGGATCATGCCCAGATTGAGGGTTGGTTGGACCGAGAAAGCGTTACATAAATGAAACACACGCGTTCGTAGGGAATCTCCCTGAGGTTTCCTTAATCCATTGGCAGTTTGGATCTCTATAGTAATCGCTGCTAAGTGTTAATAGTGCGTGCATATTGAGAATGGATTGGTTAGGAATAGATTCTAGGCTTGCATGCATATGTACCATCTGTCCGCCACAGTAAAAACTATATCTGTACCCATAGGCAAACATTACGCACTCAAGCTGTGGAAACAAGAAGAATTTCACCGAGCGGCTAAGTGAGAAATGGGCACTCCTATATAGGGCCACAAGCGCGTTTCCATACTTTTAGTCTCAATCTACACACATATGCCACCAACGCCATGCCCCTCTCTCTCTCTCTCTCTCTCTCTCTCTCTCTCTCTCTCTCTCTCTCTCTCTCTCTCTCTTTCGGTCTCTCTCTCTCTCTCACACGCGCGCGCGCACGCACGCACGCACACGCACGCCCGCACGCACGCACACGCCCGCCCGCACACACGTACGCACGCACGCACACAACGCACGTACACACGCTCGCACACACACATATATATCCTTTACTCCGGGGCCTCTCTTCTCTTTTTCTCTATCATTCTGTTGCGCCGTATATATAGGGCTTCACTCATATATTTTGGTCATTTCCTAGAAAACGAGCTGAAAATAGCTCGCTTTGTTTTTCACCCTCGCCCTCTATTTACTTATTCGATCGCCTGTGTTTAGGTTTACTACTACAATCGCTGATTTAAGACGAGTACGTATTCGGGCGCAATCTCCGTGGGCCTGCATGTGCGTGAACGTAGAATAGCAGTTTACAACGAATTCACACGTTTAGCACAATTTACCGTGAATAAATCCAGATGTATGTATTTTATAATTATAGCAATTTGCTGCTTTTAATTCTTGTGCTGCGTGGTGCGTGGTTGGTGAGCGTCAGCGTGCTTATGCGTATGCACGCGTGCTCGCAATCAAGGAACTAGCACACACGCGATACACCCAGGTTAAGGCCTATTTATACGATGCGTCTTAGACGTACGTCTAGGACGTACACCGTGTATGACAATGCAAACGCAATGTCGAAAGAAATTAGAACATCCGTCCTGTGCATCCGATATCGCAAGGGTCATACATTTGCATTGTCAAACACGGTGCGTTATGGACGTACGTCCTAGACGTACTTCTAGGACGTACGTCTAGGACGCATCGTGTAAATAGGCCTTAAAATTTATAATGGTTTGACCCTATTTTTGGTGTAGCCTAGGATGTCACGTAAAGTAAACATCAATGGTTTCCAGTTTATTCATCGGGTTAAAAAAAACAACATGGCAAATAATGCCGGGCAGGAGTATGTCAATAAATGCTACTCGTCAAACCTACAAGTAAATTACATTTCTCTCACTGTGACGTGACAGCTACATCTCTCATATGCTGTATAAAAACGCATACTGGTACGTACTCAGATAAACGTGCTAAAGTAACTTGAATGAGATTTTTTGGCATTCAAAATGCGAATATTATTGAAAAAAACATCATTATTATCAATATCATCGCACATTATATACTTCAAAATGTATTTACATTAAAAATTGGCAATTGTCCGGATTGTCTTTACGTAAACATTACCCGGGTCATTCTTACTACAGCGTAACATGTTTGCTTAGATCGATTTCTGTATATGCTCGATTACGTCAAGTTATGAGTCAAGAATTCACCCAATGTTACTTATAACACAACAGTTACTAATTAAGTCATTGAGGCTGAAACGAAATAACACGATATACGATAGTTTATATTTATTTGGCAACAACTATTCACCACACGTACACAGTTATGTATAGGTGAAGAACAAAGACATTACGATTAACGAATACATCTTGCTCCTACGTCACAGTACAGACAGCTGTACTATGCCAGCGGTCACTTACTGTTGCAACTTATAACCTAATTAATTGTTGCAAATTGCAAATATTGCTTGCTAAATATATAAGTGAGCATGAGACATCTCTTGCACCGAGCTTGACGGGTCACTCCATGTAAACTCTTTAAGAAACCCTACAGTTTTTTCCAGTTTTTTTTTCTCTATGACGCGATAGACAGTCATACGGCAGCTCAACTATGGTGACACGTGAGCAACAACAGCTCTGCGCTATGCTACGGGTTCAACTTGCGGTTCAGGCGTTTATACAGATACTTTATCTGCTTGTTCATGCCCTTGAATTGTGTTGGAGTAAACTTCTTTATAAACGAATTGAGGAATTTTCGTTTTCTTATTAATCGCTGATACTCATTCCAGTGCTTAGGTACACCTCTGACCCATAGTGGTCCTTTTATGATGAGATCCCTAGGCTTTAAAGAACCTTCTCCTAAAATATCTAGAAATGAAAGGTCACAGATTAAATTAACATCACGCAGTACTATATACAAAAACGAGTATCTGGACACAAGTTAAACATACAGTAAAAAAAATGTAATTTCTTGATGTCTACGCACTGGATATGCATCGAAATGAAAGCCACATTGAAATATATTGCAGTTATAAACATTTTCTATGATAAATACCAATATAATCATTCTGTCCAAACAATGCTCTTTTGGTATTCCATGAATTTTTTGGCTCGTACGTCGGAATAGGTAAAGGAAGTCCATCTTCTAATCGTGGCAGTGGACCTAAATCCAAATAATATATACACTCCCTATTCCGAGAATACTAGCTTCCTGCATAGCCGTTGACCTGCCCTCTACATATTTCATATTTTCGGAAGGAGCATGAACTGCTTGTCATGTTGCTTGTCTGTTGTCATATTTCTTGTAATGACATCACCACAGGATTAATTACCTCCCAAATACCCAAATATTTGCATAATTTCCTAAGCAAAAGCATTTTCCTTGTCGTTTTGGTCATTATTCAGAAAAAAAACTTCACATAGTTTTCTATCTTAAAGGACCATGTCTATCCCACTTGATGAAATAGGTTTTATGTTTTGTGTGCTAGTACTGCTACATTTATAACATTTGCATAGAGGTGGGCGACGAGCATTGTTCAGCTCGAGTTGTATTTACAGAGGAGCCCATTCGATTTTGTGGGTAGAGCATGCTAATTTCTTGCAACCCTTCTAAATTCAATCTGCAGAGGTATAATTATCATAAAACTGATGTTTCCATTTTCATAATATTTTTAGGGTGTGCTGTGACGTTTTAAAATAGCATCTATTTATTTACAGCGGCGTATAAAAAGGTTTAGGTTGAATTGTCACCGTATACACAAATACTGGCATCAAACGAAAGACTTGTGGGTGAATGCAGCTAAAATTATTTATATTGTGTCTAGCTCAGAAAGGTGAATTTTTTAAAACTCTTTTGGACAACCTCACCTCTCCCCAAAAAACAATCAAGGAGCTGTTAACCCAACAAATGATCACTGCCAGTGGCGTAGCCAGGATTTTTAACAGGGGGGGGAGCCAAAAACAGCGAACTGCGAAAAATAGTGAATGACTTAAAATTTTAATGGTTCCTCCGCCTGCCTCTCCACACCCTACGCTCCCCCATCTCACGGCTCTGCAATCTTTGTTTTGGGCTCCATGGATTGAGGCGTCATTTTTGTTTGTTGATCTCTGCTACCAAGATATATAAAAGGAGGGGTTGAAAAACAGGTGGAGGGTACGGGGGTCCTCCCCCCAGAAAATTTTTAAAATTTAGATCGCAGGAGATGGTATTTGAGGCACTTTTGAGTACATGTACAACCTTCATTCTGACTACGACAATTCTCTTTTTAGTAGAACAATTATTATTTGTTTATTTTTTATTTTTACTTTCGGATCAACAGGGGGCCATGCTTTGGCCCCCCCCCCATAACTACGCCACTGATCACTATTTTACAGTAATATGTTCTAATAATTCTGACTCCTAGTCTATAATGTCTAGAAATAAGTGCTTAGACATTTAAAAAATAATTACATTGAAGATCAGTCTTATACTTATAGTTACAAACTTGTAATTCTACTGATATGCAAGGTAGGAATTGGCACTTTATTTTACCTCCACGGTAAATTGTGTACTCGTAACCATAGCGACGGATGTACGGCTTGCGTGGATGTGCTCCTTGGCCAAATGGATCTTCTTCTGAAGTCTTCTGCTGTTTACTGCTCTGGTAGACTCTGGTGGAGTTTCCTGTGGTAGACTCTCTTGCAAATGTAGTCGGCAATACTGTTGTGTGTGCTGCACATAATGGAGATCTGTGCAGCGTTAATCGCTGCATGCCTCTCAATATGCTCATCAGGTTGGTACCCATTGCCACTTCTCACTTTTTCTTATCAGCCCTATGAATAGGCAAGCATGAAGGTCAGGTTAGCCACAGTCCTACATATAATTACAGATACCGTCCGACCTCCTTTACCTGGCCACGTCTGGAACGGCACCCATCCAGATATGGGATTTGGCCGGATATGAGAGTTATGCTCAAACACAGAATTTCTATGCAGTTCAGTAGGGTTTATGCATGTGATAATGTATTTACTCGTTGCTATGATTATTTGTAACAAACTGTCGTGTTTTATGGTATATATGAAATGGAAATAAAATGAAATAAAACAGAAATTTTACCGGAGGCATAGCGGACACGAGCGCACAACACACACACACGCGCACACACGCAAACACACGTACGGTTGGTACATCGCGCGAGTTTTGAGCAAAATTTTTAGGTGGAAATGAACAGAGAACATACACTGCGAGATCGCGGCCGGTTAATAGAGATTTCCGGATAACGGATGGCCGGATAAAGGAGGTCGGACTGTATAGTGCAGACATTTAAAACAACCCTAGGTTGAAAATTACATACACATGATTAGAAGTAGCCTTATGAAGCTATATAGACACTACGTTACATGGACATTTCCTTATTAGCATGATTCATGTTTATTTACTTGTGATCATCACATGGCCCAAATTTAAAAGCCTAACAGAATATTTGATGCTGCAAGCCAAAGCCCGTAGAAATACATTTAATTCTAACATATCTAGATGGTCACTAATATAGCAACAAGGTCATGAATAAAAATGTGATAATACATTGCTTCACAATCAATCATCTTGCTTTGTACACTCAAGTGCCTCTAATATAGGCACTTGAGTGTATAAAGTAAGATGATCGATGTCCAGCGATGATTTTATTGGTCGGTTGGAGGTGACGTCAAAGACAGTATACAATTAGACACGGTATACAGTAAGCTTGCCGCATTAAATTTATATCCCCATAGAGGCTCTATTGAAAATTAACTTCCCACAAGCTGTAATCATTATCAGTCAGTCAGCTGGTATCCTGCAAATAGTAAGTCGCCATTGGCTGACACTATTGCCATGCATGGAATATAAGTTTAATGTAGCAGGCTTACTGTACGCCATGTCTAATTGTATACGGTCCTTGACGTCACTTCCAACCGACCAATGAAATCATCGACATCGCTGGACATGCACGCAGCAAGGCAAGATGAAAATTTCTATGCTGATGAAGTTCGGAATATTTGATGTCGTGATATTTTTTATATGATAGACGCTGTACCATATACTGCTTGCATAGTCAAAATGACATTGAATTAGGGCAGAAACTAGTAATCTTTTACATGCTGTGTTTAAATACTTGGCTTTTAAATACTACAACATCTGGAAAGAAATTTCAATCTATTGTTAATCTTTTTTACAACCTTAATTCCCATTACCTCACCACTCATGGAATCTTCCAAGTCTATTCCTAGATACTTAACTGTATTTTTATGAAGGTTTAAGTTCCCAACTTTAAGGAGGTTAACTTTTTTTAGGTTAGGGTTAGGGTTATGATTATCAATCATTATTCATTAAGTTGGAAACACTCCTAATGAGTAGGCCCTAATGTACACCGACCAGGCTCTCCGTCTGTTACACGTCGTAGTAAGTAGTGTTAAGCGAGAAGGGAACTTGTGGCTAGCCCTAAAGTAGCCTAATGGAGCGTTTGCCCTAACGTGAAAACAGGCACTTGGACCGTTTCAATAATGAAATGATGGTTAATAAATACAACTTGTCAGTACTATACCTACCAGTTCCAGTAATACTAATATTAAAAATAGTCTTAATGTTTGATTTTACCTAATAACTTCACTTCAACACCGTCCAATACACCGCTGCAAAACACATAACGCGCACGCCATTGTGCATGCACAAATACACAGTGATATAGAGTTATCTCTATACCTCTATACCTCTATATCACTGTGTATTTGTGCATGCACAATGGCGGGCGCGCCACAGGCACTTGAAGCATTTCAATAAAATATAATGCTAACTAAATACGAAATCTATTTACTACCAAATTCTTAATGTTTCTATAGCCTATAGGCCTACTCTCTTTCACCTATTATTGCCAACAGTTTCCTGTAAATTCCGTCCAAATCCTACGTCCAACGTATGCTGCCGGATGCCACTGCTCTCGCGGCGCGACTGTTGCACGCTTACACTAATATATATATATTTAACTGTCACTGTGCAGCGTAAGGAATGGCGGCCGGTAGTGTGTGTGCATAGAGCATTTACACGGAATTTAAAGGAAACTGTCGGCAATAATAGATGAAAGAGAGTATAGAAACATTAAGAATTTTGTAGTACTAGTATAAGTATTAGATTTCGTATTTATTTAGCATTATATTTTATTGAAACGCTTCAAGTGCCTGTGTGCGCGCTATGTGTTGCAGCGGTGTATTGCCACTAGAGCCCTCGTGGTCCAGTGGTTAGGCCACGTATACTGTCCACTGAAGGCTGTGAGTTCAAACCCCGGCTGGGGCAGTGAATTTTCTGAAGGTGTAAAAACCTGGCTCTCAACATTGGAGACTGTGAATCTCCCGTGGCTCGGATGACCACGTAAAATGGCGGTCCCGTCTCCAGTATTAGTAAATATAGTAATACTAAGACCAATGGGGACGTAAAAGAACCACTGAGGGCGCAAAAAACTCTGGCTGTGACCACCCTCAGTGCCATTCGGCTAAAAAAGGCTAACTACCTGGCTGTACCCAAGCTAGGTCACACACACCATGGCTAGCTATAGCCCTGGACGTTTATTCCTTAGGGACTGTCCAGTATAGAAGTAGAAGAAGAAGAAGTATTGGACGGTGTTGAAGTGGTCAGAGGTCAGATCAAACATTAAGACTATTAGTATTACTGGTACTGGTACTGGTAGGTCTAGTACTGACAAGTTGTATTTATTAACCATCATTTCATTATTGAAACGGTCCAAGTGCCTGTGAACACGAGTAACAGCGCCAGATTATAACATTAACAATATTCAATAATAATATTAATAACAACTCCTATGGCATCATTTATTAGCGCTTGCCATTGCCAAGTATTTTGGCAAAGTATATTGATACAGTGATACTAGGCGAGTTTGCTGGCTGATCAGATTGAGTCTGAGAGTCAGCCAGGATCCAACACTAAATTGTAACTTACACTGTCTCACTTGAGTTCACTTCTACATGGGCGCCGCCATACTATTCAGCTTAGTACTAGTGGCGCAACCTGGTGTTGTATTTCTCATTACTGCTGGTTGTTTACTAGTTTCTTGTGTTGCAGTACAACATTATTAGTGATATGCATGTGGGCCTTACTTCGTTACGTGTGGTAAGACCGTAAGTATTCACATCGTTTAGGAGTTTTTATTTAATGTAACACTGGGGTTTCAGCATAGCAAGCAGTACATGCCGAAAACATGTATTAGTGTAGTAATGTAACACAGACACAGTGTGAGTTAGCTCCAAGAAACGTAGCGGCAGCCCGACCAGGCTGTGCGACGGATTGTCTATACAATACAATCAATAGTATTGTAACCCTAGCAATACCGTTTCTTGGAGCTACAAGAAACGGTATTGCTAGGGTTAGAATACCGTAGATATAGACAATCCGTCGCACTGCCTGGTCGGGCTAAGTGTGAGTGTGCACTGATGTCAACACTGACAACAATATTCAGTAAAATGCCCGCATACAAAAATACCCGTAACTCCTCACAGGGATGGCATTTTTTAATTCTGTGAACGTTGTTGTGTTGGCCCTCATGGCGGGCTATCCAGAGAGACATGATACAAGATTGCGTGGCACAGCTTTGCTGTTGATCCTAAGCACTGCGCGCGGATGAGACGCGCAGTTCCGCGGGAAATGCGCACATTACCGCGGGGATGTTCAAGTATGAAGCGCTGTCCGCAGTGGAGACGTGCGCCAAATTCGAGGCCCGGCGCACGTCTCCACAGCGGTCAGCGGATGGTCTGTAGTTTTAGAAGATAACAATGAAGACTTTGTTCTAAATAAGAACTATCGGCGGCTAAATAAGAGCAATATATACACCTTTGAATTTCCTGACTAGTCAGTCAAAGGGCTTGTTGAGGGTCCATTATGCAGAGCTTCCAATTGAAATGGCCCATGAAATTGTCAAGTGGAATTGTCTTTTTCGGAACCCCAAAGAAAATGTCTCCCTCTTACATGCACGCCCTCCCTGATCAATCACGCATGTAATTCATAACGCAAGAATATGAACGCACTTGTTCACTTTCGAAAGCGGGTAAAAATGCCGAATTTTTCCACTTTGATGCGAAATGCATCGGCCGGGCATTTCATTATTTACGAAAAGTAAACAGGCTGGCGAAAGACAGTAGGTACAGTAACGGGTCGCGTCGTTGACGCCCCATTCATGTCCATCAACGAAGAAGGCGGGGCTTATTCTGATTACGATGATGCGAAAATACTACAGAAGGACGTAGCGCACTGCGCTAAACAGCGTGTTATTTTCGTATTTATGGCAAACTCTATCGTAGGAAACCGTTCTAACATAGCAGAATGCTCTAGTTCCTGAGATCGGCGATTTGGTGGTCCAATGGGTCCCCATATTTAAAAATATCAAAGACTGGTGCGGCGTAGGCTGTGATTGGAAGTCACAAAGTGTCAATCCTCGGCGCGCCTCGGCATCATGGCCGCATCACGTCTAGTAAGCTCACAACACATATTTAAAACTATTTAGGAAAAAATCACCTACTATCCCTATTGAGTTATATGATATTATAATTATACAATACATTACTCTATTATTATACTTATACTCTACTCTAGTCTCTAGCCAGCGTTTTTCGGCAGAATTTTTTGATGTGATCCTCGTCATCTTGGCCATTGGGTGCCAAGTACGACTCCCTATAGTATATGTGACTTGACAGTGCCTCTGGCAGTGAAAAAGATACTGGAGACACAGTAGCATGCCACCAATGCATATATAGCAAAAACATGAATAATTATAATATACCGGTAGTGCTAGTTAAATAGGTTTGTGCTCTCATTAATACTCTAGCCACTTTCCTTTTGGTGGCAAGGGAGTGCATGTAAAAAATAAAAATAACTTGCATTTGCACTATTACATTGTACATACTAGAACATGTTGTTTTATAGTTTTTGCACTTTGGTACAAATTAAATGATAAACATATATCACATTTGTTCAGGTACTGCTTTCAAACTTTTTTACATGGCCCTTTTATAGGGCAGGTCAGATGATCTGTGGACACTCTTGGGGAGAATGGTTTGAAATAATATTTTCAGTCGTACACGCGCGTGCCTGCCTACATTGTCTGTACACAGCATATACTGTACAATGCTCACAGGGAACAATAGATGTATGTTTAGCTTTCAAAAATGCTCTGTGCACTTATTGCACTCAGAATGCACTGAACAGCTAAGCATTGTCATTTGGGATCAGTCCACAACATAGACTTAAAAAGAAGGAAGTTCATTTTGCAGGAAATATTCAGTTGAACAAGGTTCCGTCCCCTTATCCGATGAAAATAATTTGTGTAAGGACTGTTTTTCAATGGCATCACTTGCGGCATAAATGCGCCCCTTAGACCGAGACTCGATAGAGCAAGGACTACGGTATCATGATTTCTTTCTGGTTTAAAAAAAGTGAAATTCTTAACTATGTGCCATTTTTTCTTTTTATATACAGGTGTATTTATAAATAAACATAAAATTTGCCACCTCATATGCATTTTTACACATGGTCTTGATCAGCTATAAATTTGGTTTATTTAATAGACCCATATATATATATATATATATATATATATATATATATATAGCTATAGTTTTCAGTTTCTCTGGAAACCTTTTTTCAAGAACCGTTAATCTATTCTGCTATTATTTTTACTATAATAGATATTAGCGGTCAGTGTAAATGCTGGTGTTCAATGGCATGTGTTTTCCTAATTCCGTCATCTATTTCACGCATGGCGCCTGTGTAGATTAGGCACATAGATGCCTCGCTCCTCGGACACAGATCCAGCAGCCAAACGACCGTGCCCGCGGTCGATTCGCTCCACCTGCAGATCGCTAGTCAGATTTTACAACCGAACTCAACGAAGGGTTAACATCATCTGGTTAAACTACGAAGGGGAACAACAGCAAGGGTAAGTACTAAGCAGGTGTAACGTCAATAGTTTCTCAATGAGAATATTTATACATGCAGTTGCTTTCATCACAGCAGTAATAATAAAAATATTTAAACAAAGTTATATCAACGCAACACAACATAGCAGGCCTGTTATGCAAAAAAACAAGAAAACCATGACATGGCATAATAATCAGTATAATGCCACACAGATGGGTTTGGGAAGTGTATCTTCTAACATATGGGCAGTCCTAATAGCAGTCCTGAGTGAAATAATAGCTTTTAATAATAGCAGTCCTGAATGAATGAACACATTCTTATTCGTTTCTCGATATGTAATACCATATTAATTTTTATGCTGTAGTGCGATATATCAGTCAGTCGTGTTTCACTGTACTGTATGCAGGGGCGGCGCCAGGGTATTTTCTTAGGGGGGGCGAAACCAGGGGCGTTTACAGGAACACGCGAAGGGGGGGTCTGGGGGGCTCTCCCCCAGGAAATTTTTGAAATTAGACCCCCTCAGATGCGTTTTCTGCGCGAGTAGGGGTGGTCCGGACCCCCTGGACCCCCCCTGTACACGCCCCTGCGAACTGTAGAATCTGATACCGTGTGCGCTTGCACTGACGGGTGGGGTACAAGGGGTAGATTAATGATTGTTGTTTTTTGTTTGTTTTTTTTATTTGGGCCGTGCTAGCGACCGGCGGTTCCGGACTGTTAGGAGCCGATAGGCTACACGTCTCGCGCACTACATCTCACACTCCTCCTCCTCCTCCAGTGAGCGCTTGGCGACACGCGTATGATTGCGCAATGGAGGACGCTCTGTCTGAATCTGCTTCCTGCTGCTCGTTGTGTCGTTGTGGGTCGTGTGTGTGTGTGTGTTGTGTCGTGTGTGGTGCGTGCGTGCGTGCGTGCGCGTGCGTGCGCTGCTCGTGCGTGCGTGCGCGTGCGTAGCCGTGCGCT
>NW_014577062.1:1587251-1591343 GCF_000485595.1 Priapulus caudatus | reverse complement strand
GCGTGCGTGCGTGCGTGCGTGCGTGCGTGCGTGCGTGTGTGTGTATGAGTGAGAGAGAGAGGGAGAGAGAGCCTCAGAGAGGTGTGTGTGTGAGAGAGAGAGCCTCGGAGAGGTGTGTGTGAGAGAGAGAGAGAGAGAGCCTCAGAGAGGTGTGTGTGAGAGAGAGAGAGCCTCGGAGAGGTGTGTGAGAGAGAGCGAGCGCGAGAGAGAACGAGAGAGAGCTGTGCATGTGTGTGTGAGCGAGAGAGAGCGCGAAAGAGGACGGATGAAAGGATAGATGGCAGCAGAGCGTCCCGTTGCGCAATCATGCGTATACGCGAGTCGTGCGATCAATGTGTGAGTGGATGTCCGGACGCGTACCCTGGAGGCTAGGCGACCGGTTCCGGATGCGTAGCCACTAGCCACTGCGTTTTTATTTATTTAGGCAATTACCCATCATAATACAATACATAGCATACTTTTACAATAAAATTCTGAATTCATAAAATTGGATAACTACCAAGGATATATATACACAAAAAGCATGAATAGCACACTTATTTACATTGTGGTCCTTGTTTTGCTATGCCTTGACTCTAACAATTACACTACTATCAGCACTAACTATTGAAATATACAAATTTGTAGTTTTAACCAGTCATACAATGGTACATTCTCATAAGGCGATACAAACTTTTCCTATGCCTAATTTCAACCGAATTCTTTTAGCGAAAATCATACTCCTCTGCCTCTAATGTTTCTACCTTTTGCATCAGACATTTCTTAACACTATACTTAAAAAAAAACTAGAATAAACAGAATTTGTCCTCACTTGCTATGGTAGAGAGTTCCAAGCTTCAATTGCAGTATAAGTAAAAGAGTTTTTCCCACTGCTTCCCACCCTCGGTTTAAAAATAAACATCTCACCTTCCCTTGTATTGAAACTATGGGCTTCTGACGTTAACATGAAACCTTCTGTCATATACTGTGGGCCGAGATTATGTAATGTTTTAAAAACCCTATTGACCTTCAGTTGCATTACCCTGAACTCTACAGGTACCCAATTTACAGCCTTGAACTCTCTACCACCTATGTGTGCTCTAGTACCTAGGTTGAGAACACATCTAATGGCTTTATTTTGACACACTTGCAGCTTGCAGCACTAGCCCTTGTGTGCTTTGTGAGACTGCTGTACTGCTATACTGCATATACTGCTTGCATAGTCAAAATGACATTGAATTAGGGCAGAAACTAGTAATCTTTTATATGCCGTGTTTAAATACTTGGTTTTTCTGGAAAGAAATTTCAATCTATTGTTAACCCTTTTTACAACCTTAATTCCCGTTACCTCACCACTCATGGAGTCTTCCAAGTCTATTCCTAGATACTTAACTGTATTTTTATGTGCAATTGCCACCCCATTACATCTGATGTCCAGTTTTGGAGTATCCCTGAGTTTGTGTTTAGTTCCAAAAATAATACTTTCTGTTTTTCCAAGATGCAAGGATAAATTATTATCATTGAACCATTTATTAATGGAATGCAATTCTCTACTTAATTCTTCCTGTATAGCCTGTACCTCTGTCCCTGAAACTACTAAGGCCTAATTGTCAGCATATAATAAAAGCTTGACGTTAACTGCCTTTGCCATGTCATTAAAGATTAACATAAATCAGAAATAACAGAGTACCTAAAATCGAGCCTAATGGTACTCCACATGCAATATTATAGGGTCCTAATTAGAGAAGGTACCTCCTACATCAGTTATTTGGCTTCTACCAGAGAGATAAGCACCGAACCATTTCACAGTACTAGTTAATATCCATTCCGATAGTTTTTAGCTTGGCTAGTAGAATTTTATGGTCAATGGTATCAAAAGCTTTTTGAAGATCTAATAAAACCATACCAGTTAGATTTCCTTTGTCTGACTCATTACGAATAATATCAGTTAGATGGATTAAACTTGTGTCAGTTGAGAAATTTGATCTAAAGCCAGATTGGAACTCGTACAGTAAGGAATTTTCTATTAAATATTTCTCTACTTGGTTAAATAGGCTATTTGCTCCAAAACTTTGGACATGACACTTAAAATTGACACAGGCCTATAGTTTCTGGGTTCTGTTTTGCTATTAGGGTCATTTTTGTGGCCCTCAACCTTTTCCGTATAGTAATTAGCCTTTGCTTTCTTAATTTTATTTTGAACTTAGTTTCTACGCAATTTAAAATTCTTGTATGTAATTTCATCTTTACTCCTCTTATGAAGCAGTAATTTTCTATCTCTTTCCAGAATAAGCTCCTTAATCTCACTATCAAACCTAGCCCGACCAGGCTGTGCGACGGATTGTCTATACAACAATTGTATTGTAACCCTAGCAATACCGTTTCTTGGAGCTATATCAAACCATGGCTCAGTTCTTTGTTTTATTCTAACTTGTTTAATAGGGGCGACAGTGTCAATGGCGGCCTCTAGGAGGTATTTTTGAAAAATTTCCCATCATGCTCTATAGAATCCGTGTTGAAAATTTTATACCATTGCTTCTCTTTTAACTATATGTTTTTAATGATCTAATTCTCCTAGTTTTAATTTTTATGCTTACCTATAACCTGTCTTGAAGTTTTCCTAGTACAGTAAGTTAAAAAATGATCACTCACTCCATTGGCTATGATGCCCGATTGACTAATTTTGAGTGCATCAGAAACCATTATTAAATCGATGGCGGACTCACTTATATTAGTTACTCTAGTCGGAGTAGTGATTAGTTGTTTGACATCATATTGGTAGCAGTAATCTTTATGAGCCTTAAGCATTCTATCACCTTTTCGCGTTGATTTTTAGCTTATCTGACATAGTCAGATGCAGCTTGTAGAATCGCATGATCGTCCATCCGTCCGTTCGTCCGTTCGTCCGTCTGTCAACAGTTGGGCACAAATCTTAACCGCTCGACCTACGGTCACGATATTCGGCACATCAGGGGGGGATCGTCAAAACGAGTTGGGATGTCGAAGCTGAGGTCAAAGGTCAAGAGGTGTAAAAGAAGGGGGAACATTCACTCCTTAACTTAAAACGATCATTGTGAGAATTTTGCTCAGAAAAACTAAATATAGCTGAATATAGTCTCACCTGACAGCGAAAATATCACTGATTACACCAACATTCAAAACACCAATATTTTATGCAGTTATACAGGGTTCTTGTTAATAGCCGGTAACCGGTTATTTTTACCGCCTATCACGCAATTTGTTACCGGCTATCAATTTGAGAGAAACTCCCACTAAAGGCGGTAAAATATTTAATCCATATTTGAAAAAACGAAGTTTATTTTAAATACTTCCAAGTTTCCAACCCAAGACTAACTCTGTGCACGGGCGGGTCGCCGGCGAGTTTGTTTACCCTCGTGCGGACACACAGACAAGCGGAAGTTTCATACATATCAAGCAATTTGATTGGTGGTGTCGTATAGGCGAGATCCAATCAGAAGTGCCGTTTCAAACGAACTTCAGCAAAGCGCGCGCGTTACCAGTTTACCGCCGGCGGAACTGAGGACTGAGGACATATAGTGTTACCTGGAACTTTAGTCGGAGTCTGTCCTATGGAATACTCAATACTGTAGTAACTGTAATACTTAATAGAATATATTTCAGTCCACATTATATTATAATGTAGACTCAGATTATAAAAATGCAGTGATAATTGAATTCTCAACTTGGCAGATACTACTAAAATAAAGAGGAAATACACTGTTACCTGGACTTTTACTTGACATTTATGATTTTTCTTTTTATACTAGATACTTAATACTAATAGCATATATTTTCCTATCTAAACTACCAAATTCTAGAACCCATACCCATCAAAATAGGCTATTGGTGGGTCAAATCAGAAATGTTTTTCTGGGGGTGCATGCCCCCGGATCCCCCCTAGCAGGGCTTCGCGCCTTCGCCGCTCGCCCTACCGTCCGTGCCGGAAAAACAGTTACCTGCTATTCATTGTCAAAAGTTCACAAGAACCTTGAGTTTAAGCATAGAAAAATTGATTTGACCACATCATACCAGCAGCAAATTTTTTCGAGTCAAGACTTTCAAAAATCACAAATGGCGTCTCAAACAAGCGAA
>NW_014577062.1:1565292-1587226 GCF_000485595.1 Priapulus caudatus | reverse complement strand
GACGCGAACATGAAGTTGAAAACAACAAGCCGTGCCAAATTCGGTTTGGTAAATATTATTGATTTTTATGTCAATAAATTCAGAGCCACTTTCTGTACAAACATGTCATTCCCCTTATCTATCTGCACTGCAATCCACAAGCTTCTCTAATTACACAGAACTTCACGTGGCATTAGTCTTACAACTGCTGTTTACGCTAGTATAGCTCATTCTGTGTTTACACTCCTGAACTGATGTTTCTATCGTGCTGGGACTTAGCATGCTGCCATCCTAAGATGTTCTTCGCGCCTTATCCGCGAGAAAATTTCGAGAGATGGCAACGGTAAACAAGAAACAGCAACGCAAATTGTTAATCGAGCATGATGTTCATTGGCATTGTGAATACGAAGGTTCTAAGGATTTTATCGTTACTCCTAGACAATTGCTGTTACTCGAGCCAATACACGCGGTAGTATCATGAAAGTGTTGATCCCAACGAACATTCCTTTGAGAAGGTTCCTGATACCATCCCTGTGCATTCCACTGTTTCGGCGTGTATGTGAACACATTTGGGACTAACAGAGTTTACTAGAATCCCACCACTCCACCACAGAGTCACTGCAGTAGACGTTAGATGAGCGCTGTCGCTCCGCGGCACTTGTTCTAGAACGTTAACATTGAAATCCCCTAATATAATAATTTCCTGCTCATTGAACCTGTCAGCATTTATACTAATATTTTTCAATAGTTCGAACAAGTTGCCTTGTTTTGCTGGTCGATAGCATACCCCGGTCAATATTGGTTTTGATCTTGGTAGTAAGATATCAACCCATATAGCTTCTAGCCCAACTTTATCCATATCAGTTCTTATGTTATTTGCTAAATCATTCCTGATGAAAATACACACCCCACCAGGGCCACTACCTGATCTATCTCTATCCCACCTTTCTACACTATAATTTTTTAATTTCAGAGTCATCAACTGAATCATCTAGCCAGGACTCAGATACCGCAATCACTGCAATCTTAGCTTGCATAGCAATATATATCTAAATTCTTATATTTTAGGAAGGATACTGCGAGCATTTAAATGAATGAAATGTAGACTTTTCTTTTGGGAAAAACTGAATTCGGATGAGTCGGGATGGCATGGGTCTACTCTGGTTATTATTAATCCTGTGTCTCGTTGAAACTTATCTGCCGGGTCTCGAAGTGTAGTCAGCTTGGAGCTCCTAGGGATTGGTTCCTCCGACGCTAGCATGATTGATGTATCCTGTGCTTCATCTGATGCCTTGAGGCCCCAACCTTCTAGTTTTCCTGATTAACATTAACGAAGTTTCCAGCCAGTCGATCTCCTCCCTTCCTGTTTAAGTGTAGTCCGTCATGGGTTTAGAGGTCCTGCCTGCCCGCGAAGTCCGCCCAGTTGATACTTTACCCTGCTTGCCTTGCACATGGTCCGGATGGTTTGGTTGATGGACATCAATTTCTGGTTGATGTCTTTAGATCTGAAACAAGGAATTGTACCTGAAACTACTAGCCAGGGTTCGACACTATCCCACGTCCGACCGACCTAGTCGGGTAAATGCTTGGTCCGGCCGCATACAACCAGAGTGCTAGTAGCCCGACTGGTCGTGTTAGAATTGGTCATATATATTGCACTGAAAGGTCACCTCTGGCTAGACTGGTTCGCGGCCGAACTGTTTGGCATGCGTCTAAATAGAGGAATTGCTCCGACCTGTGATTGGAGGATAAAAATAGACCCCGCCCACTCCCGCCGCATACGCTATGCTATGACCGGTAGGAACGTGTACTAACTATCATATGGAGCAAACGATTTGAGTTACATTTCTATAAATTCTAGCTATTATAGACACATGTCTTAGCCTTAATCTGTATGAATTTTGAGTCTATTGAAGCGCGATTAGTCTAATTAATTAGCAAATATGCACGCTCGGCTATGACCGGTGAAACGAAACGTCACGAATTCTATTTTTATCCTCCAAAAATGGAAAAGTGGGCGGGGTCTATTTTTATCCTCCAATCACAGGCCGGAGCAATTCCTCTGTTTAGACGCATGTCACTGTTTGTCGCAGAGCGTGTACATTGTCTAGCAGAGCGTGAGGCTAGATACCAGTCTACCCTTCGGCAAAAACAATAACGTGGCTTGCCGCCAGCCACAGTAGACGATCGATAAACCGTGCGCTCGTGTATATGCCCGTGGTAGAATACGAATGATGCACGTGAACTCGGCCCACGCGCGATTTAAAGCACGGGAAACAGCATCTATAAATTCATACGATGACACACTCTTATCTAAATAAAGTTTTTCATAACAATGGTCTGAGTCTGGCCTAGTGAAAGTTAGGTCAGGGCTAGTGGGTTTCCTCAGTTACTAGCCCAATGGTCTAGTGAAATAAAAAGTTAATGTTGAACCCTGCTAGCCTCCCTGTTATGTCTTTGCTGAGCTGGCTTTTATAATTAAACTTTGTATTTCCTTCCTCGCTACCTCTAGATCTTTGTTTAGAACATCATTAACCCCTACATGCATAACTACTGTGCCCTGGCTATCTGAAACATTTACTATCCTATCTAGTCTTTCTTTTATATCTTTTGCTCCAGCCCCTACAAACGTTGCAACACACATATATCCTTTCTATCCCCATCATTGCAAATAGCTTTTACAGTTTGCCTAACTATCGAGTCCCCAATAACTAAAAGGTTGTTTAGGTAGCCAACTTCCTTTGAGTTCCTTGACGATGTATCTTCTATTTCCTCTTGCCCCATCTCTGTTGGAGGGTCACGGTGTATCTCGTCTTCCGACTCCGGAGTGGTGTTGAGCTGATCCAGAACCTCATAGCTGTCCTGATGGTCTCTGCTCCTCAGCAGGTCAACCTCCTCCTTCAGGCTCTTGATTTCTTCGCTAAGTGCTGCCTTTTTCTTCAGCCACGTACTCCCCCTGAAACTTACATAAAGTGCAGTCATGCACGAAATCATCGGGCATAACATCGTCGGCGCATACGTTTTCCCAGATATCCCATCTATTACACTTACAACATTGAGCCCATCTATTACCAAATGTATCTACTTTCTTTGATGTTTTCTTCTTTTGACCCATTTAGCTTACATTAGATCTATATATCAGTTTATACTTTATTGCCCAGGTTAGAGTTTATTTATCTAGTCGATGGGTAATTTTGAACTTTCCCGCCAAAAACCAACAATAACAAATATGGCCGCTCCCCTCTGCCTTTCTAGTCTAAAATCTAGCTTAACTTTACTTTTAAACCGTATCCTCCACCATAGAAGTTATTAAAATGAAAAAGTACTTCCTTTAGGAGTAAAGTAGAATCTCTTTCAGTGGTCGTAAGCGCAGAAAAGTCGTATTCTTCACATAATGTTTACTCCTTTGTCGGAGAGATACGAAAACACGTCCGTTCGCTGCGGTGGCGCTAGCTAGCTAGTGATAATATAATATTAATATTAATAATTGTGATAATATTAATAACTCTACCATAATTCTATATAGCCGGCAGAACAATGAATGATTAGGATGTAGGCTGAGTTAATAATTAATAATATCATATTATATAGTTATCTAATTTGTGATATACAGTGATTGATCCTAATAACTGTACTATAGTACTGTTATCTACTATACTGAAATACAATTAGGGCACTTGAACAATTCCATATAAATTTAGGAATATGGCACACACGTGCATATATATGATAAGTTGGATAAGTTACCTGCCCTCCAACTCAATATATTGCCCAAATACTAATGCAGGCACATCAGTCATGCATCTACCACAACTGTTTTCCTCCGCCACAGGTCTGGTCAGTCGTCGACGTCGGAATCATTCGAGAACCTACCGCCGTCTGACGTCAAGACGATGCCGGACGACGAGGGGGCGCCGGCGCGGCGGTCGGACGAGCCGCCGCTGCTCGTGGGCGAGACGCTGCAGGGTCTGGCGCGCGACGTCACGTACCTGTGTCCGTACACGGGGCCGACGCGCGGCACGCTCGCCGTCACCAACTACAAGCTGTACTTCCGCAGCGTCGACCGCGAGCCGCCATTCGTGCTCGACACACCGCTGGGCGTCGTCAGCCGCATCGAGAAGGTCGGCGGCTCGACGAGCCGCGGCGAGAACTCGTACGGCATCGAGATCTTCTGCAAGGACGTGCGCAACCTGCGCTTCGCGCACAAGCAGGAGAACCACTCGCGGCGCACCGTCTTCGAGAAGCTGCACGTCTACTCGTTCCCGCTCTCGCACCGGCTGCCGTTCTTCGCGTTCGCGAACGAGGAGGACGGCGGCGGCGAGAGCGGCTGGGACGTGTACGACCCCGTCGCCGAGTACCGCCGCCAGGGGCTGCCGAACGAGAGCTGGCGGCTGTCACGCATCAACGAGCGCTACGAGGTCGCAGACACGTACCCGAGCGTGCTGTGCGTGCCGGCGGCGGCGAGCGACGACGACCTCCGCCAGGTGGCGCACTTCCGGAGCCGCGGCCGCGTGCCCGTCGTCTCGTGGATCCACCCGGAGAGCCATGCGACGATCACGCGCTGTGCGCAGCCGCTCGTCGGCGTCGGCTTCCGGCGCAGCAAGGACGACGAGCGCTACGTGCAGATGATCCTCGACGCGAACGCGCAGTCGCACAAGCTCTACATCATGGACGCGCGGCCGAACGTGAACGCGGTCGCGAACAAGGCGAAGGGCGGCGGCTACGAGAGCGAGGACGCGTACCAGAACGCCGAACTCGTCTTCCTCGACATCCACAACATCCACGTGATGCGCGAGAGCCTGCGCAAGCTCAAGGAGGTCTGCTTCCCGAGCATCGACGACGGCCGCTGGCTGTCGAACGTCGAGGCGACGCACTGGCTCGAGCACATCCGCTGCATCATCGCCGGCGCGCTCAAGATCGCCGACAAGGTGGAGAGCAACAAGACGTCGGTCGTCGTGCACTGCAGCGACGGCTGGGACCGCACGGCGCAGCTGACCGCGCTCGCGATGATCATGCTCGATCCGTACTACCGCACGATGCGCGGCTTCGAGGTGCTCGTCGAGAAGGAGTGGCTCAGCTTTGGGCACAAGTTCGCGCAGCGCGTTGGCCACGGCGACGACCGCCACTCCGACCCCGATCGCTCGCCCGTCTTCCTGCAGTTCGTCGACTGCGTGTGGCAGATCGCGCGGCAGTTCCCGAACGCGTTCGAGTTTGCCGAGAGCTTTCTCGTCGACGTGCTCGACCACGTGCACAGCTGCCGCTTTGGCACGTTCCTCTACAACAGCGAGCAGCAGCGCGCGAAGGAGGGCGTGCGGGAGAAGACGCACTCGCTGTGGGGCCACCTGAACCGGCGGCGCGACGACTACGTGAACCCGCTCTACGCGACGCACCTGCACCAGCACGTCATCTACCCGGTGTGCAGCATGCGGCAGATCGAGCTGTGGACGGGCTACTACGTGCGCTGGAACCCGCGCATGCGGCCGCAGGAGCCCGTGCACCTGCGCAGCCGAGAGCTGATGGCCTTCAAGCAGCAGCTGCAGCGGCGCGTTGAGGAACTGCAACGCGAGCTGCACACGCGCAACACCGTCGGCGTGCAGACGCCGCCGCGCGTCGCCTCACCCGTGCACACGTAGGGGGCGCCCGTGCACACGCGCCGGTGCACATGTAGGAGGCGCCGGTGCACATGTAGGGGGCGCCGGTGCACACGTAAGGGGCGCCGGTGCACATGTAGGAGGCGCCGGTGCACACGTAGGGGGCGCCGGTGCACATGTAGGGGGCGCCGGTGCACACGTAGGGGGTGGCACGCTTGTCTGATAGTGCAATGCGACGACCCCGTGTTGTGGAAAAGGATTGGGTATTTCGCCGAAGGGGCGCCAGATGATTACATGAGGACTCGTAGAGAGAGAGAGCACGACTGAAGGTAGTCTGTGAGCACCAGAGTCGTCGTGTCGCCGCGGCCACATTGAGTCGTTGCAGACGCACGAGGAAAGGCAGTCGCATAGAACACCGATGTCATGGGGCGGTGGGGGGAGGGGCTCACATTTATGAGTGGAGATGACTTAGAACTGTACATAGCTACTGCCCCTCCCTGGTAGCACATGTATGCTTATGTTCAGGTGGCCTTGTGGGATGACACCGCTGATAGCGCACATACATTATTCTCAAGTACGCATTCAGGGGTCGAAACTATATTTTTATTTTGGTATCCATTCGGGATACCAGGTATTGAAATCTGGTATCCCCCCCCCAAAGATCTGGTATCCCATTTTTGGGATAGTAATTTCAACAATGTTGGTATCCAAAATCTTGAAATAGTAGCATTATATAGCAGCTAGTATCTCAATAATAGCATTTGAAAATTATTAATATGTAATGTAATTATTATATAAAAACATGAAAACAGATTCACAGATATGCACGGACAAGCTTATGAACGCAGTCAAATAGAACAGCAGATGACCATGTTAAGGAATGGTGCAGTACAAACACGCACAGAGTCTGCAGCAGTTTGCAATCGCTGTTGCTAGCTCTATCACAAAATAGTATTTGTCCTCAAGTCACATGAAAATAATACATAGGCAGCAGCATTGACTCACTGACTATAATAACACAACTATCATAACATATTAAATCACACAGGACTAATGTGGTTAAAAAAACAGAAACAAATCTGAAGCAGCAGAGTGAGCGAAGCGCAGCCCTCTCCACAATGCATGCAATACCAGTGCTCAGCATATACTCCCGCGCCTAATCGTTAGTGGGCCGAGTGCATTCGCGAGCGGCAAAACACTCGCGTATCTTACCAGTACCATAGGCGAGCGATGTATCAATCGCCTGATATTCATAATTGTAGTTCCTGCCTTGTGAGCGGTTGTAAAAAGCCGGTATTTAATAACTACATCATTAAAGCCGCACAATGCGCATCTAAACGCTAATTTCTTCAGTACTAGACTAGCAAATACTTCGTGTCATGCATAATCATACTACCTTATGGCAAAATAAACTCTAGTTCCTCCCATTTGACTGCGCGTTCCCAACAAGAAAGAGGTGCGAAATCAGGAAATCAGGCGCCAACGCTAAATTGTTTCAAACAACATAACATCGAAGTGGTGACGTGACGTCACATGTTTTTATCTTTGCTGCGCCCGTACCGCTGTACCGCGGCACCGCTGTACCGCGGCACCGCTGCACGGTTGCTTGGAGATTGGGGAACTGTCAACAACATCGGAGGTATTTTCAAAATACCTTTTATAAGACAACGCGCAGTAAAATGGGAGGAACTAGAGTTTATTTTGCCATAAGGTAGTATGATTATGCATGACACGAAGTATTTGCTAGTCTAGTACTGAAGAAATTAGCGTTTGGATGCGCATTGTGCGGCTTTAAAGGTATATATTGCGAATAAAATTCACCCCATGTCATAAAATTGCCAAATGTTTACGCCAAATGTTGCTCGCGTTCATTTTACATACGCCTCCACACTACACTGCAGACGTATTGTCTAGACGCATTGTCTGGTTCGCTTGATACAATGTAATGTATACACATCACATTTATGTGTATCAACATCGGTCACGCTTATTACGCTTGCGCTTGCAATTATGCTAAGCCTGCTGTGTATAACGCTAGTGTGGCATAGTAAAGCCCGGCGCACATTGCCGAACATTTTGCTCAAAAACATCGTAGCAATGTTCCATGAAATGTTCGGCAATGTTCCATGAAATGTTCGGCAATGTGCGGTGAAAAAAGTCGCTGAACATTTGTTCAGAACAATGTTTCTGAAAATCGGAAATGTTTGATATCTCGAACATTGTTCGTCGAATGTTCGTCAATGTGCGCTGAATGTCGAACAATTCTAGGAACATTTGTAAACTAGTAACCAATAGCAGCACGATATGTGGTCACATGATTTTTGTGCCCAATCATGCGCCGATCACGTGACTCTTTACAACACAGCTACTAGACGGTGCCACGAGATTGTTCGCTGCAAAATGTTCGGCAATGTGCGCTCAGCAATTTTCCACCCGCACATTGCCATACAAAAACATTTGTTCGGACGAACATTTGTTCGGGAAAATGTTCGGCAATGTGCGCCAGGCTTAAGGGTGCGCACTCGCGCTTTCGCACTCTGCGCGCACTCGCTCAGATGCGCTGCCGTATAAAGTTGATAACTCAACAACCACTACCCCGATTTTGGCGATTTTTTTTTTACTATCCCGGCGGGACACCAAGCATTGAAATCTGGTATCCAACACAAGAATCTGGTATCCCGCGGATATCGGGATACCGCTAATTTTGAACCCTGGCATTGAACAGCTGCATGCACTATGTGTTAGCAGTGTGCATATAATGACAGTAAAGGTGGTTAATAACATCACTGGAGCAATGCTGTATATTGTACAGCTGCGTGGAAAATTGCTTTACAAAGCAGTAGCTAATTTTCATTTCAGCATTGTGAACAAGATTGCCAATGCTATATTAACAGTCAACGAACCAATAAGCCATATCGGAAAGCCTCGCCGCCATATTGAGATCAGATAAGAGGGGGTATAAGTTGAGGGCGTATAACATGGGTAGGATAGGACTATTCTAGGTTTTTGATCTATAATTCTCTTCACTAACATCGTACTTCAATTCACAGGTGCGTCTCTGTTTACAGAAACATTTACAAATATGATTGTGGTCATTTGGGGTATTTTGCAATGTTTGTGTTAATGCAAAAACTAAAAACGCACAATTAAGTGTTTACATCATCTACTTTCCTAAGTGCGCCTTGGCCATTTTATACCCCCTTTTTCTGTGACCTAATTAGCACATCTGGACATTCCTATCTCACTTATAGTGAGTGAGTAGGGATGGTAACTATGTGTTTTGCACCTCAAAAAGGAAACTACGTTTTGGAAATCGTTGTGATCTCTATATGGTCATAGGAAGTCGAAATGTGGTCCGTTCTCACTAGATATTTATGTTTTTTTTATTATATGCTAAATCTGAGATTTGACCCCATTGTGTCTTCATGCCTACTGTGTAAGGTTATGCTTTGATGGCAGGATCTTTATGTGGGGCAGCGTAATATTAGTTCAATGTGACTGATCATTCCCCATAACATTAATTCTATATACAAATCATAAACTCAGGTTCACAAAAGAAGTTGGTCTATTATTGTTTGATACACCACCGAGTTGAATTGGAATGGCAGCACTGTTTCTAGTATATGTTAATAATGCAGAGTACCATAAGTAATCAAAGCTTTCCACTTCCCCACACAATACCAGCACCCAAATTATAAGTCTGTGCTGTGTGTGGGTTTAGCTTAGCCATAAACCTTAAAATATTTATACAGGCAACAGATGTCAGCACTTGTAAAATACATACACCGTACAGCACATGTAAATGCAACAATATATTATAAACTGCTGGATTAAAAAGTGATTCGAAATAATTTAATCATTGCGTTGTATGATCAGAAGAATTGAATGTGTGATGCCATTTTACCTGCCTGGTGGAAATCCACACTGCTTTGTACATGTAGGTTGGTTGTGGTGACGATTTCACAGAAGGGCTTGGCTACAAATCGTAGTATATCATGTTAGTCTGTATTTGTCTGCAGTGCCAATGTGTAGAATGGACACGATAGTTAGTCTGTCGTGATATAATTCCACGTCTCGGTAGAACTGGGACTTTGTGCTACAGCGGCTACATGAGAAATTGTTTACCTGAGAGTTAGGGCGAGCTTGTAAGGATTGAAGTGGTGTTTATTGATTTCTAAAGTTTTATGATAAAAAATAAATTATTCATCATGCACTACATCAAGCTCGTGTTTGAGTTTTATATCTGGATTTTATTCTGTATCTGTGTCCATTCTGCATTTATGTTAGCCTATGAAAACAATCAGCTTTCCGTAATACTGTTATCACTTTAGTATGTTAGTCGTTTATTTATACTGAGTAATATAGCCTTTTTGGTTATAAAACTACAATCACGACCGTTGCTGCAATCTTACACGAATTTTGTCGATATGTCGCATTTCATTGTACATGCCGGAGTTTCACCTAAATTGCTGTTTCTCACTTCTTGTTTTTGTTATTGACCCATACCAGCTGAGCATGTTTATGCTTGTACAAAAGCACTTCTTAGTGATTTTACTAGTAGCGTTATGAGTACATTAGGAACTAATGTTTCTTAAAACGTAAATGTTTACCGTGCATTTTCCACATGCAGGTATCTTCTTCTACCCGGACAATTTCTTGACGTCAACACTTTCACGACTCATCCGTGGATATTTCGGGACGCTGACTCGGGTGACAAGCTCATCGTCAGTCTCAAGGAGGTGTATCACCCCGAAGCAGCAAAGCGTTACCCACCTCAGAGGAATGTAGTCAGTGTCACCATCCCAGGTAAGCAATGTCAACTAGTACGGACCAGGGTCAGTATCATCATCTCAGGTAATAAAAGATGTGATCCACTAGAAATGCAGTCGGTATCACCGTTTCCACTGAAATGATGATAAACAAAGAGACCTGCTACCTATTGCATGATTATATATATATATATAAATTATATATATAATATATATATATATTATTTATTTATTTATTGTACCCTAGTGTCCGTATAACGGATGTCACATTTGCATAGCTTAGCCAATAAAACGTAGATGGTGTTCGACCAGCAAAACGTTGATGCAAAATTCTTATAATTACAGTTTTCACGTTGAAGGAGAGATGTCTGCAAATAGTACGGTCACACATTAGTACAGAAGACACCAAATTCCTAGAGCTGCCGAAATCGCTCGTGGAAGACATACTGTGCCGAGACACCAGCATTACTGACTTCGAGGACATTTAGTCGCTGACTGTGATAATTAAGCACAAACTCATACAAGCTCAAGCGTTACTGTGGTGCGCATACACGTCACTGTTACTTGGCTGGTTTAGCAGCTTGCAGGAAGACAAGTGTACGAATCTTGCGGAGTGATTAGAGAGATTTCAATTTCACAAACCAAAACTAAAGTGCTAAAGCGCTGCATGTGGCTCACATCGTGCGTCGGTTTCCATAGAAACACATTGTGACACTCAAGATACGGCCAGCCGTGCTGCGCCGATAACGGACGTGTGGTCCGCCAACACGCTTGTGAGACGGATTCGCCACTGTAGATGGCGCTGCGTGATGACGGTCTAGACTACAGGAACGATGCGTGCGCGGCCTGCGACGGCTACTACGGACCCAGCTTCTCCCTGCCTGTCTGCGGCACGTGCCACGCCTTCCTCTATCCCGATCATCCGGCACTTCCGGAAGATTCCCTCTTGCTGGCCGAGAAGGATGATTCTGGAGACTCTGGCACAGAAGAACCGACAGAATTCTTCGATTACAAGAGCAGGCGGAACCAAGTGGCTTACGTCCAGCAGGTAGTAGACATGGGTGGGAGAGTGGGAAGGTATAGGCAGGACGTGTGAGCCCAGGCAGAAGGGGTAGAGGGGGGGCAGGCAGAGATGGAACAGGCTGAAGGGGTATGGTGGGCAAACAGACAGAAGTGGTAGAATGGGACAGACAGAGATGGAAGTGTGGGCACAGGCTGAAGGGGTATATTAGGCAGACAGAAAGTGGTAGAGTGGGCAGGCAGAGACGTAAGTGCGGGCACAGACATAGAGGTGAGAAGAGTACTGAATCATGCAGGCATGTTTAAGCCCAATTTGTTAAGTGTTAAAACAACACTGATATGTTAGAAGCACAGTCTCTTGGTGTCAGTGTACTGTAGGTGTGCTGGGGCTTGAAGTTAATGCTCCCTTAGGAGTGTTCCCAACTTTGATAAGCTGATTGATAATCCTAATGATTGATAATCCTAACCCTAACCCTAACCCTAACCTAAATGACATTAAACCACAAACTAATATATGACCATTACCATATATATATATATATATATATGTTATTATGACCATTAATGACATTAAAGTTTGGAACACTCCTAATGAAGTATCACCCGGGCTTGAGCTAGTGAATCCACTTTACATGCGAATTTAGGCAGAAGTATATCAGGGAGTTGAAACTTGCCCAGCATTAATTATTTTGCATTGGTAATCAACATTTAGTGTTCATTATCCTGGCAGGCTATAACTCATTTAAGTTGGAAGGTCGTAGCTATGTGTAGCCCACACGAAGGAACCTTAGTAGCTTACTAATAATGATGATTGTTATTGACAGTGATAATGAATCGAGGCTGGCATGGATTATTTAACAGAGGAGAAATCTGTGAATAAGCAATAAAATTGGTTTACTCGAAATAAATTAGTTTTGCTAGCCTGATTTCACATTGTACTACATTAGATCAGTTGCCTTGGCAACTAGCAAATGACATTTGTGACCTCCAGGTGGTGCCACCAAAAACCGATAAACTTGCCGAGAAAATAGCTGCACTGACGTCGCCGAGAGAAAAAGACAAGGTTGCTGATGGACTAGTTGATTCCCTGCCACCAGAGGTCCTTCTCGTTGTCTTCTCTTACCTCAATGACATCTCGCTGTACAATGTGAGCCGTGTGTGCCGACGGTGGCGGCACCTGTTGGCAGCTGAAACCACACAGGTAAGCGCTATAAGCCCCCTCAGCAGTCTAGCAACGCATTTCGGTGCTTCTTCAAATGGCAAATGCTGGCCTATGGTGAACTATATTTGGGGGAAAGTAAGTGATTTAAAGGGTGTGAGATGCTCACGACTGTTTCGCGATTTTCCACATTTTTTCACATTGATTCTTGGCCCGGTTCCGTGACCCTGTGACGGACCGTGACCCTGACACACACCCCTCATTAATCCGCCAGTGGAGCGAGCATGCACGTAAACGGACTCATTTTTGTTGCGTGTGCAGGAGCAGTGGAGGCGTCACACGGAGGCACGCTGGCCACTGTTCAAGCCCTTCTACCGCATCACCTGTTGGAGACGCCTGTTCAGCAAGCTGCTGGAGAGCACTCCTTGCCTTCTCTGCCTGGAGCAGATGTCTGACCAGGTATTCATGTACAGTGGCGTCATCTGGCGATGAGTTTCACAATTAATTCGTACAAGTCTGTGATGTAGATCATCTTATTAGTATATTCGGATCAGCTAAAGAGAGAATGATTCTTTGTGTTTATTTGTGCGTGTGCCTGTGTGCATTTATGTGTATATATGTACTTATATTAACTCAAGCATTTGTGCATGTGTACATGTGTGTGTGTGTGCATACATTAATACATTCATGTCTGTGTGGATACATAGGTAGCCTACCAGCTTGATTCGCCTCAGGAAGAGAGCAAGTGGCGCTGTAACCGGCTGCGCAATGAGCTGAAAACATTAAAACAGGACCCGCCGGAGGGCATTGAGGCTACTCCTCTAGACAGAGCATGTTGTCACTGGCAGGTAGGTGTACTTCAGTACAATAAGAGTTCCTATACGTAGCACTATCTGCTTACTTTTAAGCAGGAGTTATTAGATGTAACCAGTAAAATAAATTTTTGTGAACTGGAGGCAGTGATAGTGATAATGTACACCACTCGTGTCCTCAGTTAAACAGGGGCTAATATAAGGAGTGTCATTGGACATTCTTGCACAACCCATTGTTTCACCCTGGATCTCAAGTTGGTCATTTCTAAGCTTGAGGTTGTATTTTATCAGGGGTTAATAATGACAACCTGCCATTATTAACCCCTGATTTTATCATGTTGAGCATACAGAGCCATGCTTTCCACCATGTCTGTATTCAAGTTGGACATTGTATTGTATACTGTGGGAGTTACGTTGGCACGCTTGCTGTGTCTCCCATCTCTGCAGGCATCAATCATGGGACCAAGAGAGAGCCCTTACGAAGGTGGCAAGTTTCACGTGTACCTGCAGATACCTGATGGCTATCCGATGCGCCCTCCCGTGGTGAGATTCCTCACTAAAATCTTTCACCCAAACATTAGTCGCCACGGCGACGTCGGCATCGATTCCATTCACCACAACTGGACGCTGGCTCTGACCATCTCCAAGGTGCTCATCAGCATTCAGTCACTGCTGACCGACCCGTACACACAGGTCTGCATGGAGCGCGAGATCGGCACGCTGTACGAGCGTGACAAGAGCGCATTCGAGGAGACGGCGCGCGACTGGACGTGGAAGCACGCGATGCACGACGCGTTCATGCCGACAACGGCGGATTTCTGGGCGACAGTAATGAGCGCAGGCAGACAGCATGTGGAGTAACAGGAAGGTTGGTGTCATGCGGAGAGCCTTAGCAGAGAGAGAGAGAGAGAGGGGGAGAGAGAGAGAGAGCGAGAGCGAGAGCGAGAGCGAGAGCGAGAGAGAGAGAGAGAGAGAGAGACACAGAGAGACGACAGCAGGAAGGCTTAGGAAAGGATAGAACAGTAAGGCATAGCAGAGAGGCATGGCAAAAAAGGATGGAGTAGGAGTGGAAAACAGGAAGGCATGGCATGAGAGAGATGGGGCCGACATTAAGCATAGTAGAGAGCAGAAGAAGCTGAAAGGTGTAATATACTATTGGAGGCAAATTTGGGAGAGTCTGGCTGTGGATTAGAAATAGAATGTAAGCGTTTGTATTAATTATTGTTGTTGTTGTGCTGATGTAAGAGATCATTTTAGAATGATTCAAGGGCAAGTAATTTGGCATGGCGTTTATCACATACAAATTTTCTCTTTTCACGTAAGTAGTTCTTGCTTCTGGATCCATAGTAACATCTGAATTGGCAGGATATGTGAACGAGTGTATGTGGCACACTGGTGAAAAGTTAGTTAACTCGACATAGACGTGTAGAAAATAGGTAGTTTTATTTCACAATATTTTGATTATTACCATGTTACTGCTATTAAATCTACAATGTACATATATCTGCTAGATTAAAAGTTTTAATAAACTAATTAACTGCTAGTTTCGTTCAGCTCATTGGCAATCACTCTGGCAATGATGAGTTATTTTCAATCTTATCCTGAACTAGTGTGTTACACTACAGACTACACCCCCGTCCACACGTAGACTGCCGATGTCTGGTTGCGTGTGCTCACAGCATGTAGCAGTGTTTTTCCTAGTGTTTTTGTGAAGACGTCGTGATCTTATTCACACACATTTTCTTTTCATCTCTTCGACTTTTCAATCTACTCAACTTGGGATGTAGCCAAGAATAGTAGTATGTACCTTGACATTCATTAGTACCACTAGTACTGCACATAGATTTGATAACATAATAGATATGATTGGCGTGGTATGGTATACCACGTATAATTCGAAAATATGCGTGACAACATGGTCAGTGAAATAGTATACAAACGGATTGTGATGTGCCTCAATCTCTTCAACCACACTGAGCAAAGAGTTCCACAATGGAATGAAAGTTGAGCATGGTTGGGAGAGGCGCACAATCTTTGACTTTGACAATTTGTAAATTCTAATTCTAAAGTTTTAACTATGCTATACATTGGTAAATACACATACAGGTTAGATAGATATTACAGTCATATCTATACTGTGAATATGCAAGTGCTCTGTAAGTTGTGTTACTGTAATGATCGAATTTTAAAATTTTCGAAACTACCATCAGGTGCCATTCTGCAGTCTTGTTTTGTTCACCAATTCCCAAAATAGCCTATTTTGTGATACAAACACCGTTGACGCATCGTTTTGACAACATAGCATAGGACCATCACTGTCTACGAACGTTTACTGACGCTACCCTGGTACTAAATACTACTATCTAATATGCCGGACCGTACCTCGCCTACTCCACTAACGAGTCTAGGGAGACGCCTACTCCCTAACCCTAACCATAACCCTAACCCTAACCATATCAGCTAGATAGTTACCAGGGTACGTTCTGGTATACCGGACCGTACCCAGGGTACGTTCCAGCAGTACCCTGGGGGACATAGACCCTATCAGCTATACTGACGTGTACGAGGGACGCACGAATACCAACATTACATGACTCTAGTCTTTAGTGTTGGCAAGTTGAATGCTATAAATCTTAATGAAAATGTTATACTGTATATTCTAAATGTGGCCAATTACTCAACAGCATAAAAAAAATGCATATTGAACTAATCTAAATTGGAACTATACAGTGCATGTACCAAACGTTGGTACATAAAAACCAATGATTAGCAACTGCTTTACTCATTCTAACTCATATGCTACTCATTTCTGCTATTTACTGACGCTTTTCGAAAATCCACAAATGGCATCATAGCAGGAACACAACTGATAGAAACGCTTACATATTTAAAGTCTTAATATGTTCACATGCATATATATATATATATATATATATATATCTGTAGCTTGTTTCACGCTTTTAAAAGTGGTAGCAACACAATGAGCTAACTGTGTTCTGGTCTGCCCATGTCAGAGACACATTTTCTTAACTATGACTTATGACACTCGGCTACTCCACCCTGTGCCGGGTACCTCAAGAGAGGCAACTAACGTCGGCAGTGAATTGACTCTACTGCAAACTATAACTACATTACACCTCATAACCTTAGAAAACATAACACCTTCAGCTCATTTTCTATCGCATGCTATACCTACATTACTCACCAGAAATACATCACACGCAGTGCATTTCTGAGTACACCAAATAACCTTATTGATTACAAAACATCACAAACTTTGGTACGAAATACCTCACATGATCGCACACCCAGCAAAGTGAATACATCTGTGACTAGCCGAAGTCAAACCTCGAGTAACTACCTATGATAAAACCTACTCATCCTCTACGCGCTACACGTATCTTGAAGCCGTATCTGACGTTCACAGATGCCCTGTACACTCCATACAATATAGGTCTGTCGCAGATTCTCAATTTCTCTCAACAGTCGTACAGCTTGCGCATACATGCAAAGAAACACTGCTGTTTTAGTGAGACGACAGGCCTGAGTCACTAGCCAGTACACTACAGGAGCTTGGCTGTCATTTTGAGAAAAATATCACAAAAGCAAAATTACACAACTTGAACAATATCATATCACACGTTATAAGCATCCAATAAACAAGACATAAGGTCGTATAATGTTTTAGTTACACTAAAAACGAAAAAAGTACATTTTATCAGAAGTTCATAAAAGATAGTCAGATAATTTTGTACTGCTGATATTATGTCTGTCCTTTGTTCAAACAATAATCCTAAAGTCAGGATCTCTTATTATACTGTGGATCATTAAATCTGATATTACCTCTGGATACATGAAAAACTACATGTAACTATATCTGTTACACATTGGAAATCTAGATACAAAAAATAGTGCTTTTCTAGTTATTGATCTGAAAACTGCACCATGACCCGAGTAACAGAAACGGACTGTTGTAAAATCAATTTCAGTCGTTCATCCATATAGCACCGGTTAGAAAACTGTACAGTCCGCATTGCTACAGCTCATGCACAACATGAAGACTTATTGGGTTCATTTGCACATTTTCATATTTGTACTATCATTATGGCTATAGTAAACCTCGAGTTCTAGTCAACTTTCTAAGCACTTGTGTTATCAAAAGAATCACGCAAATTGTCAGCGCCTTTTCAATTTTGCCCGTGTTTCAGCTGATCAAATCAGCCAGCCACATATAAAGCACGTATTGTTTCTGTTACTGTTTTACACAGTCGTCAAACTTCTTTGCAGCCAACCAGAAATAATTAAATCAAATGAATATGTAAAATAAAAATGTTTTTAAAAAGCTTCTGGCTTCTGGCTTAGCTAACAACTTGGAAATTGTGCCCTACATGTGAACAATCAGATGAGCATGACAGGCATCAGCTTATTTCTTGAGAGGCAAAGAAATTAAAAGTTCAGTACAAGTCACCGGGTGAATACTTTTCATATAGTACCAGTAAAACGAATATCTCATGTAAACTAATGACAAACAACAAAACAAATCTCCTCTGCTAAAAATGGATTTTCAGGGTCCGTTTGACTTTTTCTTAAAATATTCTTTCCTTATCTTCCCTTTTATTAACTGATTTTTGACCCGTGACCTCCATATTCCAATATGGGGTGAATTTTTTCTACAAGCCTATGCCTTAAACATGAGCCTTGTAGGTCCTTTCTTTCTTGAGATCATTAACATCGGATACCAACAACATTAGACAGTATTGCGTAGCATAGCTTTCTACCTGTAATCTATGGCAATCTATACCACTATTTGAATTAAACATAAATAAGGTCACACTACGAGTGTGTGGCAAATTATTTTGTGTAGTCACTAGTCGCCACATGCAAGAGCAGGTTCATTCATAAAATAACTTGCCAATTCTTGCACCTAATACATTGACTTAACAAATGAAGCCAAAAAAACCTATTTCAATGAAAACTTCCTGGTGCAATAGAACACAAATGGCAATCAGTAGGAACTCCCATTACAGCCACTCACCGGCATTGCGTTGGGCGTTGTATGCAGAAAATGAACATGTTAAGCTTGCCTTCTCTTTTAGACTACGAGTTTACCTTTGTTGTTTGAGGTAGAAATTGTTGTTGGAGAGAGATGTCATTGTTCGTTCAGTATCTGCTTACAATATGCACCTTTATGTTAGTGCACAAGTACTAGAACAAGCAGAAGCATGCATCACCTCAAAGAGACAAACTCAATAGCCACGGTGATGTCCTTCTTACTACTATATCTTGAGTGCTTTTCAACATTCACATTTTTTCCGAACTTTGCTCTTACACATCATTATTGTAATAGCCAGAAATCCACTTATAATGCTCTAGATCTACTGTACAACATGGCTGAATATGTATCTCAGGATAGGGGCAGATGGAGGCCATGCTCATCAAACATCACAAGGACAGTTACTGTATTTTACTGTCTAAGGCTATTAACTCACATTCTCGTCACTATTACTCGTCATTTCTAAACCTCACAGACTAGGTAGGTTACAATAAAAAAGTCGTGGCCTGCCTAATGTCTTTTTTTTCTCCCAAAGTGCTAAGTAATGATTGCCACATTCACTGTACTGCCTTTTCCTTACACCCCAGTCGTGTTTATTTTCAAAGCTAACGTTCTATAAACATTGTTATAATGCCTATACAACACCCACTAAACTATACCACTTCTACATTTCTGTAACACCATTGCCATACAGAGAGGCACACAACTACGGGTGCATTTTATGCAGTTTTATAGTTATGCAATTTAGCATGGCACATTGTTGAGTTACACAAACAAGATAAATTTCAAGGGGCGACAGGATATACGACGTGATACTAGACGTGGCCCCATAACGAGGCTGTGACACCAGTTACAGGCTGGGATACGGGTGACAGGCTGGGATATGGGTGACAGGCTGGGATACTAGTGACAGGCTGGGATACCGGTGACAGGCTGGGATATGGGTGACAGGCTGGGATACTAGTGACAGGCTGGGATACCGGTGACATTGGGTGACAGGCTGGGATACGGGTGACAGGCTGGGATACAGGCGACAGGCTGGGATATGGGTGACAGGCTGGGATACCGGTGACAGGCTGGGATACCGGTGACAGGATGGGATACCTGTGACAGGCTGGGATATGGGTGACAGGTTGAGATACTAGTGACAGGCTGGGATACCAGGGATGGACACTGAAACTGGTGACACACCGAGACACTAGTGACATTCTTTAATGTCATTTGCGGCCTAAGATACCATTTACAGGCTGTGCCGCATGCACAGCTGAGTGGCACATTGCTCCAGCAATGCTTTCAGCTCAACTACGAGAGGACTCTCAGCACCCATGGATATGACGAGGATCTCATCAGCCTGTTGCATGAGGAAAAAAAACAGAAGCGAACGTTAGTGTACCGTGGTTTTAATGCTGTGATGCCGTGCGCATCGTCATGACTCTTGGTGCAAGAAGTGTAAGTAGTGATAATGACAGTAGTACTACTCACCTGTTGCAGATGAGTAAGAGCATCTTCCAGGTGCTCCAGATACAGCTGAAGCTTCCCTATCTTCATCAGCTGCCGGCCAACGTTAGGATCGTACGTGGGATGAAACCGCCTGCAGTTTGAGACAGTACTCTACATCTCTTATTGTTTACGGCCAAATCGCTGCCTCTGCTAACCACGTTCGACAGCACGGCCAATTTATCACTGACGAGAATTACTGGCACCATGCGATTAAACTTGCAGAGGTAAATTTCATTTACATGATTACATTCGTCGGCACAAACATTAGTAAACTACGTCCTCTAGCGCGACCACGTGGCAGCGCTGGCCAGCCGGCCGCACATCGCCCGTCTTTCCTGGCCACGCACCTGTAGCACTCGATCGTCTGTAGTCCGTATTGTACGGCTTGCTCCCACAGCTGCTGGTCGATGCAGGCGTCCATCGCCTTGTCGAGAACGCGCACGTAGTTCACGCACAGCGGGTGCATGACCTGCCGCTGCAGCCGCAGGCAGGACTCACACTGCTGCAGCACCAGGGCCGGATGTGCACATGTCGAGTCAAGGACCAGTGAACCAGTCAGCGACGCGACTGACAAAATGCGCACGCATTTACTTGAATCAAACTGCGTGCACCTTGTATGAACACAAGACAGCAAAATGAGTAGTTCTAGTTGGCTAAATAGAGAGTGCATTTTTAAATGCGTGGTTTTATTTCTACAGCAGGGCTAGTTAAATTAGTTTGCTGAAGAATGTATTTGGATATGTGTGTTACCAAAGCAAGGAGGCACCCTATTCGTTCGCCACACAACTAGAATTTGGGTAACAGAAAAAAATATATTTTAGAATCAAAGCATTCGTAAAGAGAGATTAAATTATTCAATAGTTTCATTGGTTATTGGTTAGATTACTAATACTACTCTACTACTAGTTAGATCAGCCAAAGGATATCCTGTCCACCACTGTTCTCGATCATGAGTAGTGTTTCCTGAGTCATCTTCTCTGCTTTTTCCACTTGTTTGTGATAGGTAGCATCAAAGTTTGTGAAGCCACATACTTGACATGGGTAGAAACTCAGATCAGCTGGAAAGAGACAACACCAGCGTCACATCATCTGATTCTGATACATGATCCGAGTTATTTATAATCGGTTAAATATTTCCCAAGTCTCTTACACTACTCAAACCTATTGTTGCATTCAGTTATATCCAGTAGGTGCAGCACATGCAGCTACAAAAAGCAAGTATGACGACACTTTCACATATATAATCTCTTTTTAAACCATATAGAATAAGTTTGGCATTTTCAGGAATACTGGGCAAGTATGACAATTGCAGTGACACAGGGTGATTATGCAGCACCCTCATCAGAGAAAAACAGGTGTGCCACGCATTTTGCTGAGCAAATTATTAGCATCTCATGATTTTGCAATACCTGCCCGTGTTACGGCACCCGTACAGCTCACGTTTCCACACTTCGTGCTTCGTTTCAGGGCATCCTGCAGCAAATACAGCATCTATTTAGTTACATGCTAGAGTGCATCATTAGGAATCGTGTGAGGTCTGGTTTGAATAAAAGGAATGTCTTGTTAGAAAATTTATTGGTTACATTATTCACTCATTGTCTCATAACATTCATGCGTAACATTAGAATTCAGCCACTGGCACAACTGATTTGAACAGTTTATAAAACACATGATAGAGAACGTTGCATAAAACTAACTAATTTTTTGTTGTGCCTCTAAGCGATATACTTAGCAACTCTTTTCACACTGAAATTTCTTTAATGGTTAAGTTGACAAGCAACTTAATACGCATTTACTTAATTCCCTGTTCTGTGTTATTTCCTTCACCAATAAGAAAGAACAAGAGCCGCACAGCGTCTGGGCTCATCTGGGGTCTGTTGCTACGGTTATGAACGTACAATTTCAGTCGTGCGTAGTGACACATTTGTTAGGCGCAGATATGCAGATACGCAGTTGCGTACACATCATTGTTAGGACACGCTCACTATCTCCCCTGTTTCGAGCGAAAATAGGATCGCACACCGAGAGGTGGCACTGGTGCTGTTTTGAGG
>NW_014577062.1:1542823-1561562 GCF_000485595.1 Priapulus caudatus | reverse complement strand
ACATGCAATACTTTCATCCAGAATTGAATTAATTATTAACTACTAGCTGCGGGTATCCGCTGCGCTGGGTGCTGCGCTGCGCGGATTTTTCGGCGAGTTTGACGGTTTGGCAGGTTTTTTTCAGCTACGAACACTCCCCGGGTATAAGAGATGGCCCTGTGAAAATTGCATCCAGATCGCTTGGGCGGTTTGGCCGCCTATAGGGAAGATACATACATACATAGATACATACATACGAACTCAAATATATATTAGATGACTGACACCTTTGAATCATTTTTATTTATGGAACTCACATTAATAAGGGCATAGAACACAGACATATTCTGTCTTCTATCCGCAATAACTTTTACAAGAGCAGATTACGTACATGTGTGTAGGATCCTCCAGGAATATCACTGATGGCCCTTTGCTGAAGAACTGGGCCGATAAACGTTGTTACCATATTCGGCTGACAAGAATGGTCAATGACTGATGGCCTGAAAGTTTACAAACTATGCACAATACCGAAAACACACTCTACCCAGAAGAAACGTATCGGATATACCATATACAGGAATGAAGAGAAATGTTAATATGGAACACAAGTAGAGAAAACTACATGTTGGACAAAAACAGTGAGATAGTTCACATACCATATACAGGCATGGAGAGAGAGTATGCATACTCTACACAGACATGCATGTATAACACCAGCAGAGAGAGACACAAGTGAATGCATAACTACATTACAAAAATTATTACTTAAAAGTAGTAATCAAACAGTATAGCTACTGTTCATTAGGTATAGTATAATATGATTTTATCCAAAAAATCTACTAATCTTGTTTATATAAAATTGAAATTGCCAAATCATTTCCATGACACTATGCATCAATCAGTATTTTAGTTGATCTCCTTGAATATCCTAGGCAATGAATTTATATGACTATGAGGTACTATGAATTTTATAGGGATAATTTCTCACACATGGTTAGAAACTGGATCTGTACTTACCCTAGGTACAAACCAACTCCAATGGGGTTAAGCTCCATGTCTGTTAGCGTAAACGAGTTTATGACAATCTGTAACAGCAATATATCTCATTTAACAGCAATTTTCCACTGGAGGTCCGATCTATACAGACAATCGCATGTGCTGCGAATGAAAAAGATGTGGCCAAACCACGTAATTAGTACAGTAACTTATTCGTTCGTGCAAACTAGTTGAGTGCGCCTAGAAATTGTGATTATTAACGTATGCTACACAAACGATGCGTCGCTCATACCAAAGTCACTACAGATACATAGCAGAACGTGACCTAAAACATGATGGCTTTCTTTAAGCATTGGGCATCAATAGAGAAAGGCAATAAAACAGCTAAGTATCCCAGATCAAACATAGTCGTGAAGAATCTTGGAAAATTTGGAGTCCCTGAAATCTTTTTCAGCACCACACCGAATAGTCTAGCTGTGCATTGATGATGTGTGATAATGGCTTTTGTACTGTTAGAGTCCTAGAACGTCTAATAAAACGAAACTACATTTTTTATTCGCCGAAGTTTGCCATCTACCTTTGCCCTGCTGAAGCAACATAATATTGAACACATCCAGTGATACCATAAATGTTTGGTCCCTCGATTTATTCAACTCGTGCAGCTGGCCCCCATCGTAAGCACAATGCATCAGTCTACGCACATAGCAATAAAAACACGTGATTTCACGGTGCGTAACGCAATCACGCTGGAAGCATGCCCAGGATATAAATCATGACACTCATCTTAGAATCGACATTGAGGCGTTCAAACAAATCGTTTCGAGAGGAAATATGTGAAACAACGATAATCACGAGTAACAATCGGCCCCGGCCACATCACAACGCACCCGCCCGAAGATGTGCAGCAGGTCACGTGGTTCTGGCATGTCCTCAGGTCTCACATACTCGCGTAGCGTGCGCACCATCTCCCCAAACTGTTTGCCTCTGAGCCCGTCGCGCTTTATGTCTTCACAGTCTGTCAAGTTGAAACATGATTATTAGGTACTGCAGGAGTTACAGGGCCCTCTACATTTACTGGACACCATGTTTCGAGTCGAATAACCAGCACGAGTTAACCTAGCAAGGATACCTACCATACTCGTAACTATACTCCTACTGCTTGGAGTACCTCATCCGTGATTAAGCTATACCTTCCATAACAATTACATCACTCATAAACAGTAAGGGAGTTCTCCTTGGTGCACCCACTACCAAACACAGATACAGGTCTGGCAAACTCAATAACCTTACTGCCTTTTATTATTAACTTGACACTGGGCCATCTGCTTGTTGCATCAGGGTATCATGCAGTGTGTTGGCCAGAGACCCGTTTACCCGTCTTTTGGACGGCCTATTTTTGGATGAGACGGATGAAATTTGATAGAGGGCATAAGGGCGGCCCAATTTGATATATTATACACCTTGTATAACTGAAAAAAGTGCTTATAAGAATATAAAATCGTATCAGATTCCTGTCTTTTTGGCATTTCAGACTAAATTTCCGCCATTTTAAGGTAGGCCCCATAGGCCCTCCTACCTAGGGCGCTTCACGCCCACAGCATCCTCGCTTCACTCAGATGGTGAGTCTCCCTGATTTTTTTCCTGGCCAACACCCTGGTATCATGCAAGCTCTACATATTGCCTGGATGTACTTATTGTCTGATACTGATATTAAATCTTCACAGCCTGCAAATCATGCTTATGCATGCTCTGACACATAAAATGCCCTTTCCTTCATCTTATTCCTATCTACACGTCCTATTTACTATTTACCATACACATGTACTATTTATAAACACCACGCATGAGAACCACTAAGGTATGATTTCTCATATAATCCATAGCATATCCGATATCGAACCATGCCGCTTCTCTACAGCGTTTCTACTCTCTATTCTCGGCAGCCTGTAGTTCAGCACACAGCTGCAGCACGTAACAGGTAGTGTAAGCGGCTCCCCCTTATAAGTATTGATTTTTCTTGCTCTGATCATCTGAGGAAATAGATAGTTGTTGTTTCTAGAAAGAAAAATATAATAACTGGAAAACAAGTATTATATGTGTATATAAGTGTAGTAAAGTTTAAAAATATCCCCAGCTTGTTGAGAAGTTTGTATGGACATCTTGGAATACATGTCATGTATAGGTTTAGATTTAGAAAAAAGAGACTTGTCTGGCTAGCACTATGTAGCCATGGGTATGACTGAGTATGTTGCCATGACAACAGTGACAATATCACACACAAAAAACCTCTGTACTAAACAATAAATTAGTTTACATTAACGAGGGAATTATTTGGATGACTGCAGCCCAATATCTTAGATAATCTAATTGGCAATGCGAATACCACACTCTTGGCTGCACACTTTTTTCTGATGCCTGCTGTGCGTGTAAAGCACAACAACAAATCTGAGGTGACTGGATAAACTATCTAGATCATACACGATTTTGCTAAACTGCTCGCATGATTTGCTAAGCATGCCAACTGCTTGCAGACATTCAACAGTGATACGGAAAAATTCCAAATGGTATAGTTGCCAATGCACTTGTTTACTACACATGCACTATTCACGCTGAGAGGGTCTATGTCCCTCAGGGTACTGCCAGAACGTACCCTGGTACTATCTAATATGCCGGACCGTACCTCGCCTACTCCACTAACGAGTCTAGGGAGTCGCCTACGCCTACTCCCTAACCCTAACCATATCAGATAGTTACCAGGGTACGTTCCGGTATACCGGACCGTACCCAGGGTACCCTCCGATAGTACCCTGGGGGACATAGACCCTATGAGCGCTATTCACAGTCAGCATATCATGCAATCTTGTGCAATTTTATCTCATGACAAGTTTTATCCTCCTTATGACTTTAAGTCAGTACACATCTCTATGTTACTTTAAGCATTCCTACTTGTATTTAGGATGCAGTATTTAAGTACGGTGTCATTACGTTGGTGACTACTTGATGACTTGTGATGTCTCACTATAATGATGACAACTTGATGACTCATAACAGATTGGATAACTACAGCACTGTCATTTATTAACACCTACGCGTCATCAGGTCATTGAAGCCTCTCAGGGGAATGTTGCAAGCATAGTGAGTCTCCTCAGCTGTCATCTCCAGTCTCTGTGGTTCAAATGACAATAGAAGACAGCATGTCAACAGTCGACAATAGAAAACAATCTAAGAATAGTCTAATACGAACAAGAGAACAGTTTAGGACATCAGTACGAGACAAAGACATTAAAAATTAATATAAACAGGTCCCTAATTAATGTAAGGTAATAAAGTGATTCATACAAAAACCCAAATTTGACATTTAATTTATATTTAATAAGCTTTATCATAGGCTCATAACCCATTGGTTAACTAACAGTGACATAAGTCATACGTTCAGTTTCCATATCACCCTGGCCATGAGTCGAGCACTGTCAGTTGGTACATTTGGAGCCACTTTTTGCAAGGCTTTGCACTCCAGCCTGTGGTCAGTCCAGTCATTATCCTGAAATAGAGTAATATCATTATATACAAATTTCATAACACCCTCACCAATGCACACTCTCAATCACCACACTTTAAATATCGCACAGGTACTTGCTTAAAATCTTATTCATACAATTTTCACACATCAGTTTACAACCTAAGAATGTGAGGAACACACATGCTGTTCACCTGACAACTTCGTGAGCAATAACGGACAAACTTGCAGCAGGAGCAGCGGCTGAGGCGGTCAAACCTTGAATGAAATCATTTCAAATATCATGTAACTAGTTAACTGGTAACATTCTCATCAGGAACCTACCCATAAGACAAGTGAACAACAGGTTAGTTGCACATGTGGGCTGTGTCGTAGCAAACGTTTGTAAATTATGGTAAGTATGATTAGATAACAGCAAATGTATTTCTCAAGATATGATGGGTTTTATAGACTATTATATCTCTTGAAATTATCACCTCTCAAATGAATCGAAAAATTTATAAATTTAGACAAATTTAGTTTCACCTGTCAGCGTACATTATACTGCTTACTTCAGCTTAAAAATTATTATGAGGTTCTGTTGTTATAACCTAAAAAAAGTAAATGAACATCAAATGCGCGACTGCTAATTTGAAATTTGCGATCATGGCTTTTTCAAACAACGCTCTCAGAAAAAAAGTGCACGTAGTTACGTGATGCAAATATTTATACACTGGTACCCATCTCGAAATGAATACAAAGGTAATTAACCTAGTGTAGTAACAGACTGCAGGTCAATAGCATCTCGCGAGAGCAAAAATCATGCGCTAGTTTTGTTGGCATATGTATACAAATCTAATTTTAAATGGCAATCGGAGCGCATATTGACATGTTATGTTAGCTTTACTAGATAAACTTAATTGGTGTTATGCAAGGAGTACCAGTAAGTACCAGAACAGTCAAGAAAATATAAAAACATTGGTAAAAACATGAGAAATCTTTGCCTTAATATCCAAAACGGTTTAAAAAACACTTTCCGACACATTAAAATCCCTACACGGTTCTCGTTTACAGAGTCTGTTTACGCAACTACCAAGGTAAAGTGTTTTCTAATTAGTTTGATACATCTGTTTTAAATGGTTATCAAATGGTGCTACTCAGAACCTTAACTGTACCTAACTCATTATGGTCCCTGCATGGACCTTTAAAGAATATTTGTTACAATGTTACGAGGATCAAGGCATTATGTACCACGTATTTACTCGAATAAATTGAGCCCTAGGAATTTTTATAATCTGATGCTATACTAGGGGCCAATAGGCTTCCTCAGACTGTATGTGGCATAATTTTGATTGACCATTCTACAGTTTCTGACAGTGTAATATTGAGATTCTACATTTAAATGTTCATAACTTTGTCGGAACAGAAATTGTAATCTTACTAACCAGCAATGATTTTATTGGTCGGTGGGAACATAGCACAAGCATGAGAGGCAACAAACAATACAGGTTTACAATTTCTGATCTGACAGTTTTAAACATTGCAGTGGAGATTTAACCTTATACGGCAGAGTATCCACTTCCGCTATTTCACCGTACAGTACTTCTGATTGGCTAGTATATTTATGTATGTGTATATGTATGTTAAAACTTAGTATATTATGAATGTGTTCAAAAGGTTTCGCATTGGAAACGTGATTCACGGAAAATAGCTTCTGTGATCAAACGGGGCTACAAATGTGTAGAAATAAATGGAATTTGAACGTAAAAGTTTTCTAGATAGCTAAACCTTATGGGATTCGAATGTAATTTTGATGACATCATAAATATACTAGCCAATCAAATGTGGTGTACGGTAAAATAGCGGAAGTGGATACTGCCGTATACTATACAGTTAAATATCCACTGCCTTTAAACATTTGATGTGATGATACTTTTACAAGTTATAAGGCTATAAAAAGTATTTAAGAAACTGAAAATGCATGACAAGTGTTTCATGATGTAGGTAAGATGTTAATAAGGTGGAATGATGTGTAGATATTTCCTCAAATTTCAATGTTATACAGACTCAGAAAGTTAAAATGTCTTCGTACAAAAGTGGAAGCTTATTGCCCTCTAGCCTATTGGGCTATAACATATTGGGCCCTAGAATAGCATCGTGTTATAAAAATTACTAGGATGCAATTTATTAGTTTACAAATGTTTCAGCAATGTTATCGCGTGAAAAGATGGTAAACAATCCCCGGGTTTCCTTAAGGATACTCTCAAGGTTTTAGGAAAAAATTTACCGATTTTTCATTTACAAATTTATTCGATGACTAACACTATGTGCAACCTGTGTACATGCTCATTTCTCCATATAACGATACATGTGAACTGTCAGAGCGTTTTGCTTGCCCGCGTACATGTGTAGTGAGCCGCGGCTGACGTCAGAAAAATGCAGATTTCTCCGTTCCAATTTCTGACTTAGTAGTCGATGTATAAATGGATATTTCTCTGTGATTACAACTCGGAATAATTTAATTTTACACTCGTTTTAATGGTAACATATTGCTGTAAAAATGTGCGTCAGGGATTGTTATTAAGTGCAGTATTTTATGAGTTATGTCTCTTTATTCGCAAAAATTTTAAATTCAAACGTGCGACTTGAATTTTAGGCAGTTTTTTTAATTTTTCTCGGTAAATATAAAACTTAAAGAAAAATCCTGATGCACTATTTTGGTACATATTGTGCTTAACATGTGGCGATAATTTTGTATCCTCACTCTTTCTGGTAATTGAGAAATATCCAAAATACCATTTTTACATAAAAATTCAAAATTTTCGTGGTAACATAATTAGGTGCTGGAAATTTCATGAAATTTTTTGCCTTGAGCATAAAGATATATATATCCTCTATAAATAAAACAAGTGATTGGTTCGATTCATTCGTCAATAAACGTTTAATCTTCATTAGAGCAATACCCGTGCAAAAGGTTGAAAGTATCCTTAAATGGTTATTGTTGGTTCTACGACGCCTACTGGTCCTACACTTTCAACATTTCATAGCTCCTGACCAGACAAGCACAAACCTAATAAAAGGATTAATAAGGTTAAGTGAAGTTTGCACTACTAGATATGCAGTAAAGTATGTACTCTTGCCGCATACTTCTTCCATTGAATCAAAAAGAATGTAATAAACAAAAACTAAAAAGTAACGGTGCGAATCCACTTTAGGCACCTTAGGTATCACGAAGTGATGCACAGATTTCTGTGTATCATCAACTGATGCACAGATTTCTGTGTATCATCAACTGATGCACAGACTTTCCGTATATCAAGGAATGACGCAAAAACCCTAACCCTAACCCTAAGTCATAAAGTATAACCTTAGGTATCACAAAGTATGTTAGGGTTAGGGTTAGGGTTAGGGTTTTTGCATCATTCCTTGATATACGGAAAGTCTGTGCATCAGTTGCTGATACACAGAAATCTGTGCATCACTTTGTGATACCTAAGGTGCCTAAAGTGGATTTGCGCCAAAGTAACTTAGTAAAATGAAATTTCGGCACCTGCACTGCAACAACAACGCATTCAAATTCTCTTTTTTCCCCCGGATGATTCCAATCTGAAACAACCTACCCGTGGGTGTTGTGGAAGCAACGGACGTTGACATTTTTAAGTCAAGGCTTCACTCCCACTAGACCGAATAATGCTGTCCCATATAACCTTTTTTATATTTTGGTGAGGGTTATATTGGGACAGAACGGGGTTCATTGAAATTTCGTGAGATCGCATGCAAAATGCATGCGCTGCTAATGTGGCCCGTACACCGCTATTGGCGCGATAAAAAACCTACCGTTCCCTTCTACATGGCTTTACCTTGCCACTGATATGTGTATACATTCACTTCAATCGTTATTTACTTCTTAAAAGATTGTTTTTCAGAAACCCCGCTTCATTAACTTTAGTAAATTACGTTGGCCATTTACAAACAATCAGACCAATCAGAGCGAGTCTTACAATAGCCCCTGGTTCTCGCTTGTATCTGTGGCGCTGCAGGAGGCCTGATAGACTCGCTGTGATTGGTCCGATTGTTTGTAAATGGCCAACGTAATTTACTAAAGTTAATAAAGCGGGGTTTCTGAAAAACAATCTTTTAAGAAGTAAATAACGATTGAAGTGAATGTATACACATATCAGTAGCAAGGTAAAGTCATGTAGAAGGGAACGGTAGGTTTTTTTCCGTGCCAATAGCGGCGTACGGGCCGCATTAGCAGCTCATGCATTTTGCATGCGATCTCACGAAATTTCAATGAGCCCCGTTCTGTCCCAATAAAACCCTCACCAAAATATAAAAAAGGTTATATGGGACAGAATTATTCGGTCTACACTCCCACATGCACGCAAACCCACTTTAAGAGGACACCAGTTGCATTGCACTCACATCATCATTATGCACCTGTTTGTTTATTGGGTTTATCCCTGAAGGCACTTACTACCTTGTCATTATATCCAGTGTAGTGGACACCGACAAGTACGAGAACATAACATAACATAAAGGCTAAAGCTGACATTGAAATTGAAAGTGAAGGCGTTTTACCTGCCCAAACACGAATCACATAACCTGGCACGAAACTTGTTCGAAAGTACATATACGTATGGTTCTGCAGTTATCAGCAAATCTCCTGCCCTCATATCTACCGCAAGCATGTCTAAACGGAGAACCTTTAGGTTGTTGTTGTGAGAAAAACAACAACGAAACACGGATAACGGGGGCTGACATTTTACGTGCCTACAGCGCCACGATTGTCGCTTGGTTCCTAAACCAATTAAAACGTTTTCAGATTTATCCGTAGAAATAATTATTATAGAGACACTGGCGTCTAACAAGTATATTATTTCTATGGTTTTATAATATAGTACGTCACAATAATTATTCAATGCTTATAAATACACGTTATTGTTTATTCAAATTTAATGATAGCTGTAACCGTGAACTGTGGGGCATACCCACATGTCATGATCGCGGTGACCATATAGTTAGTAGAGGGAGTCTCCCTTTACTAATTATGCGGTGCATGACCGTGCTGATTTATATAGGTTAATTCGCCTATAAACGGTATAAATATATTTCCGTTGTCAGAAACATATCGTAAATAGTTATGATGAAACTGAAACGGCATAACTTTATTTCAAGCATGTGTCGTGCAAAATTATGATATTTTTGATTTATGATTTTTGTCGTAACTAAGATTTTTGTCGTATATTTATGATGGTTCTGATATGATCCGGCCTCTGTCGCGTTATAGAAACGTATAAGATTTCGAGTAACTTAAGAGCTGTTTATTCACACGTCAGTGTGGCTTGCTTACATGATGTAAAGAGAGCGACTGCCTCACGTGCAGCGCGCTTATATACTGCAGTCTGGTAGCAGGAGTCACCGTCACTAGATATTATTATGTTAACACTTAAACACGCGTTAACCAATGGTGTAATCACTAACACAACATCTCCCTTTCTGGAGCTCTGAGAGAGCTTAAATAAAATGACTGCTCATTAAGTTCTCAGTTAGAAAAAAAAACACATATATAACTGGACTGAACGCATAAATCATATCAAATGTAAATTAGACAAAGTGTTTGTATTTTGACGGGAACCTCACGTACCCGACCGCTCCTGGTGGTCCGCGGATGCTGGCGCTCTACGTCGGAGTGACGTTCTGGCTGACCTGGTAACCCCTGTCCGGGTGACGGAGGAGCAACTGTCTCTAACACCGGCGATAGCGGAGTTAGAGCTACCCTCAGTGACTCATGTGACGGAGGATCTAGCGTCACTGGCGTCGAGGTACCAGGTGTTACCGGGCTAATCTTGTTGAGCTGGGCCCTGTTCCTCGTAAGTGCCTGGGAAGTGGAGGGTGATGACCACATAAGAACGAGAATGCCCACCGGTTCCTGACACCACGCCAGAGTTCTGTCTGTCAGGCACCCAGACTTCGTCTGTTGGCTGGAGACTTGGCAAACGGCAGCAGTGAAAACGGCGCCGTGTAATCACTAACAGAACAGCCTCCATCAGACCCTTGCAAAAATTATATCTTCCACGTCCACATGTACACCTATGCTTTTTCTTCTATTTCCTCCCATCCTCGTACCTTACTTCATTCTCTACCTCCTGACCTCCTCTGCCTATAATTCCTTAATCGGTCATATTTCGACTTCTTCTTCCTTCCTCCTCCACCATCTTCTTCTTTCTCCCTCCTCCACACTATTGCTCCTTCCTCCTTCCTCCACACTATTGCTCCTCCACACTATTGCTCCTTCCTTCCTCCTCCACACTATTGCTCCTTCCTCCCGCCTCCACACTATTGCTCCTTCCTCCCTCCTCCACCATCTTCTTCTTTCTCCCTCCTCCACACTATTGCTCCTTCCTCCCTCCTCCACACTATTGCTCCTTCCTCCCTACTCCACATTATTGCTCCTTCCTCCTTCCTCCACACTATTGCTCCTTGCTCGCTCCTCCACACTATTGCTCCTTCCTCCCTACTCCACATTATTGCTCCTTCCTCCTCACCTCTCACACTATAGCCCTTCCTGCCCTCACTCCACCAATCTTCTCTTTCTCCGCTCCCTCCACACTATGCCCTTCCTCCGCATCCTCCACACTATGTACCTTCCTCCCTACTCCAGCATTATTGCTCACTTCCTCCTTACCTCGCACACTATGCCCTTGCTCGCTCTCCACACTAACTGCCTCCTTCCTCCTACTCCAGCATTATGCTCCTTCCTCCCCGCCTCCACACCTATTGCTTCCTATCCTCGCCTGCCTCCACGCACGCCTTCTTTCTCCCTCCTCTCCACACCTAATGCTTCCTTCCTCCCTTCCCCACATATTGCCTCCTTCCTCCTACTCCACATTATTGCTCCTTCTCCTTCCTCCACACTATTCGCTCGCCTTGCTCGCTCCTTCCACACTATTGCTCCTTCCTCTCCTCTCACATCTAATTGCTTCCTTGCTCGCTCCTCCAACACTAGTTTGCTCCTTGCTCGCTCCTCCAACAGGCTATTGCTGCTGCCTACCCATCCTCGCACAACTATTGCTCCTTTCTAACCTCCTCCACACTATTACTCTTTGCTCGCTCTTCCACACTATTGCTCTTTGCTCGCTTCTCCACACTATTGCCCCTTGCTCGCGCCTCCACACTATTGCACCTTGCTCGCTCGCTCCACACTATTGCTCCATCCTCCCTCCATACCAGCACATTGCTCCTTACCTCCTCTCCTTCACACTATCTGGCTTCCTTGCGCTCGCGTCCTACCACACTATTGCTCCTGCTCACTCCTCACACATTCTTACCTTGCTCCCCTCCTCCACACTATCGCTCCTTGCTCGCTCCGTCCACACTCATTGCTTCTTGCTCCGCTCTCCACACTATTGCTCCTTGCAACCCCTCCACACGATTGCTCCGTCCTCGCTCCTCCACACTATGCTTCTTCCCTCCCATCCTCCACACTATTGCCCTTCCTCCCTCCTCCAACACTAATTGCTCCTTGGTCGCTCCTTCCACACTATGCTCCTGCTCGCTGTCCTCCACACATATGCTCCTTGCTCGTCTCACTCCACACTATGCTCCTGCCGCTCCTTCACACAATTGCTTTCTTCGCTCGCTTATTCCACGCTATTTGCTCCTTCCTCCCGTCCTCACACTATTAGCTCCATTCCTCGCATCCTCCACACTAATTGCTCCTGTCTCCGCTCCTCCCACTATTGCTCCTTCTGCTCCGCTCCTCCCAACATAATTTGCTTCTTCCTCCCGTCTCTCACACTATTAGCTTCCTTGACTCGCTCCTCCACACTAACATGCTGCCTTGCTCGCTCCTTCACACTAATTGCTCTATGAATCGCTTATCCACAGCGCTAAATTGCTCCCCCCTCCTCCACACTATTGCTCATCCCGCCTCCTACCACACTATGCTCCATTGGGTCGCTCGCTGCCACACTATTGCTGCCTTGCTCGCTGCAGTCCACACTATGCATCGCTTGAATCGCCTCCTCCACACTATTCCTCCTTGCTCGCTCCTTCAAACTAATTGCCTCCGTGCTCGCTATCCAGCGCTACTTGCTCCTTCCCTCCATCCTCCACACTAATTGGCGCATCCTACGCTGCTCCACAACTAGTTGCTTCCTTACTCGCTCCTCCACACTATGCTTCGCTATCCTCCGCTCCTCCACACTATTGCTCAATTCCATCGCTCCTCTCACACTATTGCTCCTTCCTCGCTCCTCCACACTATTGCTCCTTGCTCGCGTCACCCACAGCTATTGACTTCTTGCCTCCCATCCTCCACACTATTGCGCTTCCTTGCCTTCGCGTCCTCCACACAATTGCTCTACTCGCTCCTGCCACATATTGCTGCCTTGCTCGCTGCTCCACACTATTACTCCTTGCTCGTCAACTCCACACTATTGCCTTGCCTCCCGCACCTCCACACTATTGCTTCTTGGTCGCTTTCCTCCCACAGCATTGCTCCTTCCTCCCTCTCCACACTATTGCTCCTTCTTCCCCTCCAACTAATTCAGCACCTTCCTCCCTGCCTCGCACAACTATTGCTCCTTGCGCTCGCGTCGCTGCCACACTATTACCTTCCTTGCTCGCTCCTGCCACACTATGCCCTTACTCGCTCCTCCCAACACGATTGCTCCTTGGCTCCGCTCCTCCACACTATACTGCTTTGCCGCTCGCTTCCACATAATGCCCTTCATCGCTCCTCACACTATGTGCTCTTCCTCGCCTCCCCCCACAACTTATCGCTCCTTGCTCGCTTCCTCCACACTATTTGCTCCTGCCTCGTTCCTTCCACACTATGACCCATTGCTCGCATCTCCACAACTATTGCTCTGCTCCGCTCCTCCACGACATTGCCTCCTTCCCTGCGCCTCCTCACACACATTGCTCCTTGGCTCGCTCTCCACAGCTAGTGCTCCTTGCTCGCTCCTGTCCACACTATTGCTCCTTACTCGTTCGGCTCCACAACTATACTCCTTGCTCGCTCCTACCACACTAATTGCCCTTGCTCGCTCCTACCACAAACTATGCTCCTGCCTCGCCCTCCAACACTATTGGCTCCTTGCTCGCTCCTCCACACTATTGCTCCTGTCCTCCCGCTCCTCCACCATTGCTGCCTTGCTCGCTATCCTGCTCACACCTTGCTCTTGCTCGCTCCTCCATCCACTATTGCTCCTGCTCGCTCCTGCCACACTATTACTCCTTGCTCGCTCCTCCACACTATTGTCATCGGCTTCCTCCATCCTCCACACAGTTGCTCTTGTCGCTCCTCCACACTATTGTCCCTTCCTCCCTCCACCAACACTATGCTGCCTTCCTCCCTCCTCCACCACTATGGCTCCTATCCTCGCTCCCTCCACAAGCATTGCCTCCTTGCTCGCGTCCTCACACTATTGCTCCTTGCTCGCTGCCTCAACACATATTGCTCCTGTGCTCACTTCCTACACACTATTCATTCGCTTGCTCCCTTCTCCACACTATTGCTGCTGCTGCGCTCCTCCACAATAGTGCTCCCTTGCTCGCTCCGATCCACAACCTATTGCTTCCTTGACGCTCCCTATCCACACTATTGCGCCGTCCTCGCTCACTCGCCACACTATTGCTTCTTCCTCCCATCCTCCACACACAATTGCTCCTTCCTGCCCCCCGCACAGCTATGCTCCTGGTCGCTCCTACCACACAATTCTCCTTGCTCGCTCCTCCACACTATAGCTCCTGTGCCCGCTCACTGCCACACTATTGCTCCTGCTGCGCGTCACTTCACAAGCATTGCTCCTGCTCGCTTATCCACCATGCTCCTTCACTCCTCCTCCACAAACTATGCTCATTTCTCGTCCTGACCACAACATATTCGCTCCTTTCCTCGCCCTCCACATATTGCTCTTGCTCGCTCCTCGCACAACTATTGGCTTCTTCCGTCTCCCCCACACTATTGCTCGCTTCTCGCTCTCCACACTATTAGCTCCTTGCTCGCGTCGCTATCAAAGCACTAATGGCTCCTTGCTCGCTTATGCCACGCTATTGCTCCTTCCTACTCCCTCACACTATTTGCTCACATCTCCTACGCCCTGCCACACATTGCTCCTGTGGCTCGCTCCTCCACACTATGCTCCCTGCGCGCTCCTACCACACTATTGCTCCTTGCTCGCTCACTCCACACTAATTTGCTTCCTTGCTCGCTTCCTTCACACTATGCCCTTGCCGCATATCCACGCTATCTGCTGCCTTCTCCCTCTACCACACTATTGCTCAATTCCATCGCTCTCCACACTATTGCTCCTTACCTCGCTCCTCCACACTATGCTCCTTCCACCTCTCTCCAACTAATTGCTCATTCCTCGCATCACTCCACAACAATTGCTGCTTCCTTCCGCCCACCCACACGATGCTCCTATGCCTCGCTCGCTCCTACAACATTGCTTCTTCCTCCCTCCTCCACACTAATTCGCTCCTTGCTCGCGTCCTTCCACACTATTGCTCCTTACTCGCTCCTCCACACCTATTGCCCTTGCTCGCGTCACTCCCACACTATCTACTCCTTGCTCGCTCCTCCACAACTATTGCTCCTCCCGCTCCTCCACACTATTGCTTCTGTCCGCTCCTCCACACTAGCCTCCTTCCTCCCCTCGCTCCCACACTATTCCCTGTCTCATCCCCTCCTCCACACTATGCTTCCTCCTCCCTCCTCCAACACTATGCCCTTGCGCGCTCCGCCACACTAACCCTTGCTCGCTCCTCCTACACTATTGCCCTTACTCGCTCCTCACACACTAATGCTCCTTGCCGCTCCTCCACACTATTACTCTTTGCTACGCTCCTCCACATTAATGCTCCTTCCTACGCTCCTCCACACTATGCTCGCTCCTCCTCTCGCACACAATGCTTCCTTGCTAACGCTCCTCCACAACATTGCTCCTTGCTCGTTGCCTCCACACTATCTCCTTGCCGCTCCTCCACACTATGCCTGCTCGCTCCTCCACACTATTGCTGCCTTCCTCGCTCCTCCACACTATTGCTCCTTGCTCCTCCTCCACACTATGCCCTGCCGCCTCCTTCCAACACTATTGCCTCTTACCGTTCCCCACACTATAACTTTCCTTCTCGCAATCCTTCACACTATGCCTTGCCCGCTCCTCCCACATTGCTCCTCTGCTCGCTCTCTCCCACACTATGCTCCATTGCCGCTTCCTCCACAAATAATTGCTCCTTCGCTCGCTCCCTCACACTATTGCGCTCCTTGCTCGCGATCCTCCACCTATTGCCCTTCGCTCGCATCCTTCCACACTATGCTCGCATTGCTCGCTCCCCACACTATTACGACTCCTGCTCGCTCCTCCACACATGATCCATTCCTCGCTCCTCCAACATTGGCTTCTGTCGCTCCTCCACACAATGCTCCTTCCTCCCTCCTCGCCACACTATTGCTCCTTTCCCCTCCTCCACACTAGCCCCTATCCTCGCTCCTCCGACACTATTGCGCCTTAGCCGCTCCTCCACACTATTGCTCCTTGCTCTGCTCCTCCCACACATTACTTCCTTGCTCGCTCCTCCACCACCTATCGCTTACGCTTCCGCGCCCTCCACACTATTGCTTCTTGGTCGCTCCTCCACACTATTGCTCCCTTCGGCTCCTCCTCCCAACCACTATGCTTCCTTTCTCCTGCCTCCACACAATGTTGCTCACTCTCCTCGCTCGCTCGCACACATTGCTCTTGCTCGACTCCTCCACACTATGTTCTTCCTCCTCCTCCACACCTTGCTCCTTGCTCAGCTCCGTCCACACTATGCCCTTCTCGACTCCTCCACACTATACTCTTGCGCCTACGCTCCTATCACCACATTAATTGCCCCTCCCGCTCCTCCACATACATGCTCCTTCCCCACTCACTCCACACACGAATTGCTCCTTGCTGCGCTCCTACCAAGCACTATTGCTTCCTTCGCTCGCCTCCACACTATTGACTCGCTTGCTCGCTCCTCCAGCACTATTACTCCATTCTCGCTCCTCCACACTATTGCCTGTAGCTCCTTCACACTATTGCTCCTTGCTCGCTCCTCCAAACTATGCTCCTACTCGCTCCTCCACAAACTAGTTGGCCCTTACTCGCTCCTCCCACATATTGCCCTTACTCGGCTCCTCCACACATTGCTTCCTTACCTCGCTCCCACACCACTTACTCCCTTCTCGCTCCTCCACACTAGTACTCATGCCGCTCCTCCACAACTATTGCTCTTGCTCGCTCCCCACACTCATGCTCCTTGCTCCTCCTCCCCCACACTACTTGCTTCCTCCCCCCCTCCACCACTATGCTCTCTTCCTCCCATCCTCCACACATATGTCGCCCTTGCCTCGCTCCTCTTACACTATGCTTCCTGTCCGCGTCCTCTCACACTAATGCTTCCTTCCTCGCATCTTCACACTATCGCTCTTCTCGCTCACTCCACACATTGCTCCGTTCCTCGCTCCTCCACACATTGCCCACTTGCTCGCATCGCTCCCACTATTGCCCTATAGCCGTTTCCTCACACTATGCTTCATTCTCGCTCCTCCACACTATTCTCCTTGCTCGCAGATCCTCACACTATTGCGGCCTATCCTCGCTCCTCAGCACTATCGCCCTTGCCGCCCTCCACATATGCTCCTTCCTCCCTCCTCCACACTATGCCCATGCCTCGCTCCTCCCACACTATTGCTCCTGTCCTCCGTCCGCCCACACTATTGCCCTTCCTCCCTCCTCCCACACTATTTGCTCCTTGCTCGCTCCTCCACCACTATGCTCTTCCTCGCTCCTCCACAACTATTGCTCCTTTGCTCGCCCTACACAACATGCTCCTTGCACGCTCCTCCACACATTGCTCCCTGCACGCTCCTCCACACAGTGGCTCCTTGCTCGATTCCTCCACACTATGGCCCTTCCTACCCTCCTTCCACACGATTGCTCCTCGCTCGGCTCCTCCCACCCATATTGCTCCTGTCGCTCCTCCCTCCCGTCACACACCTTCTCCTTCCCCTCTCCAGACGCTTCTCCTCCTTCCGCACCCTTCTTCCTCCCTTCTCTCCCCTCTCTTCACAACATCTTTTTCCCCTTCTCGCGCCATCTCTCGCGTTCATCTTCACACTCCCACGCCCTCTACATCATCCGCCCTTCATTTACCTTCCTCCCTTTTCTAACACTTCCACCGCGCTCCCGCACCTTTTTCTTTTCTCCAAAATCTATGTCAACCCACCATCCCTCTACCGCCCTCCTCCCACACCATTCCTCCTCTCACTACCTCATCCCCCATCCTCGACAGATTTCTTCGACTCCGCCCCCCCTCCCTTCTCCATATTCCCTCTACATAACCCCTCTCTCATCATCTAACCATTCACAAAGAAAGGATGGGGAGGCGAAGCGAAGGTTTCAAGCAAAAAGAGGAACAAATGTAAAGTGGAAAGAAAGAGGTGGTACGCGGAGGAGAGATATATCGTGTATGCCGCAAATTTGTGAGCAAATGTTTTATCTAAAATTAGTATAAATAACGTTGTTTGATCATAATCAAAGCATAATAGAGATCGCGATTTATGGACTCTTATATATATATATTTAACTTTTATTAACGAATTCGCCAGTAACATGTTATCATAGACACACACAGACGCACGCACCGCACAGACGCAACCGCACACAGACTAGACGCACCGCACACAGACGCATGCACAGTACACAGAGGCAGATAGTCTCTCTCCCCCTCCTCGTTTCTCTTCGCTTTTCCATTCTTTCTCTAGCAGAAAGTTAACGTTTGGAGCTTTCTCGATAGAATGGTGGGCCACAAGAAACGCCTGAAGGAATTGAAAATGTGAACGTGCTCGAATTGATAAATTGCCGTATTTTCATCAACCAATACCTTAAGATAGACATCGATTACACATTAGAATTGATTACTATATTCCTCATATTTATTGACTTAGAATAGCGTAAACCTGTTTAATAGTCGTTTGATGCAAAACTGTAACACTCATAACATTGTGAAGATAACGCGCGAGATTCCCGATGTCTGCATCAACGTGCGCCACGCCGTTTCGACCGTATTGCGTTCCTGACCATTGTCTCTAAAATACGTACTTGAGAATAGATGGGTGTGCACGTGGCAGTTCCGATATTATTATGTCCTCTAAATTGGGGGCGTATTGTTGTTTTCAAATGGGCAAACATTGTTGAGGCAATAACTCACGCACGGACACGTAGT
>NW_014577062.1:1531584-1542085 GCF_000485595.1 Priapulus caudatus | reverse complement strand
CGGCGAAAAGGTCTCTGCTGATCCCAAGCTACTGTGCACTCAGACAAACAAAGCACTTGATATAGTTTCGGCACTGGGAAATATACATTTATTCTCGAATAGTAAATGGGCGTAAGCCCAACATTAGATATCGCCGTGATTACTAAAACATTGCTAAATGCAGATTTTCATTGCCGCCCGTAGAGGTTTTCACAGCTTAAAAAACACGTGTGCGATGACGTTGAGCCCAATCCATATTATGATGCAACGCTAAACACAGCGTGTGGCATATACCTGACGCAGCAGCGGAATTCTGGAGAAATTGGGAGAGATTTCATCTCACGTGTAACCATGTTCTCCAGAAATCAGATGGACCGTATCAGCTGACTTTCGTCACACGTATCTGCAGCTGCTCCAAAGCCCTTTTGTTGCTCTACATATGTGGCATTACTGCCCAGGTATTTTGTAATTTTTAATTCTAGAATTATAGTGTTAGGTCTTATAATCAAGTATGTCAATAGACACGCTATATATTCAGCGTAGTTAGCTTCATTCCAGGATGGTGCCGATATGACATACTTGATGTATAAGACCCTAACACTAATTTTCTAGAATTAAAATCCTACAATACCTGCATGTAGATTTGACATATGTTGAGACAACAAACAGGCTTTGCAGCTGAGATATGTGTGACGAAATCAGCTGATTACGGTCATCTGTTCTGGAGAACCATGGGTTAAACTGGAGATTGAAATCTTTTTTTTTTTCCTTTCCTCAATTTCTCCAGAATTCCGCCTGCCTCTGCGTCAGGTATTGCCCCCACACCTGTGTTTAGCCTCAATCATAAATTAGGGTGGTGCTCAACGTGCATCGCACACGTGTTTTTTAACTGTTGAAAACCTCTCGGGCCAATGGAAATCTGCATTTAGCAGATGTTTTGTAATCACGGCGAATATCTCAATGTGGGCTCACCCATTTACTATTCGACGAAAAATGTATATTCGCCAGGGTCGAAACTAAATCAAGTGTACTCCCTTTTCCGTCCTGAGTGCACAGTAGCTTCGGGGATCAGCAGGACGATCCTTTTCCCACATTTTCCCAAATACAGATCAGGAGTTACTTCGTTTAAAGCAGCGCCATTCAGCAAGAAAGCCACCTCGCCCACTGGTGTGAAGCTCTCCCTTCTCTGCCAACTTCGTCGAGGGTCGTTGACGGGTTATTTGGGTCGTTGGTCATTACGGTTAGAAACTTGTCAGTGTACCCCGATGTATATAGCTAGTATAACTGATGCATAAAAATCCACCACCATGCTGGCCAACATGCGGGAAGCCATGGAATGCATTGGTATATTGTACCATCCTTGTTTGACCATGTACCATAAATTTATACTAAACCGTCAGCCTCCCTTCTCCCCCTCCTTCGTCCAGCCTAGCTTCTCCCCTCGCTCTTCTCCACAGCTTCTCCCCCTCCTCCTCCACCAGCTTTTCTCCCCTCCTCCTTCTCCACCACCTCTCCCTTCTCCCCTTCTCCTTCTCTACCAGCTTCTCCCCTCTCCACCACCTTCTCCCTTCTCCCCTCCTCCTTTCTCCACAGCTTCTCCCCTCCTTCCTCCACACCTTCTCTCTTCTCCCTCTCCTCCTGGCCCCACCACCTTCTCCCTTCTCCCCTTCCTCCTTCTCACCAGCTTCTTCCCTTCCTTCTTCTCCACACCTTCTACCTTCTCCCCTTCCACAGTTTCTCGCACCCAGTTCTCCCTTCTCCCCTCCTCCTCACAGCTCCTCCTTCTCCCCTTTCTCCTTCTCTTGCCAGGTTCTCCCCTCTTCCTTTCACCAGCTTTCCCCCTCCTCTTTTTCTCTCACCAGCTTCTCCCTTTCTTCCCCTCCTCCTTCCACAGGCTCCCTTCTCCCCTCCTCCTTTCCTCCTTCTCCACCAGTTCTCCCCTCCTTCTCCACCACCTTCTCCCTTTTCCCTCCACCATTCTCTCCCATTCGCTCACTTCTCCAACAGCTTCTCCCCTCCTCCTGTCGTCCACCAGCTTCTCCCCTCCTCCTTCTCCACCAGCCTTCTCCCCTCCTCCACCACCTTCTCCCTTCTCCCTGCCTCCTTGCCACCAGCTTCCTTCTCCCTTCCTGCTTCTCTACCAGCTTCTCCCCCTCCTCTTCTCCACCAAGCTGTCTCCCCTTTCTCTTTCTCCACCAGCTTCTCCCCTTCCTCCACCACCTTCTCCCTTTCTCCCCTTCCTGTCCTCACCAGCTCCCTTCTCCCCTTCCTCCTTCATCGCCATGCTTCTTCCCCTTCCTCCTTCTCCACAGGCTTCTCCCCTGCCTCCTTCTCCCCACTTACTTCCTTCTCCCCTTCCTCCTTCTCACCACTTCTCCCTTCTCCTTCTCCACCACCTTCTTCCTTCTCCCCTTCTCCTTCTCAACCAGCTTCTCTCTTCTCCTTCTCCACCACCTTCTCCCTTCTCCCCTTCCGCCTTTCTCCACCAGCTTCTCCCTTCTCCTTCCTCCTTCTCACCAGCTTCTCCTTCTCCCTTCCTTATTCCGTAGCCATAATTGAGTCGGCATATTACGGCCGCCGTGCGTATAGCCATATTGAATCTTATCCACACGGCGCCGCCGTGCGTTAGCCTATTGGCGGTTTGGCATATTCAGGCCGCGTAAGGAGATAATTTGCCATATTTTGTCACCGTTGGTTTCGACCGTTATAACCAATCAGATGCTCAATCGCGGTGGAGAAGGAGGGCGAGAAGCTGGCTGGAGGAAGGAGGGGGGGAAGGGAGAAGGTGCCGTGGCCAGAAGCGGGGAAGGGCTGGTGGAGAAGAGTGGAGGGGTGAGAGCTGGTGGAGGACGGTGGCAGGGGAGATTGCCTTCTCCCTGGCACCACCTTCTCCCTTCTCCACCCACCTTCACCACCACCTTCATCCACACTTCCTCCTCCACCAGCTTCTGCCTTCTTCCCTTCTTCATTCTCCACAGTTTCTCCCCCTCCTTCTACCACCAGGTTCTCCACCACTTTTCGCCTCTCTCCTCTTCCTCCCCCTTCCTCCTTCTCCACCAGCTTCTCCCTCCTTCTCACTAGCTTCCCCCCTCCTCCACCACCTTCTCCCTTCTCCCCTCCTCTTCGACCTCCACCAGCTTCTCCCCTCTCATTTCTCACCACTTTCTCCCTGCCTCCCCTTCCTCCTTCCTCCACCAGCTTTCTTCCCCTCCTCCTTCTCCACCACCTTCTCCCTTCTCCCCTTCCTCCTCCTTCACCATCTTCTTCACAGCTGGAAGTGACGACACGAACACGCGATTACTCTGATTGTATATAACAACACAACAACCACTGTGATAGAAATATGCCAAAATCTATCTCCCGCGTGTACCGGCCTGAATATAGACAAACCCAGCCATATTGAGTCGGGCCACACGGCCGCCGTGCGCGTGATTTTTTTTCCTAGGTCAATCAAGAACATAGGGCTGTAATGAGCGCTGCTATTGGTTGAGCTTGTTTTCTTGCAATATACATAGCACATCTAAAACTATTATTCTCGATATGACTCGATAGCCTAGCGCGTACAGCACGGGCGTCAAGTATGAAAGGTCGGAAGATCGAATCCCATCATTCGTTTTCTAATTATTTTTCTGTTTTCTGTATTTTTCTATCTTTATCTGTTTAACATTTTTTTTCCAACTAACGCAAATATTTCCATGATTTATTTACAACATTTTAATAACAGCAATTAATTTTTACAACAATTAAAAATAATTTTTTTTATATATTTGTTTAAATAGGGTTTGGGTTAGAGTTAGGATTAGGGTTAGGGTTAGGGTCACAATGCAGTGAATGCACCATAAAACAGGAGTTTGAGGCACGTGATTTGTATCAACCAATGGCAGCGCTCGTTAGAGCCCTATGTTCTTGATTGACCTAGGAAAAAAAATCACGCCCGCCGCGTGTATAGCCATATTGAATCTTATCCACACCGCCGCCGTGCGTATAGTCACTTCCAAATCGTGACGTAAACAAACGTACGCGTTGTGAACACTGATCTCTATAATATAATCCATTATTCTATCTATTAGAGATTATATTATAGAGATCAGTGGTTGTGAAGCCTTTATTGAATAATTATTTGAGTGATAATTTTAGAGTGATAATTTATTGAATATGTAAAATTGTAAGTAAATATAACAGCAAGATACATATGAAGTATAAAAGCTTTTTACTTGAATACGGCTGTCACTTAGAATTAAAAAAGCTGGTTGCAGTGTTAGATGCTGCAAAACGTATGAATTAATCGAACAACTTCGAGATTTGATCAATTTTAACTCTCCGACTTTCAACAGAAAATACTTCATCGTATCCTTGCCACAAATAAATTTCTTGCCCTCATAAACATCAAAGACTCAGATAAATGTTCCTTTTGTGATTGCAACGTAGAAACAATGCTCCATCTGTTTGTATAATGTGAACATGTGTTTCGGATGTGGTTAGACCTGCAGCAATGGTTGACAAGATGTGGATATATACATATAGAACGACTTCAACCTGCTGATATCTTATTAGGCAAGCCTGAAGAAGATACAGCATTTAATTTCACTATACTGATTGCCAAATTTACTATTTATAGATGCAAATAAGCGGCGATTGAGGACCATCCTTTGCGCTGCGGTTAAAGCATATTCCTAAAAACATATGGACGGTAGAAAAATATATAGCCAATAACAAAACAAAACAGATTGGACAAGTCTTCTATGGCAAAATGGGCAAGTGTAATTTCACAATTTATAGCTAAAAGGGCCGTAACATAGAACATATAATATAACAGCATTATTTACCTGTGAAAGGACATTTACCAAGTGTTGGATAATGTACGACACATATATATTAATCCATCTCACATAAGCATTAAAGCAATAATTATGTTCGTATCATCTGTAATGTGATTACCATCACAATACTATCTGTTGTTGTGTACCATACTCTCTGTACATGTATGTATGTGTGTGCATTTTTGGAAATAAAGTACATTATAAAAATTTTTTTTTTTAACTCCGACACCGTCTTCGGTATGAAGATTACGAGGTTACAATGTTAGTAGCAAACCTGCAACGTTCACTGCACCAAGTGAGCCAGAGCACTTACTGCAATCATGAACACAACATATATCGGTATCACGTATCATTAACATATCTCACTATACCCACTTAATACCTCCTGACCAGATATGTTATTGATACCATTAATCGATGCCATATGTTTTATCCTGAACATAATTGTACTGATGTTAATATAGCTATAGCGGACTATACTACTGTTCATTATGTAGCGCTACCTACCAAATAACAGGTCCTATGACGCAGGCCACCAAAACCAGCAAATATTAAATTTTGTAATCATTTTAGCGATCTTGAACAATAACCATCTATTTCAACAATATTTACAATTTGACAATAACATACATACAATTGAGAGCTTTATTAAAAAACACAGTAATTTAATCATAATTTATAAATTCACAGCCCTACTTACACGTTGCCATGAGATAAAATGTTACCAAATATATATAACATCGTTCATACATACCATAGCCTATAAGTAATTTATCAAAAAGATAATACAAAGAAGCTGTCTATACGAACAAGTGCCGCAGAGCGACAGCGCTCACCTGACGGCAGGTGTTCTGTAGAGTCCCTATATACAGAGAGTTGCGCCAACTCAGGATTTGACTCATGTTGTTTCCAAATGTATCTCCACACCGCGGGTGCCGCTTAGAGTACAGCGCTGTATGGATACGGCTGTACAATTGGTTCCGTAGTAATTAATTAGATAATCAGTGCTTCATAAATTTACAGAGTTTATAGTAAGACATGTGTCTATTGTGTATCTAGATTTCTAGAAATGTAACTTCAAAACGTCGCACGCATAATGCATTATGTTTAATTGTACACTTATTCTTACCGCCATAGCCTGTGCGTATCTATTTGGAAACACATGTCGTCCAGCGACCACGTGACGAGAGTTTTTTCGACTCGTCGTGGCGCAACTCTCTGTATATAAGGACTCTAGTGTTCTGATGCTAAACTCACTGGCAACGAATGAAGAGCACCCTCCCATCACCGCATTCGCGCTCAGAGCATATATCTAGGATACTACTAATGACAGATCTAAAATCTATGACAGTAGGCCTTTGCCTATACCGGTTAGTACAGTAATAAAGATACAGCTTGTGAACTTTAATGACTTCGCTATATTAAATAATGTTATCATGGATATGCGTCTGGGAGCGCGCGAGCGTAGGGTGGTGGGGGTGGGAGAGTGGGGGGAGGGTGCGGGTTAGAGGGGGCTTCATAGCAAAAGCAGTTGCCGTGAGATGGCGCGTGTAAGTGTCATCATTCAAATAATCAAAGATGCATCACCCTCTATGCGTAATAACCTCACTCCATTGAGTAGCTGAAATCCAAGTATATTCAGGCAGGCCGAGAATTTCGCCTCAGCTGTGAGTTAACACATCTGCATTGCAGGTTGCCAGGCAATTAATTATGATTAGAATAGTGCCAGTTCACCCCCATGCATGCGTAATGGGCTGCCCCCATGTTTTTGCCTACACACACGAGCATTCAGGATCACTACAGTGTGCTATTACAGGGTGCTAATACAGACTGCTTTAGAAATAATATGATTTAAGGAGCGCAAAACCTTGTTCAACAAACATTTGCCTTTGCAATGAACTGTGCAACTGTAGCCTCACATCCACAAAGCAAAAGCAGTTCAGTCCTTGTTAACCAGTCAACAAATCATGTTTAACCTCCCTCTTGAGGTCAAAGGTTATCCGACACTTACTCTTCGCATGTTAGCCAGAAAGTACATTTCATGGTCCTTTCAATAAAGGCATTTAAAATGCTAGGTCACCGCTGAAACAAAAGTTTTTCAATCGCTCCGTCAGACCATGTCCTCAGAAAATGTCTAAACTCTGCCCTGTGCCCCATTGACCTTTGACCTCAATTTCAGCACAGTGATGGCTTTTCCTACATGATGCTATACACCGTACTATCACGAGCCGTTTAGATTTGTGTCCGCAATTCTGCATTTCCTCCCTATACCTTAAGTTAAGGAGGGAATGTTCCAACATTCTTTACACCTCTTGACCTTGACCTTTGACCCCAGCTTCGACATCCCCAACTTCGTTTTGACCTGACCCCCCCAACGTCACCAACTATGGCGTGACCGCTACATCGAGGCGCGGATTAAGATTTGTGCCCCAACTGTTGGAGCGGGGACGCACGACGGACGGACGGACGGACGGACGAACGATCATGCGATTCTACAAGCTGCATCTGACTATGTCAGATGAGCTAAAAAGGGTAATAGCAAATTCTCTACAGAAGATAACAATCCCTCCACACAGGGGCTATTTATATATAATTTAATGTTGCAGAATTCACTACACGCATTCACTGAAAGCTATACTGACTCGCAGTCAGTCGTAAGACTCGAGAAATTAGCACATGCTGTGTATCTTACTGAGGGTTTGTTTCTCCCGTAGATGGCGCCGCTGTAGCTCCTCTATCTTTGCGAGCTCGATGTTGACGCGTTTATCACCGTGAGATGAAACCGTTGGCAGCTGATCGCATCGCTTCAACTCCGGCGTGCCGCTCAGAACATCTCCTTCTCTCCGACGATGTTTCACTGCTGCAAGAAAGGATCTAGATGAATGAATGGGGGTATTAAACAATAAAGGTAATCCATGTTGTGAATATACTGATATCAAATTGCACATTGCAATGATGAAACAGGCAGCTAGATGTGTTAAGCTGGGTTTACACTACCGACTTTGTGTTGGCGAATTGGTGAATTGGACCAACTTTCCAACTATACAACTGACAATCGGTACTGTAAACGCAAAAGTTGCGCGACCAACCGATCGATAGCAACTAGTTGGGAGATTAGAACATGTTCTATTTTCGCCAACTCGGAGTTGCCGAATTGCAAAATTGGTTCAACTCGCCAATTCGCTAACATAAAGTCGGTAGTGTAAACCCAGCTTTAGTTATATAGAGAGTCAACGTGTGCACATACGCATGCATGCACACACATGAATGCATACATAAACGTGCACGGACGCACGCATATAGAGTTTCAACTTAAACGTGTAAAGCCTTGACACGTGGCTACCCTGTTCGAGTTGCTGCTTCCAACGTTTTCTCACGTTTGGCTTGTTGATCCTGCGTTGCCACGGCGACTGAGGAAGCCCTTCGCACTCTTCTTCCTCCTCCCCGTCGCGAGCCTTCCCTCGGTGGACCTCCCCCGGCGACCTGCTGGGGCGGGGCAGGCTTCCGTACCTGTCTCGCATACTCCAGAGCCTGTGATAACCAACATCGACAGATGTATTCACACGACGCAATACCAAACCTCACTGGCATCATGTTGACAAACAGCGCTGAAGATACAAAACCACAATAATGTCTGAGAAATTAATATATCATGGGAGTTGCCTGGTAATATCTTACCCACCCACAGGCTACGATTTTCATGCAGGCAGGCTCAAGCAGCGAGCGACTTAATTAACTGTGAACAACCACAGCATTAACCCCACCACTTATGGATTTTGGCAATATTTGGCATTGGCAGCCCACTGAGTAAATCAATACTCGGCTGGTTGCTGAGAGCGCAACAATACACAATCTCTATACATAGCACTGCTCATTGTAGTACAACACAGCACACCGACTGATAATGGGATAAGGTGAATGGTGAAACTCACCATGTGCGCATAACATAACTACCTACTCGTAAGTAGAGTGCACCAGACTTTTGTGCAGTAAGGTAGTACAGTTAGTAGGTACTTTGGTTAGCTACTGAGTCTGTAGCCAACCGGGACTCTCTGTAGCTACTACGGACTCTGCCTCATATACCATGAATTCTTGTACACGTTGTCAGTTGCCAGGACGTCTATAGAATTGCCAGAAGCTCTACGTAAGCTGACCTACCATGTTTCTCCTCCTCACTGCCTCCGGGTCGACCATCTCGGCTGGGGGAGGGTGTCTGGGTGGGTGGGGCTTGAGCGGGGAAGCCATGTTCTGCTGCTGCACCCTCCTGCCAAACTCCTTCACCTGCTGCAGCTTGCTCCACTGTGCACATAGGTAATTATATGACAACACTGCACACAGGTAATTATATGACAACACTGCACACAGGTAATTATATGACAACACTGCACACAGGTAATTATATGATGACATACACTGCACACCAGGCAATTGTAGAAACAAACTGGGCCATAATAAACAATTAAAGGAGACACTGAATGGCGACATAGCTGATACACAGCCTATCAGTATATAATATATATGACGCATTGAATCAAAATAATGGGTTTATCACAGACTTAATTACCTGTATTGTTAGCACTCTGAAATTAGTTAAAGCCGCTTTTTGATTTGTTAGTAGTGTCGATTTTCAGAAGAGAAATTTTCTTATGGTTAATATATTCTCAGCTGATACACGAAAATTGAAAGTCGGCAGCGAGTATCCTCAGAGTCGTGTGAATATCAGACCCTGTGCGCTGCAGGGCCTACATGGACAGGTCCCACACGCACAGTTGATGGAACGATGTGTCACGTTAGAGATGTGAAAATGTCGTGGGCGAGATCAGAGTTAGTTGACGTTACATCTGCACGGATTCACACCACGGACGGTGGCGACGTCGTCGGTTAACCTTCTGCCGTGTCCAACGACCGGTCGCCACCGACCGCCCTCAGCCTCACGCCGTGGTTAAATGGTGTGGAAGTCTGCGTCAGCGCGGTGTAAGGCATGTAAGTCAGGTTTGTGTTTCGCTGCGCAGCTGTACTCCTGCACGTAGTTGGATGTTCGCTGTGGAAGATTGACACGACAACATAAAACACTACAAAGAAGACGGTTAACACGTCCGCCAGCTCGTCGATGTTTGTAAATAAACAATATATATCCTCGACCATACTTTCAGAGAAAGCGCTATGACGTGTGTAATGTTTGTAAAGGCAAAAGCACGTTCATCTTAAATAACATCGGGCAAAAAATTACTTCGGGGAAAATGTGTTATTTATCAGGGCCCGCCAACTATCGTACTTGATTCTGTGTGTTGATCGTGCTGCGCAGTGCTGCTGGGGGAGCCGTATACGAGCCTCTACTTGACCTCCAATTCAATCTCGAGTGCACAATTAATTATTCAGCGCTGCAATCTGCGCTGTTGTAGCCGCGATCATCGCTGTCCACGTAGGCTATGGACGGCTGAGTGGATAACGGTCGATTAGGAATCCCATAAACTCTGATATCATCGCCGTGCCATCCCTAGAGCTGTTACAGCGGAAGGCGAATATCATCGCTGGCCTGGTGACTTTGTAAACGAGGGATACTTGGACTCACACTCTGAGAGTAAAGTGTGTTACAGCATGAGGCTATTGTTAGAGTGTTGCCGTATCTAGTGAAGAACTACTATTTTCTACTCTCTGATTTTACCTCTAGTGTGTTTAATGTTCGGGTGTTCTTATAAAGT
>NW_014577062.1:1514861-1528195 GCF_000485595.1 Priapulus caudatus | reverse complement strand
GATACTATTTACTCCTGCTCTGCTCCTCCACACTATTACTCATTGGCTCGCTCCTCCACACTATTGCGCTCCTTGCCTCGCTCCTCCACACTATTCCTTTCCTTGCTTCGTTCTCCTCCACACTATTGTCTTCCTCCTTCCCTCCTCCACACGATTGCTCCTTCCTGCCCTCCTCCACACTATTGCTCCTTCCGTCGCCTCCTCTATCACTATTGCGCCTTGCTCGCTCCTCCACACATTGCTTCCTTCCTCGCTATCTTCCACACTCTTGCCTCCTTGCTCGCTCTCTCACACTATTGCTCCTTCCTCGCTCCTCCACTACTATGCTCCTTAGCTCGCCTGCCTCCACACTAATTCGCTCCTGGGCCTCGTTCCTCCCACTATTTGCTTCCTTCTTCGCTTCCTCCACACTATTTTCTTCCTTTGCTCGCTTCCTCCACTATCTATTGCTTCCTTCCTCGCCTCCGCCACACTATTGCCTCCTTGCTTCGCTCCTCCACACTATTGCTCCTCCTCCCTCTACTACACTATTGCTCCTGCTCGCCCCCTCCACACTATTGCTCCTTGGTCGCTCCTCCACACTATTGCTCCTTGCTCGCTCCTCCACACTATTGCTCCTTGCTCGCTCCTCCACACTATTGCTCCTTGCTCGCTCCTCCACACTATTGCTCCTTGCTCGCTCCTCCACACTATTGCTCCTTCCTCGCTCCTCCACACTATTGCTCCTTGCTCGCTCCTCCACACTATTGCTCCTTCCTCCCTCCTCCACACTATTGCTCCTTCCTCGCTCCTCCACCATTATTGCTCCTTGCTCGCTCCTCCCTCCCTCATCCACCACCTTCTCCTTCCCCCTCTTCCAGACCTTCTCCTTCCTCCGCCACCTTCTTCCTCCCTTCTCCCCTCTTTCACAACCTTTTCCCCTTCTCCGCCATCTTCTCGCGTTCATCTTCACCTCCCATTCGCCTCTACATCATCCGCCCTCATTTACCTCCTCCCTTCTTCTACATTCACCGGCCTCCTCCACCTTTTCTCCAAATCTATGTCAACCCACCTCCTCTACCGCCCTCCTCCCACACATTCCTCCTTCTCTACTACCTCATCCCCATCCTCCAGATTTTCTTCGACTCCGCCCCCCCTTCTCCATATTCTCCCTCTACATACCCCTCTCTCATCATCTACCATTCACAAAGAAGTGATGGGGAGGGAACGAAGGTTTCAGCAAAAGAGGAACAAATGGTAAAGTGGAAGAAAGAGGTGGTAGCGGAGGAGAGATATACGTGTATGCGCAAATTTGTGACAATGTTTTATCTTAAATTAGTATAGTACGTTGTTTGATATAATCAAGAGTCCATAATAGAGATCGCTATTTATGGACTCTTGATATATATATTATTTAACTTTTTCATTACGAATTCCCGTAAATGTTATCATAGACACACACAGACGCACGCCCGCACAGACGCACGCACACAGACAGACGCACGCACACAGACGCATGCACGCACACAGAGGCAGGCATATCTCTCTCCCCCTCTCTTTTTCTCTTCCTTTTCCTTCTTTCTCTAGCAGAAAGTTAACGTTTGGTAGCTTCTCGATATAAGTGTGGCCACAAGAAACGCTGAAGGAATTGATGTGACGTGGCTCGATTGATAAATTGCCGTATTTTCATCAACCAATACTTTAGATAGACATCGATTACACATTAGAATTGATTACTATATCCTCATTTTATTTGACTTAGAATAGCGGTAACTGTTAATATTCGTTGATGTCAAAACTGGTAACACCTCATAACATTTGTGAGATAACCGCGTAGATTCCCGATGTCTGCATGCACGTGCGCCACGCCGTTTTGCGACCGCATCTGTTCCTGATCCATGGTCTCTAAATACGTTACGGAGAATAGATGGGTGTGCACGTGGCAGTCCGATATATATGTCTCTAGATTTTGGGGGTATTTTGTTGTTTTTCATGGCATAACATTGTTGAGCAATCTTCACGCAACGGAACGTAGTAATAAGTGTACGGTACAATCGCAATTATGTTTCACAGAGAGCTAGGTGGTAACACGTTCCAGTGCCACGTTGTCTCGTAGTCTTTATGGGGTGTAGGCATCCATATGTCCCCAAGTCTTGCCCGTGCTCAAGGAAACGGGAAGAGGAACAGTAAGCGTGACCATACTTCCACACAGGGCCGATATATCCTGCATGCAGCCACTTACGAGACCTGCAAAAACAAGAGCATACAAACGTACCCTAAGGGATTATATGATCTTGCTATCACGTTGTGACCAGGACAAAGGTTTTTCCATACACAATTATTTTACATTCACTATCTTACAGTATAGGCAATTTCGAGAAGGTTGGGCACGTTATATAACTATTAATATGAAAACGCGGAAAGAGATTTTAGAGAAACTACCCGTGAATATATGTGCTCTCTAATGTAAATTCGTTTCAAGAAACTAATATCTCGTTTGGTAGATACCATGCATGCGTGAAAGATTTGGCACCTTATAATAATAAAAGTGAAACACTATAGCATTGTAATTTTTCATGTCATATATTACACGCGATTATGTTCTCCCTGTTTAAAGTGTATGATTTCTACCGAACGATTTCTTCTGATGGAAAATACTGGGCATTACGTGAACACAGATATTAGAGAAATATCCCAGTGGGCAAAAGAGGTTGAAACAACGTTGAAACAACGTTGGAAAACCACGTTGAAACAACGTTGAAAAATGTTCGAATTTGCAATTTGATACTACGTCGAAATGTCAACGTTGTTTCAACGTTGATATTGCGACGTTGTTTCAACGTTGATATTGCGCCGTTGCTTCCACGTTGATATTGCGACGTTGGTTCCACGTTGACATTTCGACGTTGTTTCAACGTTGACAATTCGACGTAGTATCAAATTGCATATCCAAACATTTTTCAATGTTGTTTGCCAACGTTGTTTCAACGTTGTTTACCAACGTTGTTTCAACGTTGATTGCCGACGTTGAAACAGTCTAGAAATTGGCTAAAATTAGGTTGTAAAGCATGCTGATATATACATGTAGACATCATTTGTATATACATTTGTTTTATTATATTTCACCATATGATATATAGCGATAGATTTCGTAGCTGGCTCGGATCACCTCGCAAAAATTATACTACCGAACTGTATACCTACTATATGAAGTGCTCTAGACAGGTGTTTTAATGAAAGGTTTTCTAATCTAGCTATAGTGTGGCACTACCACATCTAATTAAGATTCAGCCATCAGCAAGTCAAAAGCAATCCAGGTTTTTAAATTTAACAACACTATAAATAAATGAACACTATATATAGCTACCATCATGTATGAAACATATGGATCTGTTTGAACACACATATATATAATATGCCCGTATGTATATTTATAGACAACTACATTAATCACCTCATTGCACCTGAGTAACATACAATATGTGCGCTGATGCACAATAAACTATACTTATAAACGACTACTAACAATACAAATAATACGCTGATGCACATTCAAACTTCTAATAAATGAATACTAACAATAAAAATATAATATAGTCAAAAATATATACACAGTGTATATGTATTTATCTAGGCCTACCCAGCAGGACTGGCTGTGTAGTTTACCACGTACAGTGCTTCTTAAACTGGTGAATTGTTCACCCAAGGGTAAATGAAATTATTTTGGGGTGAATGAAACTAGACCAAAATCATAAATTAAGGAAATATAGTCGCAGGTAAATGAAATTTGTGATAACGACTTGAGGGTGAACGACACTGAAATGAACATTATATATAGCTGCCATCAGGTATGAAACATGGATCTGCTTGAACACACATATGCCCGTATGTATATTTATAGAGCTACATTAATCACCTCATTGAACCTGAGTATAACATACATCATATGCGCGCTGATGCACAATAAACTATACTTAGAAACGACTACTAACAATACAAATAATACGCTAAACTTCTAATAAATGAATACTAACAATAAAAATATAATATAGTCAAAAACATACGCAGTGTATATTATCAGGAGTGGATAATAGAGACTCTATATTATCCACTCCTGATATTATATATATATATGTATTTATCTACCCAGCAGGACTGGCTGTGTAGTGTATCATGTACAGTGCTTCTTAAACTGGTAAATAGTTCACCGAAGGGTAAATGAAATTATTTTGGGGTAAATGAAACTAGACCAAAAATATAATTAAGGATCGAAATTTAGTCGCGGGTAAATAAAATTTTGTGATATAACGACTTGAGGGTGAACGACACTGAAATAGTTTGGGAATTATTTCCTTCCTCCTCCTCCAATCCTGTCTGGTGCGTATTTGAGGCACAGTGCTGCTGCAGCGGTTACCTCGGTTTCAGTGCCGTTATGATTCTTTAGCACACTTGCTAAGGTAGAAAAACGCGATATAGAAAATTATTATAACATAATATTAATGTACAGTAATTTATGTGTCAATTAAATTTAATCTTACTAGCTTAACCAAAAAGTTATCTTTTATTAATTTCTACTGTGGAGCTGCGAAGTACATGTTTAACATATGAAAAAATTTGCAATTCATATAACATCCACAAGCAAAACCACAATATGGTTTTAAAAGAATTGAAAGTGTAAAACTATCCAGAAGCACTTTTAAAAATATATGCAAGTTATAACCATATATCACGCAATATATATATATATATATATTACTGCTCATGCAGTTGTGCATTAAGAATATATAGCATTAAAGGACTTACCTGTTACTATGGAAAACAATTCTGTTCCAGCAAGCGCCAGTTTCCCTTTTGCTCCTTTCATGTTTATTTGGGCCATAACTTTGTTGCTCATTATTCTGTAAAAACGCATAAAAATTAATAAAACGAAGAAAAACCATTAACAATAATGTATTAGATATTACTCTTATTACTCTTACATAACAGTGCGCATGCAGAGCGCACATGTGTTTCCTGCGATCCAATATATGCTTTTCCCTATTCCTACGACCACAACATGCGTAATTCACGAACATATATGTATATATATATATATATATATATATACACTGCACACAGGTAATTATATGACAACACTGCACACAGGTAATTATATGACAACACTGCACACAGGTAATTATATGACAACACTGCACACAGGCAATTGTAGAAAAAACACTGGGCATATAAACAATTAAAGGAAAGCACTGGACATGCAGACATAGTATCACACAGCCATCAGTATATAATATATATGCGCATGAATCAAAATATGCGGTTTATCACAGACTTAATTACCTGTATTGTTAGCACTCATGATATTAGGCTTGATTGTAAGTGTGATTTTAGGAAGAAAATTTCTTTGGTTAAATAATTCTCAGCTGATCACGAAAATTGAAAGTCGGCAGCGAGTATCCTCGGAAGTCGTGTGAATATCAGAGCCCTGTGCGCTGCAGGGCCTACTGGACAGGTCCCCACGACACAGTTGATGTGACAGATGTGTCACGTTAGAGATTGAAAATGTCGTGGGCGAGTATCGGTTAGTTGACGTTACATCTGCACGTTCAACACCACGGTGGCGACGTCGTGGGTTACCTTCTCCGTGTCCACGACCGGTCCCAGCCCTCCCAGCCTCACGCCGTGGTTAATGGTGTGGAAGTCTCTCAGCGTGTAAGGCCTGTAGTCAGGTTTGTGTTTCGCGCAGCTGTACTCCTGCACGTAGTTGGATGGTTCGCTGTGGAACGATGACACGACACATAAAACACACAACGAAACGTTAACACGTCCGCCAGCATCGTCGATGTTTGTAAATAAACAATATATACATCGACATACTTTCAGAGAAACGCATGACGTTGTACATGTTGTAAAGGCAAAATAGCACGTTCATCTTAATAACTCGGGCAAAAATTACTTCGGGGAAAAATGTGTTATTTATCCAGGGCCCTGCCACTATCTACTTGATTACTGTGTGTTGATCGTGCTGCGCGTGCTGTGGAGGGGAGCGTATACTGAGCCTCTACTTGACCTCCCAATTCAATCTCGGAGTGGCACATTAATTATTCAGCGTGCAATCTGAGCTGTTGTAGCCGCATCACGCTGTCCAGAGTAGGCAGGAGAGCTGGAGTGATAACGGTCGATTAGGAAACCCATCAACCTGATATCATCGCCGTGCCATCCCTAGACTTTACCAGCGTGAAGCGAATATCTCGCTGCCTCGCGTGGCTTTGTAAACGAGGGAATACTTCCACTCACACCTCTGAGAGTAAATGTGTTACACATAGAGCTATGTTCAGAGCTGTTAGCCGTGTCTAGTGAAAACTACTATTTTCTACTCTCTGATTTTACCTCTAGTGTGTTAATGTTCGGGTTGTTATATAAAGTCAAACCTGTATATAAGGATCACTAAAGAGAAACTCTCGATAGGCGTGCTTTATAGACAGGTATCTATTCTATAGAGATGGCTTCACTGTATAACTGTCACTCAAGGGAAATCCCAATAGCGTCATCTACGGACAGCGTTCTACAGAGGTGTCCATCCCTAATAGAGGTGTGACTGTATATTATAGGCGATAGGGGGAGTTATGCAGTACGCGTCATACCTGTCACTCGACATCTGTCTCGTCTGTTGGATGGGCGGAAACTGAACTGCCGGCTGAGTCTGTTGCTCACTGTGCATTCTCTTCCCAGCATTCGCGCTGCTGTCTCTACCCAGCACCTGTTAACGAGTTACAACCAAGATTTGATGCCTAAATAGATCAAGGTATAACATATATACAGCAACATTTGATCGGTGTTTTTTTAACATATATATACATATGTGTGTACGTGCATGTATCGGTGAAAAAAATAAAGAAATATAAGACAAGTATCATAATTAAAGCGCTAGCCAAATGAAAGTCGAAATATATGAAATTTCGACAGTCTGTTATATTTTCTCTGACCACGTAACTCACGCGCATCGCTCTACGTACATCTGCGGTCACACGCTCCTCTTCTGATGTGGCGTCGCTGACCGCGCAGCCAACGACGCCGCGCCGGCCATGTGAAAGCTCGTTAAGCTGACCACGCATCACGTGCAGATAGTGCATCAGCTCCTCCCTGGAGTGTAGAGGAAGGTCGCGATCGCCCGTCTTTTCCCCCTCCTCCCCCGCCTCCTCCACGGTCTGCATGAGCCAATCGCGGACGCTTGCATCCCGTCGAGCAGCCGAGGAGGGCGCGCCTCGCTTCAGACCACCTCGATGCCGTGGCGAGGCATCCCCTCGGTCCGTCTCGACGCCCGGCAAGGCACGGCGAGGCGCTTGCGTCGTCTCTACGCTGGAAGAGGTGCGAGACATCCCGCGGCAGTCTCCCGCGAAACTCGGTGAGGCCTCCAGGCGTCTCGTCGGCTCCAGCTTCCTCCTCCTCTGTCTCGTCCCGTGAAGCTGCGTGTAGGTCTTCTCCGGACTTCGCCGCCGCTGTCTCAGCAGCAGAGGGTTCTTGTTCATTGTGACAAAGTCGACGTCTAACGGCGGCGGCGGCGGCTTCGGACGAGGCCGCATCGTCGACGTTGACGGTGGCGCGCTCTGCGGGGAGTCGCCGTCGTGCATCCCGCTGCCTCCTCCGTTCTCTCGTCTTGCATTTCTGTTGGCGCGCCATCGCATCGATGACTCACGCACGGGGATCAGTGTGACCCTGTTCCGTTGTCGTGCGTGCGGAGCGGCCGCGACGTGGCATCGTGCTTCAACCGGCGTGGACGATGCGTCGGTCGTCGTCGTCGTCACGCCGCCACGTTCGTCATTCCACATCCGCCGGAACTCTGCCTCCAGCGCCTCGTACGTCTGCTGCATCGTTCGCGGCGTGTCCGCGCCATCGTCATCGCCGTCGCCGCGGGCGACGGGTGGCCGATGCGTTGGCGCTGCCCCGCGACCTGTCTCTACCGAGATCTCGATTTCCGACCCGTTCGAACCCAGATGGACGCGCCCGACGGCGGCAGCGTGGGTCGAGCGAGGCGTGGCGACGGCGGTAGCGTGGGTCAAGCGAGGCGTGGCGGCGTCGACACTGCTGGTGGGAGAGACAAGCTGCCCGTTACTGCCGCCGTGCAATGAGGACGCGAGGTCGCCACGCGCGGGGCCCCCTGCCCCTGCTGGCCGCTCGTCGAAGCTCGGCGTCGTGTCATAGTCGAATACGTCGTCGTCATCGATGAGACTGCCCGCCGACGCTGCGTGAGAGAGAAGTAGCGAGGTTTCACTTCATTTTGATTATGATTAATGTCAACGAAAGGTGCCGTTTGCGATTCTAGGATCATTCCTCTTCCAGACTACAGCCCAGAATACAAGGCACTTAATTAGTGAATTTGATAAAGAACACAGGAATTATGTATTTTATATTGTATGTATATATTGTATGTGTATATAGTATGTAACGTTGTATGTTTTCACTACAAACTCCAAAGCATTGCTACGGCAAGTAGAAACTTAGACCGAATAATTCTGTCCCATATAACCTTTTTTATATTTTGGTGAGGGTTATTGGGACAGAACGGGGTTCATTGAAATTTTGTGAGATCGCATGCAAAATGCATGCGCTGCTAATGCGGCCCGTACGCCGCTATTGCCGCGAACAAAAACCTACCGTTCCCTTCTACATGGCTTTACCTTGCTACTGATATGTGTATACATTCACTTCTTAAAAGATTGTTTTTCAGAAACCCCGCTTCATTTAACTTTAGTAAATTACGTTCGCCATTTACAAACAATCAGACCAATCAGAGCTAGTCTATCAGGCCTCCTGCAGCGCCACAGATACAAGCGAGAACCAGGGGCTATTGTAAGACTCGCTCTGATTGGTCTGATTGTTTGTAAATGGCGAACGTAATTTACTAAAGTTAAATGAAGCGGGGTTTCTGAAAAACAATCTTTTAAGAAGTGAATAACGATTGAAGTGAATGTATACACATATCATGTATACCACGGGGTCGAAATTAGCGGTATGCCGATATCCGCGGGATAGTAGATTCTTGTGTTGGATACCAGATTTCAATGCTTGCATGGTATATCCCGCCGGAATAGTAAAAAAAATCGTCTAAATCTGAGCGGGCGCAGGCCACTCTAGCGTTATACAGCAATGCTAGAGACAATACGCATGTCTGCAGTGTACTGTGGGGCGTATGTAAAATGAACGCGAGCGATGAGAGTTTCAAGGGCAAACTTACTTTTACTACGCAAGTTAAAATTACTATCCAAAAAATGGGATACCAAATCTTTGGGGGGGATACCAGATTTCAATACCTGGTATCCCGAATGGATACCGTACCATAATAAAAATATAATTTCGACCCCTGTATACGTGCGCGCATACACATACGCATCGTATATTCAATAACATTAAGCTGCACTTACAGCTGTACGGTGACCGCGTGAACCACACAAAATTAACTTACGTCACTCGCAAATGCACGCACGCACACACGCATACACTCACGAACGCACACACACAAACACACACACGCTCACTAATGGTATTAGTAATATATACCCATGCACGCGCACGGACACGCACATGCACGCACACAACTTATTCAATATAATATGCAACTGGCCCTATATGCTATATCTGGCACGTTCGCGATAATCATATAATCACTCGCGCTACACGGCTAGTACCTATAAAAAGTCCTATATATAGTCTTACCCTTGGTTGCGTCCTGTTAGCTGCGCGCTAGCGCTGCTAGTGATTACAGTACAGCGGAACCGGGCAGGTGCCCGTCTACGCGGAACGCGCGGGGATCGCCAACGGTCGTACGTACGCGCAGACACGATAAGTAATTGGAACGTTTCAATCATAAAATGATGGTAAATATAAACACGAAATATATACTACTAAATTAAGTCTCATTAATGTACGTTCTCTACTCTCTTTCGCCTAATATAGTCGATAACTTCCTGTAAATGCCGTTCAAATGCGCCTCTGCAACACACACATATGTGCATGCCGGCCGCTGTGCACAGCCACAGACAACAAGATAAATTAAGATTCTAATTGTTCTTGTTCTCTCTTTATTGATGTTGTCTGTGCATAGCGGCGTGCGTAACCTCGTAGGTAATAGTCTTCAAAGTTCAATGAAGGGAATGTACGTGATACAGAAACAGCTTACTTACCGTGTAATTATAGCGTGCTTCGATGGATCCCAACCAGCAAACTCTCTCATCAACTGCTTTGCTCTTTGTGCGAGGCGCGCTATATATATTTATAGCAACAGCTAGCAACAACGTTGAAGAGCATGCTGGGACATGAGCTAATTATAGCGAGTGTATCTTCAGTTAGCCAGGGTTCGATTCCCGTAGATATCTATATTTCTTTTTTATAGATTTAGCTAATAATAATATTATAATAATAATAATATAATAATATAATAATATTATAATAATAATATAATATATATATAATATATATATATATAATATATAATACTATAATATATATATATAATATATATATATCTATAATAATATAATAATATAATAATATTATAATAATAATATAATAATAATAATAATAATATGTGCTAATAGTATACCAAAATAATTTTTTTTGACATTCTAATTGGCATTGTGGCATATCGTAACATATTTTCAAACAAACGAACGGACGGACTTCTGGTGTACAAATCACAACACAATCATAATAGACGTTGCATTTTGGTTTCCAAAACCGCAACATAATTTCAACCAATATTCAACGTTGAAACAACGTATAATTTTAACGTTGAATAGACATTGACATTTCAACGTTGAATAGACGTTGTACATTTCAACGATAAATCGACAATTTATTTTGTATAGTGTCCAATATCGCAACATAACTTCAACCAATATTCAATGTTGAAACAACGTCAGTTTCAACGTGAATAGACGTTGTACATTTCAACATTGAATAGACGTTGTATTTTTTGGTGGGTAAAAACGCAAGCTAATTTCAACTAATATATAACGTTGAACAATGTTATGGTTTCAACGTTGAATAGACGTTGTACACTTCAACGTTGAGTAGATGTTGTATTTTTGGTGGGTAAAACGTAACCTAATTTCAACCAATATATAACGTTGAAACAACGTTATGGTTTCAACGTTGAATAGACGTTGTACACTTTCAACGTTGAATAGCGTTGTATTTTTGGTGGGTAAAAACGCAAGCTAATTTCAACCAATACATAACGTTGATACAACGTTATGGTTTCAACGTTGAATAGACGTTGTAAATTTCAACGTTGAATAGACGTTGTATTTTTGGTGGGTAAGACTCAAGCTAATTTCAACCAATATATAACGTTGAAACAACATTATGGTTTCAACGTTGAATAGACGTTGTACATTTCAACGTTGAATAGACGTTGTATTTTTGGTGGGAAAAACGCAACCTAATTTCAACGAATATATAACGTTGAAACAACGTTATGGTTTCAACGTTGAATAGACGTTGTACATTTCAACGTTGATAGACGTTGTATTTTGGTGGGTAAAGACGCAACCTAATTTCAACCAATATATAACGTTGAAAACAATCGTCAGTTTCAACGTTGAATAGACGTTCTACATTTCGAAGTTGAATCAACGTCGTATTCTCGGTGATCGACGTCATGACGTAGTTTCAACCAAGATTCAACGTTGAAACAACGTCGTGTAGCCCACTGGGGTAGCATCCACACAGCTCACACTTATACTGGTTTCTCACCTCGTGTGCGTTCTCCGTGTGTTTTTCAACAGCACGCGAAATCTTTGAGAAGGCAGCATCTCACACAAAATCGCACTTATATGGTTTCTCTACCGTTGAGTTCTCAGATGTGTCTTCATATTACCCAAATGAGAAGGCCAGGCATCACACCAGCTCGCACTTATACGGCTTTTGCTCTTGAGTGTGAGTTCTCAAGGTGACGTTTCACATGCTCCAAGTAGTGAAAGGTAGCAGTCACACAGATCGCACTGTATACTGTTTCTCTCCGTGTGAGTTCTCATGTGTAGGCCTTCCAGTGAACGGCCGATTGTATGAAGCAGGCATCAACACAGCTTGGCATTTATTACGGTTTCTTCCCGTCGTGAGTCTCTATATGTGTCTTCAGAGCAGTCCGATGTTGTGATGCGTAACACCACAGACCACACTTAATACGGTTTCTCTCCGCGTGTGCGTTCTCGTGTGTTTTTTTCAAAGCACTCGCGACTGAGAAGGTGGCATCACACAGATCGCAACTTATATGGTTTCTCTCGCGTGTGAGTTCTCAGGGTGTCTTCAGATTTCCCGATGTTTGCAGAAGGCGGCATTACACACTCGCACTTATCGGTTTCTCTCGCCGTATGACGTTCTGGCATGTGTTTCTTCAGATACCCGACACTGCGAAATGCGGCATCACACAAGCGCGCACTTATTAACGTGTTTTCTCTGCCCGTGTGACATCTCATGTGTTTCTTTCAGATCACCCAACACTGCGAATGCGGCATCACACAGCGCGCACTTCAATCGGTTTCTCTGCCCGTGTTGACTTCTCATGTGTAACTTCACTCTACTCTCAGATAGGAGAAGAGCATCTAACACAGTTTGCACTCATATGAATTCTCCCTGGAATATAATGCTCACGGTACTGCCATCGTGCTTCAGGGAAGCTGGCCACGTAACTGGTTCACACACGTCAGGTGTCTACCACTGTCTGGCGTTCAATTACGATCCACGTGATTTGCTTGCGTAGACTGCCTTGCCTCACTTGGTGGACTCCACGGTCCCTATATAGGTTGTCTCAAATTTAGTAAAGAGAAATAAAATAAACTGCTATCGATCGTATTGATGGTATGAACATAAACGCGCCTCAGTTTATTTTTGCAATATAACTGCTTGATGCCTTGGCATATCAATAATTATTTATCATCCACACATCACGCGCCATTTACAACTGTAACGGGGGGTCAAGCACACTAATATATCACGAAACTAAAATATACTGAATTAATATATAGAAACATCCGTTTACCCAATGAAGTCCCTGAACGTCGTGTGGTGTTCTCGTATGTACTGATGTTAGCAAACGTCAATGGTGTGATTATACTACCTGCTGTTATCATGAAACCGGGTCAGAGTAATCCTGACACATGGTAAACGGTCTGATCTCCTGATACGCAGGACACGCAAAGTGCGTTCGCTTCCCCTAAATAATTAAGCAAAGCACTGTGCACCTCGCCCTACAAACACTTGCTGTAAACAACTATTCTCATTGTCTCGCCTGGGGTTGTGTTTTAAGTGACATCCGTTAACTGCAGCATAGCGATGTTGACTGTTACTTCGTACCAAAG
>NW_014577062.1:1491325-1514836 GCF_000485595.1 Priapulus caudatus | reverse complement strand
TGGCTTGTTGATCCTGCGTTGCCCACGGCGACTGAGGAAGCCCTTCGCACTTTCTTCTTCCTCCTCCCCGTCGCGAGCCTCCCTCGGTGGACCTCCCGGCGACCTGCTGGGGCGGGCAGCTTCCGCTTTACCTGTCTCGCAATACTCCAGAGCTGTTTGACTAACCAACATCGTTACCATGAGTATTCACACGCTTACGCGGCGACGCGCAATACCAAACCTCACTGGCATTCATGTTGACAAACACCGCTGAAGCATACAAAACCACAATAATGTCTGAGAAAGTTAAATTATCATGGGAGTTGCTTGTAATATCTTACCCCCACCCACACGGCTACGATTTTCATGCAGGCAGGCCCTCAAGCAGGAGCGGACTTAATTAAACTGTGAACAACCAGCAGCACCTTAACCCCACCACTTATGGATTTTGGCCAATATTCTGGCATTTGGCAGGCCCAGCCTGAGTAAATCCCAATACTGCGCGCTGGGTGTGCTGAGAGCGCAACAAATACAGCATATCTCCTATACTACAGCTGCTCATGTAGCTACAACACAGCCACATCCGATGTATGGAATAAGGCTGAATGTGAGACTCACTCGCATAACATAACTTACTACTCGTAAGCTAGAGTGTGCCCACCAGACTTTTGTGCCAGTAAGGTAGTACAGTTAGTAGGTACTTTGGTTAGCTACTGAGTCTGTCAGCCAACGCGGACTCTCTGTAGGCCTGAACTACGGACTTCTGCCTCATATATCATGAATTCTTGTACACGTGTCAGTTCGCCAGCGACGTCTATAGAATTGCCAGAAGCTCTACGTAAGCTGACCCTACCATGTTTCTCCTCCTCACTGGCTCCGGGTCGACCATCCATCGGCTGCGCGGCAGGCTGTGTTCTGTCGGCGGTGGGGCTTGAGCGGGGGAAGTTCCATTTGTTCTGCTGTTGGCACCCTCCTGCCAAACTCCTCACCTGGCTGCATTGACCCCTCCACTGTGCACATAGGTAATTATATTGACCACACTGCACTTACGGTAATTATATGACACACTGCACACAGGTAATTATATGACACACTGCACACACGTAATTATATGACAACACTTGCACACAAGCGTAATTATATGAGCAACGACTGCCACACAGCGCAATTGTAGAAAAACACTGGGCATACTTTTAAGGAAAGCACTGCGACATGAGACATAGTAGTCACACAGCATCAGTATATAATTATATATGCGCATATGAATCAAAATATGCTCGCTTGTTTATCACAGACTTTAGACTTACCTGTATTTTGTTATTGCTCAACTGCATGCATATTAGGCTGATTGTAAGTGTGATTTTTAGGGGCAAGAAAATTTCTTGGTTAAATAATCTAGTCCTGATCACGAAAATTGACAAGTCGGGCAGCGATGTTATCCTCGCGAAGTCGTGTGAATATCAGAGCGCCCTGTGCGCTGCAGCGGCCTACTGGACAGGCTCCCACGACATCGAGCCTGATGTGACCAGCCATGTGTCACGTTAGATTTATTGAAATATGGTCGTGGGCGAGTGATCCGGTTTAGTGTGACGTTTACCAGTCTGCAGCGTACAACACCCACCGGGTGGCGGAACGTCCGTGGGTAGCCTCTCCCCGTGTCGCAGCGTACGGTCCAGCGCTCCGCAGCCTCACGCCCCTCCCGGTGGTGTAATCGATGTTGGAAGTCTCTTCAGTACGTGTAAGGCCTGTGAGTCATGTTTTTGCTGTTCGACCGCAGCTGGTACTCATCTGCACGTAGTTGGTATGCTCGGTTCCGCTGTGCCGAACTACGCGATGACACGACCACAATAACAATTCACACAACGAAACGTCTTAACACGGTCCGCCCCATGCATTCGTCGATGTTAGGCTAGAATAAACGAATAGTATACATCGACATACTTTCAGAGATTAACGCATTGGCCATTTCCGTTGGTACATAGTTAGTAAAGGTGACAAAAATAGCACGTTCATCTTAATCAACCTCGGGCAAAAATTACTTCGGGGAAATAATGTGTTATTTATACATGGGCCTGCCACTATCTACTGAAAGTTTAACCTACCTGGTGTGTTGATCTGCTGGCGTGCTGTGCGTAGGGGAGCTTTATACCCTGAGCCTCTACTCTGATTCCTCCCAATTCAATCTCGGAGCTGCCCACATTAATTATTCAGCGTGAATCTGGAGCTGTTGTATTCTCCGCATTACGCTGTTTCCAGAGTAGGCAGCGAGAGCTGGATGATACGGCGTCTTTTTGATTAGGAAACCATCACCCTGATATTCATCGCCGTGCCATCCTTAGGGATTTACCAGACGTGAGCGCGGAATATCCTCCGCTGGCCTTGCGTGGCTTTGTAACGTAGGGACATACCTTCCCTCACACGCTCTGAGGAGTAAATGTCCCGTTATCACATTAGAGCTATTGTCAGATTTTTTGCTGTTAGCCGTGTCTATTGAAAAGCTACTTGATTTCTACTCTTCTGATTTGTACCTCTAGTGTGTTTAATGTTCGGTTGTTATATAAAGTCAAACCTGTATATAAAGATCACTAGAGAGTAAACTCTCGACTTAGGGCGTTGCTTTGATAGACAGCGTATCTATTCTTAGAGATGGCTTCCACTGTCACTCAAACGGGTATATTCAATCCCAGATATTGCGTCATCTACGGCAGACCGTTCTACAGAGGTGTCCATCACCCTAATTTTAGAGGCTGTTGACTGTATATTATAGGCGATAAGGGGGAGTTATGCCAGTACGCGTCATACCTGTCACTTCGACATCTGAGATTCTCGTCTGTCGCCCGATGGCGCGGAAACTGTAAGCTTGCCTGGCTGAGTCGTGTTGCTCACTGTGCATTCTCTTCCCAGCATTCGCGCTTGCTGGCTCTTACCCATTTCCACCTGTAACGAGTTACAACCAAGATGCATGCCTAAATAGATCAGTATAATCATATATAGCTCAGCAACATTCATGATCCGGTGTTTTCTTTAACATTTATATATACATATGTGTGTCACGTGCATGTAATATTTCGCGGTGAAATAAAAAATATAAGACAGTATCGATAATTAAAGCGCTAGCAAATTGAAGTCGGAAATTATCATGATTTATTTTCGCAGTTGTGTATACTTTTCTCTGGACACGTAAGCATCACCGTCGCCTTATAATGTCGCACCTTCTACGCCCTACATCTGCGCGTCACACGCTCCTTTCTCTTCTGCATGTGGCGTTACGCTTGATACTAAGTGCCGCACTTGCAGCATTTGCACGACGCCGCGCCGGCATGTGAAGCTCGTTTAAGCTGACCACGCATTCACTGTGCAGATAGTTTGCATCAGCCTCCTCCTGGAGTGTAGAGAAGGTCGCCCGACGCCCGTCTTTTCCCCCTCCTCCCCGCCTCCTCCACGGTCTGCATGAGCCAATCCGCGGACGCTTGACATCCGTCGCCAGCAGCGAGCGAGGGCGCGCTCGCTTCCCAGACCCACTCGGATGCCGCTGGCGAGCATCCCTCGGTCCGTCTCGACGCCCGGCAAGCACGGCGAGCGCTTGCGTCTGTCTCTCACGCCGTGGAAGAGGTGCGAGACCATTCCCGCGGCAGGTCTCCCGCGAAACTCGGTGAGCCTCCAAGGTGGTCTTTCGTCGGGTCCAGCTTCCTCCTCTCTGTCTCGTCGTGCAAGCCTGCGTGTTAGGTCTGTCTCCGGACGTTCGCGCCGCTGTGCTGCAGCAGCAGAGGGTTCTTGCATTCTTATTGCCTGACAAAAGTCGACGTCTAACGGCGCGCGGCGGCGGCTTTCGGACGAGGCCGCATCGTCGACGTTGGACGGATGGTGGCGGCGCTCTGCGTTAGGAGTCGCTCGTCGTGGCCATCCGCTGCCTTCCTCGATCTCTTCGTCTTGCATTTCTGTTGGCCGCGCGCGTCGCCATCGATGACTCACGGCTAGCCGGGCGATCAGTGTGACCCCTGGTTCCGTTTGTCGTGCCGTGACGGATGGCCGGGCCGCGCCGTGGCATGTGCTTCACCGGCGTGGACGATGCGTCTGGTCGTCGTCGTCTCACGCCGCACGTGTCGTGCATTCCACATCCGCCGGAACTCGCTCCAGCGGCCTCGATACGTTGCCTGCCCATCGTCGCCGGCGTGTCCGCGCCATCGTCATCGCCGTCGCCCCGGGCGACGGGTTGCGGCGCTGCGTGGCGCGTGCCCGCGACCTGTCTTTTACCGAGATCTCGCATTATCCTTGACCCAGTTCGACCAGATGCGACGCGCCCGACGGCGTAGCGATAGTGGGTCGGCGGCAGGGGAGGGCGCGGGCCCCCCCCCCCATGAGCGCGGCGGTTAGCTGGGTCAAGCGAAGGCGTGGCGGCGTCGACACTGCTGGTGGGAGAGACAAGCTTGCCGCGTTGTTACATTAAAGGCCGCGATAGCCATATTTTTTATGAGGACGCGGAGGTCGCGGCCAAAACCGCGGCGGGATGCTCCCTTCGGTGCCCCTGCCCTCGCGGCCTCTCTTCTGATATTTATTGTCTCGCTGTGGGTGTCATAGTCGAATTTACGTCCGTCGTCGATACTCGAATGAGACTGCGGCGGCTTCCGACGACTGCATGTTGTGAGGTATAGCAGAGCCAGTAGCTGAGGGTTTATCAGCTTCATCTCTTGATTATGATTTAATGTCAACAAAGCGTGCCCGTGTTGCGATGTCGTAGGACTCCTCTCTCTACGTTTACGTGAAAATAGGCTTCGCGCAGCCAAACGACGAGAGGGCACCATAATAATAGTATCATCTTGAGTGAGAAGGAGACACACCGGCTAGACGGTATGTATTTGGTATTCTGTATGAACTCACCTATATTTGCTATGTGTGTATATAGTGATGTAACGCTCTGTATGTTTTTAACTACTACCACCCCAGGTTTCACTCGCATTTATTTAGTGGTACTTAGCTACGGCATTTATGTAGAACCACCTTTAGACCGAATAATTCTGTCCCATATAACCTCTCTCCTTATATTTTGTGCAGGGTTATTGTGGGACAGAAACGGTGTCGTCTCTATGTTGAACCGGGATCTCTTATGGAAGATCGCATGCAATAATTCATGCGCTTGCCTAATGCGGCCGTACGCCGCTTATCCTTCTCCTGTATTGTGAACCCCCGCGAACAAAACCTCCACCGTTCCCTTTAATACAGGTTTGGTTTTTCCATGCGGGTATAAAAATGATTCCTGAGTGACCTGATTACTTATTTTCACAATTAATTAAAAATAGACGCTGTTCAGAACGCCGCCGCTTCATTTAACTTTGGGCTCACACATTACGCTTCGCCACTGTAAAGTCACATACGAAATCTAGGGCCATCCCAATTTCAGAGCCTAGGTCTTTAGTGCAGGGTCAATAGCTCAGCGCCAACAGATTTCATCCGTTCAGAGAACCCAGTGGCGGCTCACCTCCTTATAGGATAAGACACTGCTTGCAGTTGCCGTTGCATTCGCATATTTCGAATATGTAATGAAGCGAACGCGTATTTACTAAAGTTAAATGTATATTGTCTCTCTGGTTTTGTTTCTCTTGCAATAACCTACTCCTTGTTAATTAGATTGTTTTGTAACGAGAAGTGAATGTTATACACATATCAGCTAGCCGAACGGGTTTTGAAAAAGCCGAATGATCATGTTTAAGGGAACGAGTAGTGCGTCTTTTTCCGCGCGGCCAATAGCGGGGCGGCGGCCCTACAGGCCGCATTAGTTATATGATTTTGCACGCGATCTCGACGAAATTTCAGGATTGAAGCCCCGTTCTTGCTCCCAATAACCGTCACCAAAATATAAAAAAGGTTATATGGGACAGAATTATTTGGTCTAGTAGAAACTAAGACCTACCCAATTCGAGTGAATCAGCCGACATGGCCGTGACACGGCCGTCATCGTTTGAGAAAACGCTTGAGCGTGGCTTATCACCTATGATGCTGTCCGGGGTGTAAAGGTCGAGTCGAGGGACGCGTGCTGCACTAGTTACGCTGTCGGCGACGGTTCCGTATGGTAGCATAGGCTCGTCTCCGCTGACATTCAGCCAGCTATAGCGCTGCACACCATCATCAGGGCTCCTGGTTTTACAACGCTTGTTCCATTTTACTTCATCATGATCGTCAGCATCAGGTGAAGTCATCACCTAGTCGGAAATGAGAATGTCTATCAACAACTAGTTCTACAACGAGTATTACTATTACTAGTATTAGTATTACTATTAGCAAGAGCGTAACTTATATTAAAGCCTATAAAGAAGCCTTCTTTATACGCTCTTGGTGTTACTACTATTAGTAATACTAATAGTACTACTACTACTATAATATTAGTACTACGACTACAAGGAGGTATCGTATAGCTCTAACAAACGTCATCATGTACCGTACAGCGTATCATCACCGGCGATTGATTACGTACATCTCAAAATCGCGTGAATGACATGATGATGATAATCATATTGACTATTACTATTGCTGAGAGGGTCTATGTCCCCCGGGGTACTGCCGGAACGTACCCTGGGTACGGTCCGGTATAATACCGGAACGTACCCTGGTACTATCTAATATGCCGGATCGTACCTCGCCTACTCCACTAACGAGTCTAGGGAGTCGCCTACGCCTACTGCCTAAACCTAACCCTAACCATATCAAATAGTGACCAGGGTACGTTCAGGTATACGTACTCAGGGTACGTTCCGGCAGTACCCTGGGGGACATTACGGTAGTCATTACTAATACTATTAGCATTATTGTATTGAAGTTGTAACGTCGATATTGAATTTGAAGCTGGACTGAATATTTATTTTATACGCATTGTAATTTAATTGCACCAGTCTTTGCACTTACCGTAAGTTGAGTAACTGACAACTGTACTGCACACTTGCATGTTAGACGGAAACACACGCGCTGAACATTTACGGACTGAGACCACTGATCTCTATAATATAATCTATTATATTATATATCTTGCTAAGTCAACGTTGAAACAACGTTGAAATTTTAATGTCGAATGTATGTCGATTATTGTATGTTGAATCAACTTGAAAACAACTTGGATTCAACCACCGCACACTATTTCATATGGACAGTAATGAGGACATAAAATTTTACCAAGATAAAAAAAGTTCAGTTTTAATTTAAAAAAATACATATGCATTCCTGGTACATTGTACAGTGGAACACACATATATTCAGTGTCTATGTTCCTATATACCTGCAGGAATTAATTTTCAATATTACCGCATGGGAAATATTTTATACGATTTCCGGTTGTAAAATCAGAACAAAATAGATACTTAGCTGGAAAAAAGTGTTGAGCGTTTGAATTAAATCACCATTCCGTATTCAAAAATATACACGACAGAAAATGATATTTTTGTGTGCATGCTCACAATTAACAATAGCGTGGAGGAGAAGCCGGTTGGGAGTGGGGTTATAAGGATCCAGGAACTACAACGTTGGTTTATAGTCACGACATTATACGTCGCGTAGCTTAGGCGTACGCGCGTAGCCGTAGCAGCGTTGTAGTAACGTAGTAGCAGCGTAGCTATAGCGCGTAGCCGTACACGCGTAGCCGTATAGCGTACGTATTATACGTCGCGTCGCGTAGTATGAACAACAAATTAAAATAGAGACACAAATTAACTGTTGTATTGCGTTAGTAACGCTGTCGTTAGTGGTTAAAGCTCGATCTCGTGATGTTCCCTTGCCGGTCTCAATAATTCAGTCTAGCAGCAGGCCTATATATATACGCTATGAAACTATGACTTTATTATAAATTTGAAACATGCATATACAACTATATGACTATATATATACCTACACGTGCAATCATTTTCGCTGACTCTGAGTTACTTCTTTTTTCCTCTACGTGACTACATCTTAAGCTGGGTTTACCCTACCAACTTTTTCGTTAGCATGGAATGTTTTGTTTAGGGGTCGTTCACAATTATCAACATTTTCACAAGCGTACAAACCGTACACTTTTTCGAGACCCCCCTTCCCCCCTAAAAGTGTACGAAGAAAAATGTTGATTTTGTTCACACTATTCTACATAGAGACCACTATTGCCCGCCATCGTGCCGGTTGTTTACACAGCACTCGGCTGCTAGCTAGCTAGCTCGGTTCGTTCGTTCAGCCCGTGCGGGGCGCGGGCCGGCCGGGGCTCGGCGCATCGCGGCGTGAGGATCGACATTTTTCGGAAATGCTGAAAGCGTACGGCGGGCATTGACCCCCTCTCCCAGCGTACGGTTTGTACGTAGAAATCTGATTATATGTATGAGATATAATCTGTCATCGCGGACACATATATAATTATGTCTCCACGGTGACAGATTATATCTCATACATATAATATGATTTCTGCAACATATATATATATTCAATAGACAGAAACTATATATATATATATATATCTTAATTTTTTTTTTTTTTCTAATTAGCATAGCAGTGAGGAGAACTATAAAAACACGTACGTCTTACATTGTAGCACTGAGTCCAGTGTATATATAGTCATTTACGCGCGCATTTTGAAGTTTTTATATACGCGCGCTTCTCTCAGCGGGTACACAACGTGCTATATGCCAGGCGCGAATTTATTCACCGTCCTTATACCGATATACACATATATACTGCATGCCCGCTAATTGTTAGTTCAATAGTTAATTAGCTAACGGGGCGGTTTTAAATCGTTTGCTGTCTGTCGCATTAAGCTGGATTTACAGTTTACACTATGAAAAATTGACGAGATAATAAGTTATAAACGTTTAAACATTTGACCCGCAATATTAATGTTCTGGACACCTCGACACACCCCTGAATGCTATTATCGGAGTTGCTGAGTGGCAAAACCTGATCAACTCGCTGACCAAAGCTTGAGAATATAGAAATGTTCTAATGTGGCTCTCTATATATATATACTGTTTGTTTTGCTGCATGTGGTCGGAATGGGACGCGCCTCTATATCACGTACCATCCTCGCCGGAATCTCCTTATATAATGTGCGCTAGCTGCATACGAGAAATGATGTGAGTTTCTTTAGTTTTGGTAGGATTAATTGTTATTGTTTGTGGTCTAGTTGTGATGATATCCCTATTAATATTACATAGAGCGGGGTAATGTAATATATACGATAATTATCTCAATAATTGCACGTACATTATTAACGTTTAGGATGATATCCCGCTGGTGTAGGTTAATTAACCTCATAAATGTTATTCTTCATAAGTCCTGGGGACTATAACGAAGACTGAGAGAGAAGTGGAATCAAATCGTAAAAAATAAAAATAAGTAAAATACGCGAATTATGCGATTTGCTGCCGCTAGAGGACGCGGTACCAGAAAAGTGGCGGTAAATTTGTGCACGTGCACGTCGTGCTGACGCCAGACGCTTGAAGGAAAGTTGCGTTTGCATGCAGCATGGTAAGCAGTTCTATTTTGATTATTTTATGGACAAATACCTATATATATACACATAGTAACAATATTAAGATTTATCATATAGTTATTGAATGTTCGACACCAACCAGGACGAACAAATTACACATATATATATATGCTCGACCGAGTAGGTAAAGACTAAAGTACAGTACAGTACAGTGCGAGAAACACATATATATGCAGCTACTGAGCTAGCCACAATTATGAATTAAGTTACCTAGCTATACTTAATTTAGCTTTTAGCTTTACACTACTTGGAGGTCGTGACGTCTGAACGTTTTAGAAGTGCCATATCTGTTACTGTTATAGCGATCTTATCGCATTAGCAGACTCAAACAAATTTAGTGGAGAATATTTAACAGGGTTTAATTTTAACAGTCGTCCGGTCGTCCGTGACGACTGGATTTTTTCTCGGGCAACTACAAATTCCTTCCGTGGTTGTCTGGTGTCCAATTAAACTCTATAAAATCAATAACCTGAGCTCTAGCTATACCAGTGTTGGCGGTATACGTACAGTATTCAGGTATTTGAAATCTGGTATCCCCCCGAAAGATCTGTTATCCCTTTTTTAGATAGTAATTTCAACAATGTTGGTATCCAAAACTTTGAAATAAGCAATAATCATTATAATGACGGTGTGTGCTTCTTCTCGTTGATCGCTCGCGGGCCACCAGCGAGCGTTCATTTTACATACGGCCAGTGTTGCACAATACGCTGCAAACGTAATGTCTAGACGCATTGTCTGTCTTGCTTCATACAATGTATAACATTTGTCATTTGTCATTCGCCAGCCAGTAATACCATATAGCTGCAATATCGCCAGCCAGATATAGAGATCAGTAGTCCGCAAATGCAGACGTAAACTCCGCTTTGCTAATCTGAGGGTGCGGGTTTATCCATTACTGGGGTCTGCGTCGGCTCGGACTAAGAGATCAGTGGCCTCGATAATGTACATGATTAGGCCTTTTGCTTTACAGCACTGAGCATCACGTGAGCAGAGCGCATGCAGCACATGTTTAAATAATATCCGGACAACCAAAACTCTCGAGGGACAACCATATGCTACTCTCTTGGCTGTCCTCCGGACAACTCCAAACAAATCTTCAAATTGAGCACTGCAGTCAGAATATCACCATGCAGGCATATCAGCTAGCACTGCAGCAGTGCTGCCCAGGGCCGTAGCCTGAGGGGGGCAAGGGTGCAGCTGCCCCCTTAGATTTTGGAGCAAAACAAAAAAATAAGCTTACATTATCTATATAGCTATAGCTATACTAAAAGAGAATTGTCGTAGCCAGAATAAAGGCTGTACATGTACTCAAAAGTGCCTCAAATTCATCTAGCTAGCTGCGATCTACATTTTCACAATTTTCTGGGGGAGGACCTCCAGACCCCCACCTGTTTCTCACCTCGTCACTGAAATCCTGGATCCGCCACTGCCCCCCCCCCTTACGAATTTGCTCAGCCTACGGCCCTGCTGACTATAATATTATTATTAGCCAGACGATGCTGCGCAACTTAATATATAATATACATTATACATATAAAGTGGTACCGATCTTTAAAATTACACACGGGGTGTTACACTGTAGGGTAAAATAAGTGTCTGATTTGCCCTCCTGGGTATATAAGGATTATTTTCATACCAAAATTATTGACTTTGATTTACTTTTAGATCGCTATAATTGTTTGAGGAACGCACAATATTTCAAATAGACCGCAGTTTTACGATCGACCGTCCGCACAGTTTAAGCGATCGGTTTGGAAAATAGCGGCCATGTGGGTTCAAAATTCCTCATATTTAGCCGTCAAGAGATATCAGAGAGTATTTCTGTGAAATATCTTTGAAAACAAATGTATCGTTTGCGAGTAATGATTCGAAGAAGGGAGCGAAGCTTGTTTATACCAGTATGTCTGTCGCCATTTTTTTCCTGACAAGAAACATGGGCGGTAACTCTAACACATCAAGTGCCCCTTTTATGTGATCATCTATATTGTTAACATTTTCTTACAAAATATATAATATTTACATTTTCCCCACCCTTTCAGTTATATTCTGGTGTGTTTGCTTCGTTTGCATCCTTTCTTATTTAAAAATAAGAATAATAAGTTTTAAAATTTGGGAGGCGTACACATGCATCCTACTGTATCAGTGTTTTTCCTGGTTTTTGTGTGAAATTTGTCATGGACATGTAGGATCGTTACTCACAGACGGCGGACGAAATTCATTTTTTCCACTTTCCACCAGTCTCCTACAAATTCATAAAACATTGGTACATTTTATCTCGCGCGGTCCCCAAGTTTTACAACGAACCGGTCTCTTTATAATTACCTTAATTTATATCTAAAAACGCTTTTCATATTGATTGAGGTATCCTCTAGATGTATTTAGTTAATAAATTGATGTAAGTTGATTGATACAATGCACTAACCGCAGTACATTTAGTTGTTTAGAGATGCACCTAGTGGTATATGTTTAATACAGGGCTCGAATTTCCCCAGTTTGAGGACTAATCCGTACGGATTTGTTCCTTCACAAATGAGCAAATCCGCTCAAAATCTAAGTAATCCGTACAGGGTAGGCTAAATTTTACTATGAAAGAAAAAATTGCATGCAGGACAATAATTTATTTTATACTGTTCATTAAACATATTTACATTGCTTATTTCTACAATTATTCATTTTCACGCTGGCATAAATGTAGAAACCTGTCGAGAAATACTTTGTCGAGTTATATTGAATAAATACAAATGTGCATGTATGTTTTGCATACATGTGCATGTAGAACAATTTGTATAGTACAGTTACATGAATATTACAATATACATTTTTGTATTAATTTTCAGGTAGAAAATGGCTGTTTGGGCTAGGGCTGTCTGGCTGGAGGATGATTAGGAGATGGAGGATGTGTTGCCATCCTGTTGGATAAAGGGAAAATTTGTATACTGGCCCAATGACTGAGTCACGAAGGCCATGAAAACACAACAGTTGCCAGAGAATTCATGGTTAATGTTTCCTCTTTTGAAAATTAAAATGTATCTGATATCTGTATACAGATGGTAGAAACCAAACTGTGCTTTCTCTAGAGCATGTTTTCTGTACTTGACAATAATTGTTGACCAGGGTTTTGAAAAAACATTCTATCCAACTTGTCCTGAGTGGCAATTTAATTAAAGAAATCAACTCGCATCTATCATTTCCATTTGCTCTCGGTTAGAATCTTCTCTGGACCATGCAATGTACTCTATGAAAGCATACATGTGTGATTTCTGGTCAGAAGCTTCTACTTCATATTTTTGTTTGAACAGTGAAATCTGATCTTACATTGATGGTGCTTCAAAAACAGAGCCATTTCACAGTTAAAATGGTACCCAAATTATGAGTTCTGTGTGGATGGCAAGAAATTAAAAAAGTAAATTGTCACTTGCCTGACAATGAACTTAGTAGAGACAAGTGGATAAGTGGTTATTTCAAACCCCACAGATACTTCTGGTGCAGTAAAATCAACATTTCTGTTCATTTTGCATTTAAAGTTAACCGACCCTCTACATGTATTTTTAGTCAACGAGATAGTAAACATGTCATGTAATTTTGGGCTCAATAAAACACTTTATACTACATGTACATGTATGCATATATCCAAATGTAGTATATGCTGTTGTATGCTATTGGTGGAAAGTAATAATCATTAAAATGACCACTGCACTCTTGATATTTTGGCTTGTTGTCCAGCTGTGAAGGCAATGGTGACAAGTTTCTGAATACATGTAGAACACCCTAGTTTCATGTTTTATTTATTTTGTATTTAGAGAAGAAAAAGGAGTGTGAAATTTATGATCACACCACAACAGCTGAGCTGAGCAGCTCTGAAGAAGAGTGTGGTACAGATCCTTTGAGAAAGAGAAAGATGAAAAAGAAACTCTATCCAGGTTATCAAATGGGTACGTACATGTAGTATCATTTATACATGTTTTATTACAGTAAGCCTATCCGGAGTATTGAAAGGGCATGCTCAGAACATGTTTTATACTGGCTTTTCGGGTTTTTAGTAGGTGTGTATCTGAATTCTGCATTTGTGTAGTTAGGACTAAGTTTTATTTATTTTTTCATACACTACACTGAATACCACTGCATATACATGTACATACATACATTCTGCTAGTTTTTATTTTTATTTTGTTGTATTCAGGTGATGTATCTTTTAGTGAAGATATAGAAAAGACAAAGCAAGTTTCTGATGGAAAGGTACTGGAAGGTGAGTAATAATTTACAGTAGTAACTGCTCATTCAAATCAAGTAGTTCAGATATTTGCTCATGCACAGTAAATTATGTATAAACGTCTTATGACCTACACTCATTGATGGGTTATCAGAACTAGTCAACTTGAATAAGTGGCTGCCTTATTAAGGTAATGTATAAATAACTTATACAAACAGTATGATTTCTTGAGTGATCTTTTCCTGTCAAGTGCCCGAAATAGCTAGGGATATATTTTTTTTAATATTCTATGAAGGACAATCTCATTACTGTCATATGGAAGCATGTGTTCCGGTAGTCTTATTAATTAGTCAAGCTATGAAAGAAAAGACCAACACCAGTGTAAAATATAATATCCAGGGCTGAGGATTTGGATCAGTTTGATGCTAAATGCCTCGGTCAAATTTGTTTGATTACTTGATATATAAATGTTAAGAATTGGGTTTGGTATTTTATGTATAATATTAAATATGCAGAAAAAATAATTGATCCTCCACTAGTTTAACAATAAAACTAGAATGTGAATTTCAAAAGTGATCACCCATTGCATATATTGAAGAATGCATCACATTAATGCATTACTCTACATGAGAAATCATACGTACAATATTTGCTTTTTAACAGAAGAGGTATCCCTTCCATGTGTTCCAACAAAAGTTAATGCAGCGCCAGAACAGATAAGAGGGGAGAGTAAAAGAATAGAGGACAGGAGTAGTGTGGGTGTTAGCAGGGAGACCGCACCTATTGGTAGATGTAGTTCAGGAAGCAGGGACTGGTCCAAATCTAGGAGTGTAGATAGGTATACACTTCGTGGTAGTTCGGGACACCAGGACCGGTCAAAATCTAGAAGTGTAGAAGATAGATTTCCAGTGCTTAGCTCAGGGTGGAGGGACATGTCAAAGTCTAGGAGTATAGGAAGGGATAGAGTGCATAGTGGTGGTTCAGGGCGCAGGGACAGGTCAAAGTCTAGGAGTATAGGAAAAGATAGAGTGCATAGTGGTGGTTCAGTGCGGAGGGACAGGTCAAAGTCTAGGAGTATAGGAAGGGATATAGTGCATAGTGGTCGTTCAGGGCGGAGGGACAGGTCAAAGTCTAGGAGTATAGGAAGAGATAGCTAGAGTGCATAGTGGTGGTTCAGGGCGGAGGGACAGGTCAAAGTCTAGGAGTATAGGAAGGGTTTGAATAGACGTTGTACATTTCAACGTTGAATAGACGTTGTATTTTGGTGGGTAAAGACGCAACCTAATTTCAACCAATATATAACGTTGAAACAACGTCAGTTTCAACGTTGAATAGACGTTCTACATTTCGACGTTGAATCAACGTCGTATTCTCGTTGATCGACGTCATGACGTAGTTTCAACCAAGATTCAACGTTGAAACAACGTCGTGTGCCCACTGGGATAGGAAGATTGGGCACATTGGGCGTATAATTATCACGTGTTCAACACGACAATAGACATTTTTCTTATCACACCACTCGTAAATATGCCCAATACATGCGAGACAGGGGCTGTTTATATATAAAAAATATATGAAATAATAACATATATAATAGAATAGAGGTTATACATAAACTGTTACCTGCAACACTAGCTAGGTGATCGTCTGCTACCTCCAGTAGCAACTCATCGTGAATCTGCACAAGCATCGAGGCACGGAGCTCTGGTCTGTCACACAGCGCCTTCTCTACTGCTATCATGGCCGTCTTGCAGATATCAGCTGCTGAGCCTATGTGCAAGTTTGAGTAACGGCAGCATGGTATGTACAATGCTGCAACTGTGACCACATGTGGTATAGACAATGCTACAGCTGTGGAAGCATTATCTTGATGATGCTACATTTGAGAGAGCATGGTATGTACACTGCTACATTTGATGGTGCATGGTATGGACAATGTTACAGTTGAGGTAGCATATATGGTCTTGAGAATGCTGATAGCCAGGAATTTTATGCCGTATATGGTGTAAACAACACAAAAGTGACTGTGAAACTATAATTAAAACAGAAAGAGCAATCTCTCATTATAAATCCCATCTCTACCTTGAACAGCAAAGTTCATAGCTTGTCTCTCGGCCTGCAGTCTCTGCAAGTAATTGTTGGATCTAATGTGACGTATTATGCGCCTTCTGTTGAAGATGGTTGTTACATATCCGTGTAACCTGCACTGCTTCACACACTTCTGAGTGAATTGGCCAACACCTCTGAACTTTCCTACATCGAATTGAATGATACCATATAACACTAGCCACGTATAGCCTGGAATATATAGTCACCAAAAATTACCACCAAATGTACGTATACATAGTTTAGTAGCAAAAGACTTAATCTTCCTTTACCTAAAAAGCTGTTTGTGATTGCCTTGGCCTCTTCCACGCCCATGTTCAGGTAGCCGGCCAGCCTGTCTTTCCCAATTCCGTACATGACAGAGTAGACAACACGTTTTGTTCTTTCCCTATCACTGTAGGTCACCTGGCTCTCTGGGGTCCCAAGCCTATACATGACCACACAGTCAGGATAAGGACTGGCATCCTACACACTCTCCATGTGATGCCTAGCTGGCACCACCCCTCTCCGTGTAAGGGTTACCACCCACACCCCTCCGCGTGTAAGGCCTGGCACCACCCCTCTCCATGCAAGGCTTGGCACCAGCTCTCCTCCCCTCCAGGCTTGGCACCACCCCTCTCCATGTAAGGCCTGGCACCAGCTCTCCTCCCCTCCAGGCCTAGCTGGCACCACCCCTCTCTATGCCAGGCCTGGCACCACCCCTCTCCATGCCAGGCCTGGCACCACTCATCTCCATGCAAGGCCTGGCACCACCCCTCTCCATGCCAGGCCTGGCACCACTCATCTCCATGCAAGGCCTGGCACCACCCTTCTCCGTGCGAGGCATGGCACCACTCATCTCCATGCAAGGCTTGGCACCACCCTTCTCTATGCCAGGCCTGGCACCACCCCTCTCCATGCCAGGCCTGGCACCACTCATCTCCATGCAAGGCATGGCACCACTCATCTCCATGCAAGGCTTGGCACCACCCTTCTCGGTGCAAGGCCTGGCACCACCCCTCTCCATGCCAGGCCTGGCACCACTCCTCTTCATGCCAGGCCTGGCACCACCCCTCTTCATGCAAGGCCTGCCACCACCCCTCTCCATGCCAGGCCTGGCACCACCCCTCTCCATGCAAGGCCTGCATGGCACCATCTCTCCTCCCCTTGCCATGCCTAGCACCACCTCTCCTCCTCATGTCAGGTCTGGCACCTCTCTTTCTCATGTCAGACCTGGCATCTCTCCTCCCCATGTCAGGCCTGCACCTCACCCCACCCCCAGTCACGTAAAGGCTGCCACCACCTCTCCACCTCGTGCAAGGCCACCCCTCCTACTGTAGCACTCGATCATTACCATCCCCCCATATAAAGTGGCACCCACTGCTCCTGTATCACTATAGAATCGCACCATTGTGATGTTAGCTGGATGAAGATATCCTGGTTGAATTTTGATGAGTCAAACAAACCCAGCAAGACAGGATCAGCACACAGATGGGCCAGCAATCGTAACTCCACCTGCTGAAAATCTGCAAAAGAGCAAATGGCAGGCCTATATTATCATTGACACTTATAACTAAAAACTATAGTGGTGCCTATACGCATGCCAACACTCGTCACACTGCTTAATCTATACACGTGATATAGACGTGATGTCATATAAGTGATGTATGACCATAGTCCTAAATATGGCTGTCATGGAAGCTGTATGCATTTGTGAATATATATAACTTGATAAAGGTGTAACGGACGGCGCCTATATATAGCAAGAGATGAGAGCATATATTGTACGACATCGTATTAATGTGGATGGAAACCTGCAGCAAGGAAGGAGTAGCCTTCGTGGCTGACGAACGCGTCTCTGGCCATCATCGTCACCTCTCGTGAGGCATCACATCCTTGGCCAGGATTCGTGAATACGAGCGGTTCCTTCGGCACAGACTGGATGTTGGGATTGGCAGATGTCAATCTCCCAGTGGCTGCTGATGTATGCTCCCAGTTAGTGTGCAGGTAGCCTGAAAGAGCAATAAAGCACCGGAATATAGTGCTTAGTATCTTCGCACTATTATAACTAAACTATAGCTTATACATAAATAAGTTAATTGTTTGTACAAACTTTGTTGCTTCAGGGAGAATCACGTTATTTTTAGATAACCAGAGAAAAAATAGTTACAGCTATAGATCCAACAGGACAGAGGAAGTCACAATTAAGTGTCAACGAAACCAAAACGTGACATCTACGATTTTATACTTTTTAAAATTTCGATAGATTCCTTGATGCATATCCATAATGGGTTAGACCTTCAGTGACAAAGAAAAGCTGCTAAGAGTACACCACATTAATATTTATTTCCACTGTTATCCACAATGATTAGAAACAAGAAATATGCAAGCAACCATCTTTGACATGTGTCAGTAGGCCGTCGACGTATGTGGACTTCATCTTGCTTAGGCGTCGATGCTCCAGCACTAATCGTGGTAATGGGTGGAGATCAGCAAGCTGCTGCAACTGCACGCAACACACACTATATTAAGCAATAAACTTGTAGCAATAAGGTGAAAAATCATGAGCATATGTAACAACGCAAGCATGTATTAATAAATTTTGAGAATATTGCCGAAGTAAGCACAAAATGACAGAGGTAGGTCATATAATACTGTTATTTAACAACAATCATCCAAAGCTGTGCAATGACAAAGAAACTTTAAATGCTCTACGCTTTACAAATGGGTTCACTGAAAACTGGGAACATTGCAACCAGGTTGTCTGGCAGAATTCTGGGGCAGTATGTAGGGCCTAATTGAGGAAAGTGTCCAATGAATGATGAACGTAATATACTAGTATTTATAACTTCACATTTTTGACATGGGTTAGTGTTGGCATTGTGATTACAACAGCAGTACCACAGACTCAGATGTAGACTTCAGGTTTCCCACTGCTGTCATCTTCAAAGCTTTCTTTGTAATGAGCTGTTCATCCAACTTTAGCTCATCAAATATAACCTGCAAGAAAAAATCGAGTCTATGAAATATATGTGTGCTTTGTGTGCATGCTAGTGTGTGTATGTCCATGTATAGAGATATATACTTAGTAAAATGGATAGGGAGAGAAATGAGGATAGAGAGAGAGAGAAAGATAGAGAAGAAAGATATAAATAGTGTGTGAGCAATGTGGAAGGGATATGGAATGCAGATTAGATAACAAGAAGGGTAGAACGAGAAAAATAATTTATTTGTAGTGATCGAGCAAGAAACATCATTTACTTACCTGCCTCAGTTGAACGTGACTACTGATCAAGAAACTGTGCCCTGCTGCGCTATGAACTGCCTTCTCCACGTCAGATATTCCTCGTTGGAGAGTCGCAGATGCTATGGACAGGTGATTAGTGTCCATCTTTATTCCCCTATTGAAAGCAATTTTGTGGTATGTTGCATGCGATGAGGATATAACACAATAATCAAGACATTTTACTCAAAACATTGAATAGAGAGTTTTCTCTGTCATTATATATTATTTTCGTCTGGGATGTGCAAATACCATAGGTATTAGTGTGATCTTGTATAATGCAGCATTTGCATAACATATACTGCATCCCATTACCATAATATAACCTCAAGTATACAAAATATAGGATTGATATATGATATTTTGAATAAAACGTTCACATAGGCTATGCCACGTCTCTGATGTTTTATACAGGTCGTTATCTTCAAACATACATAGGAAGCTTGCTACTTTCACCTGCGATCCATGATGGCTAGAATAGGGCAAAGCTTCATTTCCACAAGGGTAAATAGATCCCAGAGACTCTGTTGCTTCAGCTTTTCAGACAAAACTTTGACGACCTGCGTGAGTGCAATCATATCCTGTTTTAACAACTCATCTGACGACATCATGTCAAACCTGCAAGCAAAGCAGCCAGAATATTTTTCATTAATATGTTTGCACGTACGTGTAATTACAAGAAGATAAATAAATAAATAAATAAATAAATATATATATATATATATGCCTTATCATATCACCTTGTGGCTTTATATGCTAGTAGTTTGTTGCCTTACTTGCTCATTTTTACTCCTAGCACCTCAGCTGTAGCTGAGAAAGTTTCCTGTGGTTCATCAGGGTCTAGCAGCCACGCTCCTGAAATGTGTCAATAACTGATGTGTAGGTGAGCTGAGTGTAATTAAACAAGCAGAGAGGTACTTCAAGCAGAAGAATTCTCTTGTTGCACGTGCAGTTGTCAAGCGTTTTGACGTAATCTAACTGCATTAACGCATATAAACCCCCATTGCTGGCATGATGCCAGGAAAATTTTCCGAAAAATTCAAGGTATAGCTTTCTTCTGATTTTTGTGAAAGATGCTTGCATGCTATACCTATTCGTGGGTCGTAAACAGACCACTTTAGAACAGCTTGTCTCTGGTCACAGCCAAGCTCTGTGATCACTGTATACATCAGCTCCTGTGCATCAAAGCACAGCTTGGTTGAAGCAGCGGCCATCAGTGTGGACACACACTGTCTGTGCCAGAGGAAAAGTCAAAAATTACTCATCTTTCAAGCTGTGGAATTACATATATCAAAATGGAAAAAAATATAGTTTATAATAGAGTACATAGGAATTGCAGCTTGAAAGTTATATCCATTGTAACCAAATTCCACTACACAATAGATAAATATACTTTGCCCATTTTTTCATCTGCATATCTCTGTTCTGCAAGGGTATTGTGTAGAATCTTGTTTCTTTGTCCAGTGAAAAAGGCATTTCCTCATTTCTTTTAAAAGTGATGGAGAAGGCCAATCTAACAGGCTTCATGGCAGCAAGGAGAGTTCGCCCGACAGAAAAATCCACTTAATACGTTATGTTACACGTAACATAGAAGAGTTAACCATAGAGTTAACCATAGAGAGTTAACCAGCTGTACTACGACTATTTCAAGCTGTTGTCTAAAAAATCATTGACTGCAAGCTCATTCAAAATTTGCGCAGAAGTCTGCAATGAACTTAGATGCTTAACAGAATACATATTTCCCAAATATAACAATTGTTTGACCTCTTCACTCTTTACTTATATTTCTCTAATTTTATATTTTCTCGCTTGGAAAGAAAAAATCTATATAATATGACGGCAATACTTTTTCGTCTCCAACACCAATCTTCTCCCGGAGCTGGGATGAGCCATCATGGTAAAGGAGTGTCAGTATTATTTCTGCAGCCCCAGCTATCTCTTCCAGCATTTTTTCCTGTTGGTGAGTGCTCATGATAGCTGCATTCACAAAGCCAATGCTACCTTTAGAAACTGGTGTGGTAGGCGTCTGTAAAGCAGAGATAATCTGTGACTCAACACCAAACGCAAACATCACCATAGTATATAGACTATATGGTTAAAAATTTTGTGGTTTATCTATCTATAGCAAAATCACTGCTAGACCTTGTCACAGTAACATGGTATACAGTTTAGGGGCAGTTTTGGGATTTTTAGACCAGTTCGAATTCGAATAGCACATTTTTAGAGAGCCAGTTTTACTACTACAGTTTTTACATGATCTAATAATCCTGCCCGAGTAAAGGGGAACTCACGTTCTCATTAAGTGTTCTTTCCCCCTTCCTATAGCCCCCTTCATCAGATCTCCCTGAATCTAACCCTAAGGTTGGTTATACTTATATCATCATTACGTTTTACTAACATACATACATGTCTTCTATACATGCCTGATTAGGCCTAGATGATCCTGATTAAAACTGTGTGAAAATTTAAAATTATGTGCGTTAAATATGTTGAATTTTATGTAGTATGTACAATATTAAACGTGAATTTCAGCTGTCATCATATCAGGAGTTAATGAGACAAACTCCTTTCTCTCATTAACTCTTGATCATATATGTGTAACCTTGAATTTCGCAGTGGCAGTATCATCTCGACTGCAGCTGCCAGCAGACTTTGGTGTTGGTAATTTGAAGGGAGTCCGAAACCCTTTTGCAGTGAAAGAAGTCACTGCAACTTTTTTGCATACTGCTGCTTGGTTCTGATCACTTTTTTGGCTCTGAAACAATCTGACACAATAATGCATTATAAACGCGTTTCAGCTTCACTGCTCATGCATGAACCACATTATACTGCAGTGGAAGAAAGGGCTGATGTATTTTTCTAAATCGTGATATACTATCATTTATTAATTTATCATACATTATTTTTTGCAAAATATGTGCTGTTAGTTTGCAATACCAAAAGTGTGTGGCTGGTTGATGCATGACTCACACACTTGAACTCGTAATGTCACCAAACTGTGACCAACCTCACTATCCTTACCTTGCCTCATGTAGCTTTCTAACTTTGTTTGCAATCATGGATACACAGGAAGGCCTGCCCAACAAATCCACCTGAGATGAAATAAGGGCATGCTCTTCCATCACAGCAGGTTTATCTATGCAAACTTTGTCACTATGCGGCCGTCTACGAGGGGCCCTCCTGTCGATCTGATCTTTAAACTCTTGCTCAAATGATTGCACACCACCTGAATGCATGGCAGAAAATCTAGAGGACATTGGTGGTGATATTTCTAGATTGTTGCTGTTCTCACTGTTCTGCTGAGCAATCTCTATCATTGCTGTACTCTGCGCAACAGAGGGGGCTTCTGGCATAGGCATAGATAGCAAGCCATCAGGTTGGTCCTGAGTTAAAGCACATACTTCACCGGTTTCACTCGTCTCTCCACATTCGGAATCTAACTGTACACTATCATTAATTTCAGAAGATGTCATCTGAAATGGTAAATGTGTCTGGAAGGTATTAGCTTCCTGAATGTTCACATTTGTTCCCAGGTTAACATAACTGCACTGAGAACCCGATCCATAGTTTTGTCCTTCGTCTATTTGATTAACATGAATGAGATTAATGCAAGTATTGGTTTTCCCCTTATCTATGGGAACTGACTTAGCTGTTTGGATTGGGGTTACATCGTTACACATAAATTTATGTGTTTCAGAACCTAGAAGAGAGCCTCTGCCATTAACAGAGCTTGGTGTGTTGATTGAATTCCCGAAACTCTGCCAGTAGACGTTTTGGTAGTAACATCCTCTTGCAACAGTCTGCCTTGGACGAGAGTTTACTGGATCTGTAGCCATAACTTTACCACAATGACGTTCTGTTTGTATTTGTTCATGTTTAGAAACAATAAATTTCCACACTTGCTGTGCATCTGTAGATAGGTGGTTGAAACCATAATCGTTTCTATCAAATGTTATGACATTGCTCTGGTTCATCTTGCCTCTCTCTTTCTCTCTCTCTCTCACTCTGCTCAGTGTTGTCCGACCTGTGACTGTTAACAGATAATGTAATTTATAAATCACGAAATAGCCTCTAGATATAATAAACGAATACTAATCCTACTTGTAATATGCGAGTCGGTCAGACAATTTCAGTGTGATTCTAGTTTAAGAAAATATCAGACTCAGTAGGCCTATATTATAATAAGCTACAGGTCCGTAGCCAGAGGGGGTTCGGGGGGTTCAAACGAACCCCCCCCAAACAAAATTTTTTTTTTTAATTTGCAAGAATTTCACCTCAGGTCGCTCCATTTTTTTGTAATAATTGCAAAATCTCCATCGTGCGGGAGGGTGAACAGTGAACACCCCCCTCCCACACCCTCCCCCCCGCTCGGTCGCTTTGCGCCCGAGCAGGGGCGTGTACAGGGGGGGGGCGGGTCCATGGAGTCCGGACACCCCCTTGCTCGCGCATAAAACGCAT
>NW_014577062.1:1477337-1489221 GCF_000485595.1 Priapulus caudatus | reverse complement strand
GTATATATCTATGATTTTACATATGCCTCCACAGTACACTGCAGACGTATTGTCTAGACGCATTGTCTGGTTCGCTTGATACAATGTATACACAGGTTCACAATTATGATCAACATCGGCCACGCTTGCGCTTGCAAATATGCTATGCCTGCTGTATAAAAACGCTAGTGTGGCATAGTAAATTAGTAACTAAGGGCGCGCTCTCGCACTCGCTCAGATGCGCTGCCGTATAAAGTTGATAATTCAACAATCACTATCCCGATTATGACGATTTTTTTTTTACTATCCCGGCGGGATACCAAGCATTGAAATCTGGTATCCCGCACAAGAATCTGGTATCCCGCGGATATCGGGATACCGCTAATTTCGACCCCTGTTATTTAGCATCAGGGACTCTATATCGTGAGTGAGTCAACTCTCTGAACATTAAAGGTTGGTCTTAGAATTCTGAACAATCATAAATTTTAACAAATTTTTCGTCTGAACAATATGCCCCCCCTACATGAAATATAATTATTGAAATTGTGCATAATGACTAATGTAAACGCTGTGGCTATATGCCCGGCAGCCGGGCACGGTCTTCGATTTCATAAATGCCCGGCAGTTCCTAACCCTAACCCTAACCCTTGTTTACTTGAGATAACGCTAAAAATTAAAAACTGCCGGGCATTTTGGAAATCGAAGACCGTGCCCGGCAGCCGTTAGATATATGCCGGCTGCCGGGCATATAGCCACTCTGTAATGTAAATGGTCATGAATGATTGAAGGCTTGAATATATGATGTTATGTTATTTTATCTTATGTTATGAATTGTCTCTATGTACTAATACTAGTTATTAAATAAAATGAAAAACTACACGTAAGTTTGGTCTAGTTTATTTGGTTAGCTAGTCTACCAACTAAAAGCTAACTTTAAAACCTATCATTAAATGTACGGTACCTGAGTCAGTCAAACTGAGCATCTATAGCAAACGTTGTTTGTATTGTACGTGTAACCTGCCATTTTTCTAAATGAAGTATTTTATTTCAACAGTGGAACGAGAGTAAGCAATGACCAGTGGAGCTACACAGGCTGTATCCAGCGCGGATATTGTGATGTCAGAGCCACGGCATCACAGCTGTATAAAGCACAATAGCCACTCTTTCACACAACAGAGTGGTGCCACATACTCTATTGGTGGAGGTCACTCTTGTGATTTGTTTCACTTTAAGCTAAAGGATGTAAACAGCAGAAGTAGTGTGTTTAGGTAATCTACAATAATCTCTATATATATATTCAGTTTATATGTTCATAGTTTACTACTTATTGTAGCAATAACCCCCTAGGAGTTTTTAATTAATAATACATTAATTTGTACACATGTTAACAATTATTAATTAAGTAACAGAATATGTAAACTTTAACTGTGTATGATTTATGACAATGGATCTCACAAAGTACAGTTGCTGCAATAGGAGGCAATTTTTGCACCAGGATTTTGCATTCCTTAGAAAACTTATACCAACAAACATAAAATCTTGTAAAAATTAATTTACAAGCTACACAGCTTGTAGAATCGCATGAGCGTGCGTGCGTCCGGCCGTGCGTCCGTCCGTCCGTTCGTGCGTCAACAGTTGGGCACAAATCTTAACCGCTTGACGTACGGTCACGATATTCGGGACGTCGGGGGGATCGTCAAAACGAGTTGGGGTTTTGGAGGTTGGGGGTCAAGGTCAAAGGTCAAAAGGGTGTAAATGAAGGGGGAACATTTCCTTCTTAACTTAAGGTATAGGGAGGAAGTGCAGAATTGCACCACAAATCTAAACGGCTCCACCTAGGCTCGTGATAGTCGGTGTACAGCATCATGGTAGGAAAAGCCATCACTGTGCCGAAATTGGAGGTCACAGGTCAAAGGTCAATGGGGCACAGGGCAGATTTTAGACATTTTCTGAGGACATGGTCTGATGGAGCGATTGAAAAACTTTTTTGTTTCAGTGCCAGTGGTGACCTAGCATTTTTATGGCTTTCTTGAAAGGACCATGAAATGTAATTTCTGCTGACATGCGAAGAGTAAGTGTCGGATAACCTTTTGACCCTCAAGAAGCGGGTTAAACATAGATTTCTTTACTGTTAGAAAGAATTTGACTGCCGGGTTTGCTAGTAGAATCTATACATGCCTGGATGTATGAGGCTACAATGTCACACTGGAATTTCAAAAGCTAAATTTGGTTGAAGAAGGTTTATGCTCCTTAAATCGTATAATTTCTATGGCATTCTGTACTGTCAGTGTGTTACATGTAACATATGCCACTGCCAGTGGCCACTGCCAGTGCCAGTGCATGTGGTGGTGGTACTGTGTAGTTTTTGCCTGAGTTAATTAGTTACAGGTGGCAGCTCTCTATTTCAACCTGTAGGCTTGCGTAGGTAAATGGATGTGTGCTTACCTATTCCGTCTTGCAAATAGTTGTTACTACTACGTACGATGGGAGCTTCCATCTTTAATCTGAAGACACTTAAACGTACGCGCCATCTCGTGGCAACTTTCATAACGATCCCAACGAACATTCCTTTGAGAAGGTTCTTGATACCATCCCTGTGCCTTCCACTGTTTCGGCGTGTATGTGAACACATTTGGGACTAACAGGGTTTACTAGAATCCCACCACTCCACCACAGAGTCACCGCAGTAGACGTTAGATGAGCGCTGTCGCTCCGCGGCACTTGTTTCCCATAGAAGGTACAACTATCGGGTATATAAATATCTATTGTATAAACATAATGATATCTGGGCCACTCCTTGTTGTTAGTTCCTCCTTGGGCTCCTAGGCAAAAAAATAGTGGGAAAGTACTTGTAAGTGACAGAATAAATGGTTATATTGTTGCTGTTTCTTAGGTGTATCAGAAATGAACAGATTGGTCCCTGGAAATGGAAACCACGGTCCATTATCAGTGACTATGTTGCGCATCAGATGCCTAACCTCATGCAGGAAACAGTGATTCCCTTAGGTGCTTTAAATAAAGTCTTCTCTTCGCATTGGGTGGATAGCAGAAATGTGGTCTGTGCAACAAAGTGCAATCAGGTAATAAAATTTAATTACTACTTTGTTATTAATTATAGTTTCATTACATTACAGTGATAATATCTCCATATATATATACATATATATAAGTGAGATACTTAGAGGAGTTCCCTGCCGTTATCGCTCTACAGCGTACATTCCTGCGAATGCAAGTGCAGCATGGAAAGACCAATTAATCTGAAACTATCCGTCTATCCCTTCATCAATCTGTGCTTCCACCTGTATTTCTGTTTTCATCAGTGTGAATAGAGATGATCGGAGACTTTATCTGTTACTTACTCCTCCACTTCCATCATTCCGAAAAATGTGGTCTTTGTTGTTGACACATCACATGCTGTAGCTACTCTTGGTCAAGTTCATCACATTACCGTGTGATCTGCGATAATAGCAGAATAACCATCCTACTAATAGATGGCCACTGCATGCGGCAATGTATACAGTGATGCAACAGCATTACTTTGAAATGTCGTAGAACCCTCTAGTGTCTTTCAATATCAGCTACGTTGCTGAGTCCTCGGTCAAATTTAAGGTCTTACCTACACCTTTCCTTTCCATTTTCATACGTTTCCCATCAATGACAGCACAGCTCCTAGTCCTGCATCATTAAACCTTTAGCTTTTTACCTTAATTTGTGGTTAAATGTGAGAAAGATAACTTATGTGATATATATTCAGGGTTCTCCAAGAGCACTTATAGCCTGGCGGCCCGCCAGGCTATCGTCGAGCCCTGCCATCCTAAAATGCACCCGCCACTATAAATATCATAGCCCCCGGACCCCCTAGCACGCAAACCGCCTTCGGCGATTTGCAATTAGGACCGTAAAGGCAGCACCCGCCATGCTATAATGAAAAAGCTTGGAGAACCCTGATATTATAGTGTAGCATGTATGTTTGCATGCTTGTGTACGTGCATGTTTGAATGTGTATCGGTGTGCCTGTGTGTATGCATGTGCATGTGTGTGCTAGGGTGTGTTCACACATTTCCTGTTACTATACTATCAATCACAGATTATTTCATATCAGATCTTAAACACCTTGTCCCACTTTTTCCCCGGGCAAAACTGGGCACTTTTGCTAGTATTTAATGATTGTAATTCATGGCAATGAAGCACAAACCTATTGCTAAGTACTATGGAGTTGTGAGTGTTAAGCGATAATAATTGTTTTTTTTTAATTTAACTTTGACACATTGTTAATAATGCACACAATTTGTGTTATTATTATTAATATTATCATGTTTGGCAAACGGTTTTTCACCAACACAGATTAAATGTTTGTGTATAAACATAGAATCCTAAATGTGCAGCTAGTAAATAATATAAAGTTGGTCTTAACCATTTAATCGGAATTGCTACAGATATCTAATTAAGTTGTCGAGCCTACATTTTTATCACTGATTTCTTGTCCCCCCACGATTACGGTGATTTGAATGTCATCTCCGTTGTTCAGTTGTTCGTAGTTGACACGAAGACGTGCCGCAAGACGTTCATTCCGATCCTGAAGTGCAGTTCGATCAACGAGGACCCAGACTCGCCATGCGGCATTCACACAATCGCCGTCAATCGCTCGCGAACATTCCTCGCGACGGGTGCTGAGCACACAAACGCGGTGGCAGTCTACCGGCTGCCGACCTTTGACCCTGTCTACGTTGGCGAGGTGAGCACGTGCACACGGACACTTGGTTCAAAGCCGACGATGTTGTAGACTGGTTTACTGTCTCTTCCGTTTTGTAAATAGAGATAGGCAACAGGTATAATGTATAACATTGTTTTTTATTTGTCTAATGTTTTTATATCATAACTGCATGGTTGACCGTATGACCCAATTATTCTGCGTCATAATTGGCGAATAAGCTTGCTATGTAAACAAGAAATAGAATCCGACGTTCGTGTAGCATCATGTTTTTCTTATAGAAATGATATACTATAGCTCGGCTCTCTATGCATTTATGTTTACGTTTCTATGGTTTGTCTAAAGAGTCAAATAAATAGACCATTTAATGAACTGGACAAACGCCACAGTTGTCCACTTCACTGATAGTACAGGCATTATAGGCATTGCTTATCCCGATTAACAATGTGAAGAGACGGGGGAACCAGTGAACCCATGTTGTAGTCTCGCACAAATTCTTTGCAATGTAAATTCAGTGGACAACGACAGCTGAAGGTAATGGAGCAAGAGGGATGCACGAGAAGATTATGAGATGCTGCGTGTTCACATATCATTGTTTATATTCAGTTTAATTTTGTGATTTTGTGATTTTCTCTTTTATAGACATGGTAATAATTATGTGAGCCATGGTTTCTTGTTTTCAGTGTGGTCACAATGACTGGATATTTGACATTGTCTGGTTAGATGATGAATTCTTCATATCAGGTACAATACATTCTTCCTTTTGTTTCAATTGTATATAGTATCATGAACCTATGCCAACTGAAATTGTAGATGTCATTACTCGTGGGTTAATAATATTGTAGATGCAGTGGCTCCATCTGTAGTTCAATTTTCGGGGGGCAATATTCCAAAGTAGAATCAAATTTATTTTTGCAAGTGCAATTTATTACCTTCAGCACATAATAAATACAGGTGAGTGTAAGGGTTGCAGCCATACATGTTATTGAACACGAAATATGAACTACTCACACAGGCATTCTTCTCCTGTATCATATTATTCATAATTATAACCTCCGTCGACATAGTCTGGCTTTTGGTGCATCGATGTATGATATCGGTTGCACATTATAGGTGCTCGAGACAGTAAACTTGCATTGTGGCGTGTGAAAGATGACGTGCCACAGGCGGTGACCTCACTCGCCTGTCTCGGAAAGTATCCCATCGTAAGACCACTGAGTGTTAAGAAGTGCCAAAAAGCAGAAAAAGTGAGAGCTCTGAGCTACAACAATCATACACAGGTTTGCATTAATATCTACTGCTACTACTTCTGAATGCCTTTAGCCTCTGCTGAATCATAAGAGACAATCTTAATTAGGCTTGAAACGTGGAATGCGTTCACATAGCTTATTAAACCAATTTCCTCCTTACCTGTCACTGTGTACCAGGTGCTGTTTGTAGTGCTGCATCAAATTTTGCTGGAAAAGTTACAATAGTAGCTAAATTAGATTACACTTGATTGCCTTAATATTTTATTCAGTGTCTGGTATGTTTCTGCTTGAAACCAAGTATGGGTAATTTGTGAATTGTTTTTTTTTACAGGAGCTGGTGGTGCTATCCCTGAGTGCCTACCTTCACATATTCGATGCCCAGACCATGAAGCAGGTCAGTATTACAACACATTTAATTCTAAGTACACCGTTTATTATTTATAACATAAGTGTTTTTAAATGGTGTAATAGATAGATGGATGCATTAATAAGAAATTATCTGCTTTCAATTTTTTTGATTCGACTGTTACTAGTAACTTGGCTGTATTCATTTGTCTAAACGCTACTAGCGTATGGTCTTTGTATGATGAAACACTGCCTCCCATACCGACATCTTGTTTTTCGCCGCCGCAGAAATTCTCGCGGAAGTTGCCGTTCTGTCTTGAGAACGTCTGCCTGACGAATCACGAGGACTACGAGCTCTATGCCGTCGGCAGCAAGTCCCACGTCACGTTTCTCGACTCGCGCACACTGAAGCCTGTCAACTACATCGTGTCACCGTACCGGGGCTGCGGTAAGACTGCTGCAATCGAGCGGCGCGCTGTCACGCACTGCCGTGAAACCAATGCACGCCGGTGTTTAATTTACGTAAATTCAATTGGGTGGTCGATGTCAGTTCACCTACGTAGATGTGGTGTTGTTGCACACGTTTACATATATTAATGTTGTTTTATATGTATCACATGATTTTATGTGACATGGGATCAGGAGTATATAATCTCAAAGGAGTTTTACGGATTTTTCACTTTAAATCTTGTCATAAATAAAAACAACCGTGGCAACAAAGTGCCGTGGAGCGACAGCGCTTATCTCACTTCTACTGCGGTAACTCTGTGGTGGAGTGGTGGGATTATAGTAAGCCCTGTTAGTCCCAAATGTGTTCACATACGCGCCGAAACGGTGGAAGGCACAGGGATGGTATCAGGAACCTTCTCGAAGGAATGTTCGTTGGGATCGTTATGAAAGTTGCCACGAGATGGCGCATACGTTTAAGTGTCTTAAGATTAAAGATGGAAGCTCCCATCGTTTGTAGTAGTAACAACTATTTGCAAGACAGAATAGGTAAGCACTCATCCATTTACCTATGCAAGCCTACAGGCTGAAATAGAGAGCTGCCACCTGTAACTAATTAACACAGGCAAAAACTACACAGTACTATCCTGGTACTATCACCACCACATGCACTGGCTGTGGCATAAGTTACATGTAACACACTGACAGTACAGAATGCCATAGATATTATACGATTTAAGGAGCATAAACCTTCTTCAACCAAATTTAGCTTTTGAAATTTCAATGTGACATTGTAGCCTCATACATCCAAGCATCAGGGGCGTGTACATGGGGGGAAAGGGGGGGGGGTCTAATTTCAAAGTTTTTCTGGGGGAGCCCCAGACCCCCCCCCCTTCGCGTGCTCGCAAGTTTGGGTTACGGTTAGACCCCCTCCCCCCTGGTACAAATCCTGTACACGCCCTTGGGCATGTATAGATTCTGCTAGCAAACCCGGCAGTCAAATTCTTTCTAACAGTAAACAAATCCATGTTTAACCCTCCTCTTGAGGGTCAAAAGGTTATCCAACACTTACTCTTTGCATGTTAGCGGAAAGTACATTTCATGGTCCTTTCAATAAAGCCATAAAAATGGTAGGTCACCGCTGAAACAAACAAGTTTTTCAATCGCTCCGTCAGACCATGTCCTCAGAAAATGTCTAAAATCTGCCCTGTGCCCCATTGACCTGTGACCTCTAATTTCGGCACAGTGGTGGCTTTTCCTACCATGATGCTATACACCGACAATCACGAGCCTAGGTCGACCCGTTTAGATTTGTGCCGCAATTCTGCATTTCCTCCCTATACCTTAAGTTAAGGAGGGAATGTTCCCCCATCTTTTACACCATTTGACCTTTGACCCCCAGCTTCGACATCCCAACTCGTTTTTGGATTACCCCCACCACGTTCCGAATATCGTGAACGTACGTCGAGCGGTTAAGATTTGTGCCCAACTGTTGACGAACGCACGCACGGACGCACGGCCAAACGCACGGACAATCATCCGATTCTACAAGCTGCACCTGACTACGTCAGATGAGCTAAAAATGCATATGTGTAAACTGTGTAACTTGACACCGTGTTTGACTACAATTTACAGAACTATGGAAGTTAATAGCTATAAACTGATTTCAGTAGAACTACAAGATAGGCAAATAATAAAGGTACGAAGTAAGCTCAATAATATATATAGACTTATTTATTATTTGTGGCAAAATTTAAAATGGACAATCGATAAAAACACGGGAAATGCGTGTCAAACTCCTTTTAGATTATTTACTCCTGATAATTTTTATTAGTATTAATGTGGTGTTGCTTGCAGGTATTCGCTCAATAAGCTTTCAAGGTAACATCTTAACAGTGGGAACGGGCACCGGCTCAATTTTATTTTACGACATCAGACAACGAAAATTCTTAGAGTGCCACTGTGGTCAGATGTCCAGTTTGATGGTTGGCCCAGGCTACTTGGTGAGTTGAACCTATTGACCTTATACCGAATTTCTAGTGATTATTCATTGGGTATGTCAGTTACAAGTAGTGTGCTATGTAAGAAACGACATAGACTACGTGCATAATGAATTGAAAAGCAGGACGTCGAAGTCTTTGCGAAATCATAAAAGTATTGTCCTAATATCCTGGTTTGTTAATCTGTCGACATGTTGAGCTGCGAACTGTACGTAATGCCTTGCCCTGCTTATTCAGCACAGAGACGAAGTCTACCAAGAACTCTTCGCAGGCGAAGTGTACCGTAACGCCATCTATACCCACTGTTATGATGCAAGTGGCACGAAACTATTCGCTGCTGGCGGGCCACTGCCAGCAGGACTGTCGGGAAACTATGCCGGAATCTGGCAGTAGCATCATCCATAGCGTGTCGGACAAGGCAGAATTGTGAGGCAACTACATGAGTGCAACAGACCGGAGAAGTGCAGAGACCAGACGAGTAACAATAAATCACACACAAACTTACAGGAAGCCGATACAGCAAGCTTTGGCTCACAGTCTCTATCTTGACCTGCTGCTGCTGTTGCTGCTGCGACAATACACCTGACACACGAGTGTGGAATGATCTCAAAGTGGTGACACCAGGTGACACCTCAGTCTTGCGCAGTGTGTCATACATAACACTGAGCTCTGCGATGAGCTGGTTACGGGACGTACATTCCTGCTTGTTATGCCGACCCTGACATGCAGGCACCACACATGGAGGTTCCACGTGCTGGTGTCAGTGGCATCTCAAACCTTCCATATAGATGCTAAGGTGCCAGATCACACTTCACTTCCCTTGATAGATGTCCCGAGAATGGACAGCACTCCGTGAAGCACTCATACGTTTATTTGTTTTGTTTATATATATATATGAAATCAGGAGTAGATAATAGGGAAGGAGTGTGACATCAATAAACAAAGAAAATTCGTCATTTACTAGCCTTAAAATACCTACGATTTACTACGCGTAACTCATCTAACTTGAGCTCAAATCGTACACAGTACATTCGCCTAGCATCGTGCGAAATCGTTTCCTCGTATACACAAGCAATCCGGAGATACAGACTAAAACGTACGACACGATTATCCATTCTTTGGCCATCAATCCGAGCCGATTGCCCGCCTATATTCAAACAAAAGGCAGCTACTAACGCGATATTGCTAACTCGGCGAGGCATGTGGCTCGCTGGGAGATTAGGCAACGCAACATTCGGCGAGATAACCTTTGACCCGGTACACAGCTACATACCGGCATACAGCTGGCATGCCCCCACCACTGATCTCTATAATATAGAGATCTGTGGCCCCCACGCACGCACGCCAACCGCAATCAGCAGCAGATCGGGCTCAAATCTCCCAGCGAGCCACATTGCCCGCCGAGTTAGCAATAGCGCGTTAGTAGCTGCTTTTTGTTTGAATATAATAGGGCAATCGGCTCGGATTGATGGCCAAAGAATGGATAATCGTGTCGTACGTTTTAGTCTGTGTATACGAGGAAACGATTTTGCACGATGCTAGGCGAATGTATTGTGTACGATTTGAGCTCAAGTTGGATGAGTTACGCGTTGTAAATCGTAGGTATTATAAGGCTAGTAAATGACAAATTTTCCTTGTTTATTGATGTCACACTCCTTCCCTATTATCTACTCCTGATGAAATGAAAAAGCGATATGTATAAATGTAAATAGAAACGAGTAGCTAATTATGAACGGTGTTATAACTAGGTTCTCATTCTTGCTCTCTCGCTTGCATTTAATTGTCCTTCCTTCCAATTCTTCATCTCCCTTGCTTGCTATCTCCTCTTATTTTACTCAACACAGTTGGCTACAAGTAGTTGAAATTCAGTGTCTGTCAATTTCCCAGAGCTTTGTTATACAGCCTACAGTCAAAGATGTCAATTACAGTAAGAAACGGCACGTTCACTCGTACTAGTAACCTGGGTTCAGGAATCTCATTAGCCACGTGTGACAGTTGCTGTTACATGCATCAGTGGAAACCTATCATCAAACTGATGTTTGCAAGACATTTTCAAAAACCATGGTAACAACCCATGTTAGAACGATCGAGCATGTGTAATTTATTTTTGCATTATATTGACACTGCAGGTTGGCTGGGCAGTGTCAGAACGGTACGTTCTTCTGTAATTCTGTATTAATTTCTGTGTTCGGTTTCCACGATGATGGCAGCTCACCTGCATCCCATCTAAACATATATCGAAATTGAAATGTTGGAACATGTAAATACAGAATGTTCAAATGAATATTAAGCAAACTATCGCGATAAACAGCCAACGTTCTAGCAGCAATGTTGGGGATGTGAAATGGTTGGTAGAAATGTAGGCTTAACTTATTTGTAAACAATTTCAGTACCGTACTGTATTCGTCATAATTTAAAAACGTGCGAGTGTAAACATGTACAGTTCGTTAGCATTAGGATTTATGAATGTATGATTCCAAATGATATATAGCTAGAGCTAAATATATTTATATGGGGATTTAGTTGAAATCGTGATTACAGTTGGTATGTAAACATAATTGGCATGCGTGGCAGTTTTACAAGATAAGTAAACCAACATGGTAACTATGTTTAGCTATTTTATTTGTTAAAACATAATTATTAACGTTTGAGGTTAAGCATCATAATATCAGGAGTCTATCAATATTGATAGACTCCTGATAATATTACTATGGTTTATAACACTTTGTAATTAGTCTCAAATGCCATTTGTTTGTATGTTTTGTGAATTGTTTATTTTCGCAGGCTTGAATGCAATAAAAGTAAAAAGTGTAACTATAATTATCAAAGATTTGGGAACGTTGGTCTATGTTTCATCACACACTAATGGCTATATACGTTTACCACGGCATTTGGGTATATAATCATATTTCCTAATCGCAGTTTTATCAATTTAAAAAGACACTCATCAGTACATAATTCCATAATTAAGTATTTTCTGAAAACACTTTGTCTAGACAGTCTGCAGCCCGGATATTCGCGCGAAGCGCGCCAACGCCGCCAGGGGCGGCATTCTTACACGATTTCGCTGCCACCATTCCATCACCTTCAACGGGTTTACATATATAAGGCAAGCAGCAAGCTCGCTGAGTTGAGCAGTTCTAGCGATTGGA
>NW_014577062.1:1463196-1477312 GCF_000485595.1 Priapulus caudatus | reverse complement strand
CGGATGTTGAAAATGGTTGGTAGAAATGTAGGCTTAACTTATTTGTAAACAATTTCAGTACCGTACTGTATTGTCATAATTTAAAAACCAGCGAGTGTAAACATGTACAGTCGTTAGCATTAGGATTTATGAATGTATGATTCCAAATGATATTATAGCTAGAGCTAAATATATTTATATTGGGATTTAGTTAAATCGGATTACAGTTGGTATGTAAACATAATTGCATGCGTGGCAGTTTTACAAGATAAGTAAACCAACATGTAACTATGTTAAGCTATTTTATTTTGTTAAACAAATTATTAACGTTTGAGGTTAAGCATCATAATATCAGGAGTCTATCAATATTGATAGACTCCTGATAATATTACTACGGTTTTATAACACTTTGTAATTAGTCTCAAATGCCATTTTGTTTGTATGTTTTGTGAATTGTTATTTTCGCAGGCTTTGATGCAATAAAAGTAAAAAGTGTAACTATAATTATCAAAGATTTGGAACGTTGGTCTATGTTTCATCACACACTAATGGCTATATACGTTTACCACGGCATTTGGGTATATAATCATATTTCCTAATCGCAGAGTTTTATCCAATTTTAAAAAGACACTCATCAGTACATAATTCCATAATTAAGTATTTTCTGAAAACACCCTGTCTAGATCATAGATAAGTACTGAGTACAACATAATGGATAAATTTATACATTGCGTTTCATGTGATGTTGTAATGTCGTTTGTATAATAAAGTACAGTGTAGTGAACATATAGGCATGCTGAGAAGGATCAGGTAACATGAAACGATAAAAAGTTCAGTGGTATATGCTACATTACACATTTATTGAAAAATGCAGACACTTTTAGTGTATGTGCATTTGTCCTTTAATTGCTCCTGCCCTAATCGGTCTTAACTCGACTGACTAGTTCTTATGTTCTCTTGCCTTACATTAAATTAGTTGCTCACAATCCTAACTTGTCGATGCTGAAGTCCGCAAACAAGCTTCGCAGTTGAACAACAACGGCCAGCGAGAAAGCAGTTACTATACGTATTAGCTACATCTTCCAGCGAATTTATTATTTGAGAACTCTTGTTATTCTCACCACTGCAATATATTACTTTCAAGTTGGTGTACTTAAGTCAATGCTACTCAAACTCGTATTTAATATATTGACTATCATTGCAATTCTTGCAATGTTCTACCAGGGCTGTAGCCTGTGAAGGGCATCCAATGAAGGGGGAGCAGCTCCCCCCACAAGCTTTTAAAGGGAGAGTTTACTCTAGGTTCTAGGGTTATTTTCAGCTAATTTAGGTTATAATTACGCTACATAAAAAGTTTCATGGTTCAATCACCATTAGAATATTTTTTTTTAAATGTTTTAAAACTAACGACTACAGTTTGATTACAAACGATTGTGGCGCCACTCAAAGCACACGATCTGATAAGTTGCGCCAAAACCCTTTCCGGCCAAGCGGTACAGACCGAGGGTGTTTCTTATTTATCATTTAAAAGCAAAAGGATTGTAATATCTTATAAACGACATATAGTGTTCATTTATAATATGATATAATTTGCCCTAAATGAATATCGTTCGGTTAAATAGCATTTAGGTATAAATATAATTGCACTTTTGTGATTAGCCCTCGGTCTGTAACGTGCAAAATAAATTGTCAAACTATTCGGGTGGCAGCGGTCGCGGGTGTCATGGCGCCGTTCAAATTTCGTAGCGTTGATGTGTAATTATTATAACAATTAATTAGGTATCTGGTAACAAATACGTGTGGGTATAGATGATTTGTTATACAGTAAGTACAGTTGTATGCAGTAAAATCCTAGAGGCTACTGTCCCTTTAAAGGAAAATTATATAAAGCATGATAAATGTAAATCGCCCCTAAAGTAAGTGTAAACCATCATTAAGTCATCTATGAAACCCTCGTCTCAGGCCCACCCTGCCACACTATGCACGTTAGTGGGGAGCTGCGCCCATAATCCCGCATCATTAATCAGGTGATGGATTTTATTGCCTGGAATTTTCTCAGGCTACAGCCCTACAAACCTAAAATCTCAAAACATTAAAATCTAAATAACTTTTCAAGATATTTCATAAAAAAATATATCTTTGGAAATATCTTTCTAAAAACGTCACAAAAGTTCGCTGCACACTAAATACCGGAGATAAGGTCTGTCTCCCTGGGTACTGCCGGAACGTACCCTGGGTACGGTCCGGTATACCGGAACATACCCTGCACTATCTGATATGGTTAGCAGGGTTAGGGAGTAGGCGTAGGCGACTCCCTAGACTCGTTAGTGGAGTAGCGAGGTACGGTCCGGCATATTAGATAGTACCAGGGTACGTTCCGGCAGTACCCAGGGAGACATAGACCCTATCAGCCTAAATACCAAATTAAGCTCGGTTACTGATAATTATCAATGTCAAAACATAACAATAAAAATACTTTCATAGATTGCTCTAAATTTCTGAGTCTTCATCAAAGATGGAAAGTTGTTAGTTTAAATCACAATGTAACTTTTTCAACACATATTTGCAGAAGAGGATAATATTAATTTGATTAAATATCATATTGGTGATATGTATGCTTACTATTATGTTAGTTATCCGGATATGTTGTTATGTTTTAATTCACTCATGATATTACCCACTTCCGATATTGACACGTGTACTAAGTAAAGAAACCCTGGTTTCTAATGGTAGAAATCTTGATTGGATACACGCTTAAAGTTAAACTGTTTGTCAGTACCATACATACTATGATAAACCATCAACTGACTTTTGAATTCATCAATGTTAATGTAACAGCCCTCTAGGAATCGATCAGTATCTTCACACAACTTAAACTCACGTCGACCGTGAAGGATCCTTCGATTGTTGAACACGACTGCATCCCCAGGTTTCAGTCGAAACTGAATTTTTCTAGGCGAGTCTTCTATCAGCTTAGCAAACTTTGTGTAAGCCATGTAGTATGCATCTATCTCAGATGCTGGAATCTTGAGTGGACCCTCAAATGGCGGTGACCAGTTGATTGCAGTGATACAGCCGAGGGAGTTGATCACAATGTGAGGCCTGTAGTACCTACACAACATTGCAAAATCAGCAACACTAATATTTAGTACATGGGTCATTAGAAAACGATACGAAATTAACTCACTGAGTGATTGCATGACTGCTGCTGCTTGTATCTCTCTGAAAACATTGGTTATAATTATGATTACCATGAGTGTTTGGTTTTCAGCACATCTGACATGGTCAGCTAGAACACTGGCAAAAGTGTACCAATGTGCACAATAAGATATAAATGTGGCACAGATCTAAAAGGTTGCAAATATGATATTCATATTTGATATCCGAAACGCCACCCAAAAATACAATGTTGAGTTGAAAATAGGGGGTTCTTAGGTTATGGGAAAAGAGGGGGTTATTTAATTCTCGCTGAAAAACATGGGCCCCATACTCACATAGTTCATAATAAATGTAATTTATTACAACTTAATGATAACGCCATTTCAACTCTAACTATTAAATGGTTCATTTATATTTGGCATTATTTATTATATACCAAATTTTCAGTTAAGTTTCGTTAATCATGTTACATGGTGTTTTAATGTTAATGCCCAATATAACCCAAAAAAACTGTTAGAGCTTGAATCTTTTGATATACATCAACATGCCTCATGTGGACTGGTCGCTCTCTTTCATAGTGAATCTTTTGGAAAGTTGCAGCCATTCGAACCAGTGTCGAAAAATCATCTGGATACAGTTGTCGAAGCTCCTCTGCAGCGTGGAAGCCGTCTCGGAATGTGCTCTCACCTCCAATGATATTATCATTACAGCTAAAACACAGAATTAAGCTATTGAGTAGGAACACTTTAGAATGCATTGCTTTCTTATCTGATAATTCTGATGCATTTACATAGCAATAAGCTTGACCTCAAAGTTCACATTTACCAGAGAAACTATGAGCCATACCTTATGCAATGCAACAGTTGTAGACCAGGTGGCGACTCATAATACACCAGGTCTGTGTGCAATGGAAGTTCAGCTGTACTGTAGGCAGCGTTGATTGGGTTTGGACTGTTACGAACTTGAAACACGTGTCCATAGATTGTATTCTGTACTGGTGCGATGAGTTCAGCAATGTCCCCCACTGTTCCCGGTTTGACAGGTGTACCTCGAACAATACTGATGCCAGAAGACGAGATGTCCGACATCCACCGGAGAATTTCTCTCTTGTCACGAATAAGATCACCGTAGTCAACTTCGGGTATATGTTCTAGAGGATCTGGTGAGGATGACTGGATTGATTCAAATAGGCTGAAGTCCGTAACGGCATTATCCTGGAGATAGCCCAACGGAATTTGACCAGTATGGCCATCTTCTGCCCATGTGATGGTGACAGATTTATTGACAGCTAGTGCAGATTTGATGCTAAGTAGTGGAGGTAAAGAGGATGGATTGACTAGCATTTGACCACTACCAAGCTGTTTGCACTGCTCACAGTGACACTGGTGACGAAGCCAGGTTGAATTGAACTGTGACTTGCCTCCTTCACTCCAGTGAATCTCCAACATATTTCCGTCTTCCTTGACAACGGCCAACGTATTTTCCTGCGTAGTTATTGTAGGTAATGTGCTGCTGAATCTTTTCCAAAGTGCACATCTGATTTCTTGTGGAGGGATAGCTTTACTGACTAACAATTTCTTGCTAGGTGGACAGCTGAGCCATCTAGAGCCATTAACGCGCACTGTGGAAATGGTTCTAGTTGTACTCATCACAGTCTTCCCACATCTGAATCTTTGGCTTGTTCCACACCTAATCCCATAACTAAATACAAAACCTGCACTCTGCCCAGCAAGTAGGTATGCGCTCCTAGTCCTACAGCCTTGCATTACGACCTGCAAATACATTCCCACATAAATTTAATAGACCTATGGTCAAGTAGAAATACAAAAGAACATGATCGTATAGGCACCATCGCCAAGTGCAGCGCAACAAACCAATAATTAACAAGCAAAACAAACAAACATTCATTATCCCACACCTCACTTTGTGGAGCAAGCTAGGTCAGATACATGGGCAACTACGTAGATCAGGTTTTCATAGATGGCGCAAATAGAATTACATGAACAAATTAGTTACGATAACACCAATATATATAGGTCTACAATCTAATGTCCGAAACCATTAGGCCAGATGTGGTTATAGGCATTTAGAATATAATAACAATATATGTAGCATATGTAGCATATGTTGACATAGATACAATAATGTAGGGTTACCCTACTCTAGTTGGGTTACATTATTGTATCTAATGTTGACATATCTCTAGTACTATAGGCCTCAGGCAACTGCACGCGGGCTATAGTTACTGGAGCTGCCAGGGTCTATGTCTCCCTGAACCATATCAGATAGTTACCAGGGTACGTTCCGGTATACCGGACCGTACCCAGGGTACGTTCCGGCAGTACCCAGGGAGACATAAACCCTATCAGCGTTACTAGAGCTAATGTTGACACAGCCCGCCATACCTCCAGCCTCGTTAATTGGAGATATGGCTGCCGTACCTCCAGCCACTGCCTTTTAGTTTTATACTGCCAGGGGGGGGCAGGGGGGGGCAGGGGGGTCTATGCGCCCCAGGGTACTGCCGGAACGTACCCTGGTATAACTATCTGATATGGTTAGGGTTAGGGTTAGGGTTAGGGAGTAGGCGACTCCCTAGACTCGTTAGTGGAGTAGGCGAGGTACGGTCCGGCATATTAGATAGTACCAGGGTACGTTCCGGCAGTACCCTGGGGGACATAGACCTTCTCAGCGCCAGCCACTGCCTTTATATTTATCTTTTTTTGTTATTCAGACGTTCCAAGTGCCTGTGGCTGTGCACTAACAGTAAACATGACATATGTAATTACTACAAAAGTCTTCATCAATGTTTTTCTAATATTAGCTCTATATAACTATTATAATAATTAATATCTCTAATGAAAGTGTCAATGACACTGTAGCTACACAACAAAGAGCGCAGAGCGTCTGGGCTCATCTGAGGTCTGTTGCTACGATTATAAAGCGTAAAATTTCAGTCGTGCGTAGTACCACATTTGTTAGGGCGGCAGATATGCAGACACGCAGTTCGTACACATCATTGTTAGGACACGCCCACTGATCGCAGATGGAGGGTGGGGGGGCAGGGTGGTGGAGGGTGGGAAGGGGCGGGGGAGAGAATGAGGGCGGGGGAGGGGTGGGGAGGGGAGGGTGGGGGGAGGGGCTCTAATAGCAAAAGCAGTTCAGCTCCTTTGTTAACAGTCAACAAATCCATGTTTAACCCTCCTCTTGAGGGTCAAAAGGTTATCCGACACTTACTCTTCGCATGTCAGCAGAAGGGACATTTCATGGTCCTTTCATAAAGCCATAAAAATGCTAGGTCACGCTGAAACAACAAAAGTTTTTCAATCGCTCCGTCAGACCATGTCCTCAGAAAATGTCTAAAATCTGGCCTTGCCATTGACCTTTGACCCTGTTACCTCCAATTTCAGCACAGTGATGGCTTTTCCCTGCATGATGCTATACACCCGACTATCACGAGCCTAGGCGAGCCGTTTGATTTGTGCCGCAATTTCTGCATTTCCTCCCTATACCTTAAGTTAGGAGTGAATGTTCCCCCCTTTTACACCTCTTGACCTTTGACCTTTGACCCCAGCTTCGACATCCCAACTCGTTTTCGGATTACCCCCCAACGACCCGAATATTGTCTGACCGTACGTCGAGCGGTTAAGATTTGTGCCCAACTGTTGACTGGACGCACGGACGGACGCACGGACGGACGGGACGCACGGACGCACGGACGATCATGCGATTCTACAAGCTGCATCTGACTATGTCAGATGAGCTAAAAAAGGACACAAATGAAGTGGTAAGAAGAAGTCAGTTTTTAACTGAGCAACCATTGACGTACATTATAGAAACGATTAATTGCCATCTGTATATCGCAATAATAATTTATAAACCAAAATAATCACAATTTGTGACCGTAGATGGCCGCTATACCCGCTTTGTAGCAATAGTTTTTGAAATAAATAGGTTATGCTCGCGTTCGCGACATGTTTTGTAAAACTTTACTCTAATATAGACGTTTTAACCGGCCGGGTGAGAGAAAATACCAATTTTGCATTAAAGATATGTCAATAGAATCTTGTAAAACTACCAGACGAGTGTGGCACCACAGACTGTGTGTCTATATATATGCTATATAATTGCCAACCCTACCTAATTTGCATATTTTTTTTTTAAATATCAAACCCCTACGCCTTTATTCATTCAGTACCAAAAATGGAGCAAAATCCGTTGAACCCTGAACTGACTAATGGCATTCCATTTTTGCCAAAAAAATTGCCGTGGCTCGAAAGCTCAAAATAGGACGTTTAATATGGGAGCATAGCAGTAACAAACTATAGCCCAATTTCAAACATGTGGGTCAAAGGTTCCTGAGTTATCGTTGACCGTAGCGAAATGTGACGACGGACGGACGGACGACGGACGGACGACGGACGACGACCCATGACAATAGCTCAGCTTGACGATGTCAAGGTGAGCTAAATCCGGGTTTTAGATGTTAAAACCTAGTTTTAGACCTTAAAACCTGGTTTTAAGATCTTAAAACTAGGTTTTAAGATCTTAAAACTAGGTTTTAAGGTCTAAAACTAGGAATTACGCCGTAAAACTAGGTTTTAAGAGCTTAATTCCAAGTTTAGACCTTAAAACCGGGTTTTAAGAGCTTAAAACCGGGTTTTAAGAGCTTAAAACCGGGTTTTAAGAGCTTAAAACTAGGTTTTACGCTTTCCCAGGCCTAAAACCAGGTTTTAAGGTCTAAAACCCGGATTTAAGCTCTTAATACCTAGTTTTAGGGCGTAAAACTTGGTTTTAGACCTTAAAACCTGGTTTTAAGATCTTAAAACTAGGTTTTAAGAGCTTAATTCCAAGTTTAGAGCTTAAAACCGGGTTTTAAGAGCTTAAAACCGGGTTTTAAGAGCTTAAAACTAGGTTTTACGCTTATGGAAAGCATTTTGTACCAAAAAGCATAAAACCTAGTTTTAGACCTTAAAACCGGGTTTTAAGAGCTTAAAACCGGGTTTTAAGAGCTTAAAACTAGGTTTTACGCTTCCCGAGGCTATTTCAGCTGCTGCTGGCTATGTTTCTATGCTAGTTTATGCGGGACTGCAATACAGTTCCTGGCGCGGAAAACGAACAGGAGGGGAGAAGCATGGTGGAGAAGGAGGAGGGGAGAAGCGCGTGGAGAAGGAGGAGGGGAGAGCTGGTGGAGAAGAGGAAGGGGAGAAATGAGAAGCTGGTGGAGGAGGGGGAGAAGCTGGTGGAGGAGGGGAGAAGCTGGTGGAGAAGGAGGGGAAGAAGCTGGTGGAGAAGGAGGGGAGAAGCTGGTGGAAGAGGAAGGGAGAAGGGAGAAGATGGTGGAGGAGGAAAGGGAGAAGCTGGTGGAGCAAGGAAGGAAGGGGAGAAGGAGGGGAGAAAGGAGCTTGGTGGAGGAGGAAGGGGAGAAGCGAGGTGGTGGAGGAAGGGGAGAAAGGAGAAGCTGGTGGAAAAGGAGGAGGGGAGAAGGAGAAGCTGGTGGAGAAGGAGGGGGAGACGCTGTGGGAGAAGGAGGGGGAGAAGCTGGCTGAGAGGAAGGGAGAAGGAGAAGGTAGTGGAGGAAGAAGGGGAGAAGCTGGTGGAGAAGGAGGAAGGGAGAAGCTGGTGAAAAGGAGGAAGGGGAGAAGCTGGTGGAGAGGAGGAGGGGAGAAGCTGGTGGAGAATGAGGAAGGGGAGAAGGTTAGAAACTGGTGGAGGAGGAGGAGGGAGAGAAGCTGGTGGAGAAAGAGGAAGGGGAAGAAGGGAGAAGGTGGCGGAGAAGGAGGAGGGGGAGAAGCTGGTGGAGAAGTAGGAAGCGGGAAGAAGGGAGAAAGGGTGGCGGAGGAGGGGGAGAAGCTGGTGGAGAAGGAGGAAGGGGAGAAAGGAGGTGGTGGAGGAGGAAGGGGAGAAGCTGGTGGAGGAGGAAGGGGAAGAAAGGGAAAAGGTGGTGGAGAAGGAGGAGGGAGAGAGCTGGTGGAGAAGGAGGAGGGGAAGAAGCTGGTGGAGGAGGGGGAGAAGCTGGTGGAGAAGGAGGAGGAGAAGGGAGAAGCTGGTGGAGAAGGAGCAAGGGGAGAAGAGAGAAGGTGGTGGAGAAGGAGGAAGGGAGAAAGGAGCTGGCTGGTAGAAGAAGGACGGGGAGAAGGGAGAAGCTGGTGGAAGGAGGAGGGGGAGAGCTGGTGGAGAATGAGGAAGGGGAGAAGGAAGAAGCTGGTGGAGGAGGAAGGGAAGGAGGGGGCACCAGCTCTTCCGCCTCCTCCTTTTCCACCAGCTTCTCACACCTCCTCCTTCTCCACCAGTTCTCTTTCCCCTTCTCTTCTCACCATTCTCCCCCTCTTCGCTTCTCCACCAGCTTCTCCCTTCTCCCCCTCCTCGCTTCTCCCAGCTTCTCCCCTTCTTCCTTCTCCACAGCTTCTCCTTTCTCCCATTCCTCTTCTCTCACCACCGACTTACTCCGCTTCTGCTCCTTCCTCCTTCTCCACTCAGGCTTCTCCCTCCTCCTCCAGCTTCTCGCTCCCAGCTCTGCCTTCCCCAGCCTCCTCCTCGCCTCCTTACTGCCCCTCTCCCCTTCCCTCCTTCTCACCAGCTTCTCCCCCTACCTCCTCTTCTCCACCAGCTTCTCCCCTCCTTGTTCGTTTTCTGCTGCGCAGAAACTGTACTCGCGCAGTCCCGCAGATGATAACTAGCATAAGCAAACTAGCCAATCAGGAGCTAAATGCCTCGGGAAGCGTAAAACCTAGTTTTAAGCTCTTAAAACCCGGTTTTAAGATCTAAAACCAGGTTTTAAGCTCTTAAACCCCAGTTTTAAGGTCTAAAACTAGGTTCTAAGGTTTAAAACCAAGTTTTACACCCTAAAACTAGGTATTAAGAGCTTAAATCCAGGTTTTAGACCTTAAAACCTAGTTTTATACCTTAAAACCGGGTTTTAAGCGCTTAAAACCGGGTTTTAAGAGCTTAAAACTAGGTTTTACGCTTTTGGTAAAAAAGCTTCCCATTCGAGAGCTTAAAACCTAGTTTTAAGCTCTTAAAACCTAGTTTTAAGCCATAAACCCGGGTATTAGACAACCAGGTTTTAAGGTCTAAAACCTGGATTTAAGGTCAAATACCCAGTTTTATGGCTTAAAACTAGGTTTTAAGAGCTGAAAACTAGGTTTTAGACCTTAAAACCTAGTTTTAGACCTTAAAACTGGGTTTTAAGACCTTAAAAGTCTAAAACTACGTTTTATGCTTTTTGGTACAAAATGCTTTCCATACGTGCGGTGATCTTGTGTGTTGGAGAGTTGAAAGAGCATAAATCATTTACGTCGAATTACTCGACATATATATAAAGTAAACATAACGACATATCGATTATCGTGTTTATTTACCATTAATTATTTTGTTATTGGAACGTTGTAAGGCCACATGCTGTACGTGGTTCTGTAGACTAGCGAGCTATACTACCACACACTACTGGACATGCACATCTCTATCCTTGAGCCCTACCGTCACTAGCTCTAGTAACTATAGCCCGCGTACGGTTGCGGTACGGGTGCTAGTACAGTAGTACTAGAGCTCCGTCACTAGCTCTAGTACTGCGGCAACTGTACGCGGGCTATAGTACTAGAGCACGAAGGGTCGTTGTCGTAACAGGTACTACAGATATGTACCCGAGGTAGTTTTAGGTTGTTTAGTATTATGTTTATATTTTTAATTTATATTAAAGGTAGGTATATATATAGGTATATTATATTAATTGAGGTATGTTTAGGGTTAGGGTTAAGGTTAGAGTTAGGGTTAGGGTTAGGGTTAGTGTTAGGGTTAGGGTTAGCTCCAAGAAACGGTATTGCTAGGGTTAGAATACCCGTACCAATAGAATGTATAGACAATCCGTCGCACAGCCTGGTCGGGCTAGGTTAGGGTAGGCCCTCTCGAATGTTCCGCCGACTGTCTGTTACTCCCCCAGCGCCTCACGAGTCACGACTCGAGTCGATAGTACTACTAGTAGTAGGACGTACAGTCTGTTGGCTGTCAGCAATACACAAGCAATATACAGCTGTCAGCATAGCACGTGCAGCCTTGGAGCAATCAGAATGATCACAGAAGGTCACGGTCCAGCCATAGCTCTATTACTATAGCCCGCGTACATTCACTGCCGCATGGAAGCAGGGCTGCCTGCGGCAGTCAATGTACGTACTAGAGCTAGGTCCAGCCATAAATACTAACCCAATAGGATTGCTAACTCACGGTTTGCCGCTTGGAACCGTCAGTGCCTGGGGACTGGGGCTAGTATCTCTGGTCCAGCACAGCACGTCCAGTCAGAAGCAAAGATCGTATAGTGCGATCTTTGGTCAGAAGCAAAGCTTTGGTCAGAAGTAAGAGTTAGAAACAGACATTTTTACCGAGAGATGGCGTAACGAGGTCATATTTAATATCAAACTCCACGACAGATGGCGCTCTCGCTCTGGCTCAATTCAGCTGTATTCTACAGTATTCTATTGTACAATTCTACGTATTATCAAAGATCATATACAATGTATATATCTGTAATATACAAATACATACAAATACATATGTAATATGATCTTTGGTATTATCCTGAGTGTGGGAAAGGGGCGCTGCATGCAGTTTGATTTAATAGAGTACCTCCATAAAGAGGATGAAGGTACTCTAATATTTAATCATAAAAATAACAAGGCCTATAAATAAATAGGATTTTATGTGTTTATTTATAGGCCTTGAGAAATAATATAATATAATAATATAGGTGGCAGAAGCCTTTCTCCAATGATGCACTATCTGGTTTCTGGACTAGACCTCCTTGTCAATTTTATTGCGAGAAGTTCAGCACCAGAGTGCACCTACCGCAGGCCACCTAGGCACCTACCGCACTTACGCACCTATACCGAGGGGCCTTGTAACACAATCCAACCACGGGATGCCCATAGCGCGGTAGAAATAATTTAACCGCGGTAAAATTATTGCCCATTTACCCAATCAGGGGCCTTGTTACACATAAATCAACCGGGGATAAATTACCGCGGTAAAATAATTATTCCTGAGTACGCGATGGCCAACCATTGGCGCTCGTACGTCGGCCACAGTTGACTACCGAGATAATTTTCTCCGGCCGTTCTCATGCGTTCAAACAGGTCGCGGGCGGGCCGACGGCACTTGTGCATGGTGAAATCCCATCCATAATATCAATTAAGAGTAGGTACATAATAGAGATCTCTATTATGTACTCTTGATAATATTAACTTTAATCGCAGCATCGTTCTCTGGATTCCTCGCTATGCTTATATGTACCTGAAGATGGCGCTCGTGCGTCGGTCACCGAACTGCCGAGATCTTTCTTCGGCCGTTCTCATACGTTTTTACAGGTCACTCTTTTACGTGCGAACTGTTCGAGGGCATGCCAACAGCACTTGTGCATGGTAAAATTCGATCTATAACATTCATTTCGCTCGCAGCATCGCGCTCCGGGTTTCCCCCAGAGCTGTACATGAAAATGGTGCTCGTGCGTCGGTCACCGTTGACTGCCAATTTTCTTCGACCGTTCTCAGTAGGCCCCTATAGAGGGTTCCGCGATTTGCACTAAAAATAGCAATATATTACCTACAATCCTGTAGCGAACACGTGTTGCGTGTAATCTGCTGATCTGCACAATCAACCGATTATACATTGGCTATTATATATAGACTGGGAGCCCAGGGTGGTCAGCCTAGCTGGAAAGGAAACCAATTTTCATGCATATAGCAATGATTCGTGTACATACCCATGTAAGGAAATGTAAGTCTGGCGGGCAGCCGCTGATGGGTGTGGTCAGTGGGGTCATTTGAAAGGCACCCCAAAATTTAGCTAGATTAGCTGGATAGGAAACCCCATGAAACCTATTGGAAAATGTTCGGCATGGTCCCAGGTATCAGGAATGGACACTGCCAGAATGTTTGAGTGGTGGGGCGCATCCGCCAGACCTAAAAAACCGTTACCCCAAAATTGAGCTCGATTAGCTGGAAAGGAAACCTTCTGGCACTCATTAGAAAATGTCCGGCATAGTCTCAGGTATCGTGAATGGCCACTGCCAGAATAATGCAGTGGTGGGTGCATGTATCCGCCAGACGCCCCCGAATAGCCTATGCCTGCCATCAAAAGTCTGCCACTCTTGCTGCAGACACTCTAAAGATGCCCCCCCCCCCAAAAAAAACAATGCGGTGCGCATGGATTTGCTTTACATTATATGCGTCACTCTAGCTCTACTATGGTATAGGTATACAGCTGCATGCTAGTTGATAGAGCAAGGAGCAGCTGGGAAATGTGAGTAGTCTACTCTTATTTTTCCACATTTTATTGTGTATATTCTAAATTCATGTGTTGGTTATAATAGGTTATAATAGGTTATATAATATGTGATGACCATAAAAACTTAGTAGGGCATAAAAACGTCGGCAGGCATGACTGTAACTTATACTACTAATGCTTGTTAAGACTGATAATTACTATTATCTACTGAGTTATTTTTGATGTTTGTCGGTCATTTTTGATCATGTGATCGGTCACATGATTTTTGTGCCCAATCATGCGCCGATCACGTAACTCTTTACAACACAGCTACTAGACGCCCCCAAGAGATTGTTCGCTGCAAAATGTTTGGCAATGTGCGCTCAGCAATTGTCCACCCGCACATTGCCAGACAAAAACATTTGTTCGGACGAACATTTGTTGTTCGGGAAAATGTGCGGCAATGTGCGCCAGGCTTTAGAGTGTATTTTAGTAGTAGACAGCGTCTATAGTAAGTAATAGTCTATATACAGGCCAGAACAGAGGGGGGGGGGCAGGTGGGCCAGTTGGCATGGGCCTACGATTTTGAGGGGGCCTATACTCCCCCTGGTAGAGACTAAGGGGGACCCTTTGGTAAAGAATGTTGATATTGTAAAGAGAGTCAAGGGGGTTCATTTAGCACAAAATATTTTTATAAGAATCATAAAAGAATCATATAAGAATCATA
>NW_014577062.1:1456741-1461227 GCF_000485595.1 Priapulus caudatus | reverse complement strand
GAGGCTATGCCGGACATTTTCCAATGGGTGCCAGAAGGTTTCCTTTCCAGCTAATCTAGCTTAATTTTGGGGTATCGGTTTTTTAGCTCTGGCGCATGCGCCCCACCACTAAAAAATTATGGCAGTGTCAATTCCTGATACCTGGGACCATGCCGAACATTTTCCAATAGGTTTCATGGGGTTTCCTATCCAGCTAATCTAGCTCAATTTTGGGGTGCCTTTCAAATGACCCTACTGACCACACCCACCAGCGGTGCCCGCCAGACTTACATGGGTATGTACACGAATCATTGCTATATGCATGGAAATTGGTTTCCTTTCCAGCTAGGCTGACCTCTCTGGCCGCTCCCGGTCTAATAGTGTTATTATTGCAATAGATATTAGCAGTAAGTGGATCCCGATTTTGCAGACAGGTTTATCAGCTGGGGTTGTGTTAATTGCTAGTTCGATGAGATTGCGCAGGCCCGGTTTTGCAAGCAGGTTTACCATCGTGGGTTTTAGGTGCGAGTTCAATGATGCTGATGCCACACAATCGACAGATTCGTAGATTGAGCAGATCGGAAGATTGCACGCATTGCCACGCAACACATATGTTCATAGACTTGAGTTTGTTTACATCGTAAGAGTTCAGAAATTTCACCGATGTTACTGCATCTACTCTAGCTCTACTATATCGAACGCAGCTTTTTATAATAGCTAGTGTATGCACGTTTGCCGACTATCTGTAGTGTACGTAGTATGGATAAGTACTTTGATTCACTATAGACAACGTAGCCAAAGCACGCTATTTCGAGAAAATTGCGTGTATTGGGAATCGAGACCCGTACGAAATAGACAATGCCGAATGGAGTGAGGACCACAATGTGTTCCCATCACACACCTATTTGGATCTTAATTTGTGAACTACCTAACATTCCAGCTGAGTCCATTTTATACTCTCAAGGACTTTCAGAACTACAAAAGCCTGGATGCCTACGATCGACTGTTCTGCGGTTGGGTTAGTGGTGTACCAGTCTACATCTATCATGTGAACAGTGAGAGTCCCATCTACGTTATCCGAGCACGTGTTATGCGCTCCCATACTCTGATTAAAGTGATTATACCATTTCTCTACCCGTGCATGTGTCATTATGAGAGAATATGGGACAGGCATATCATGTCAGCACACTGTAATTGTAAAGCCGGGATTGGTGAATTCTGTTCACATGTTGCCTCGGTGCTATTTTATGTAGAGTATGCTGCACGTGCAAGAGAAATCACCACCCCACTCAAACAGCTGCATGCCTACTGGATGCCGGCGATATATGTATATAAGTGTAAATGTGTAGCGGCGTGCGGTGTACCTGTGTGTTGCAGAGGAGCATTTGACCGGCATTTACAGGTAATTATCGGCAATACAAAGCGAAAGAGAGTAGTGAAACATTGGTAGTAAATACATTTCGTGTTTATTCAGCATTGCTTTTTTTATTGAAAATGCTCCAAACGTCTGTGGTTCGCCTGGTCTCTCGTTACTTTACCTTGTGTTGTGATCACGCTAGGCAGCCTAAAAAAGCTGTGTGGCTTTCTCTGATACCGATTGCTGCAGTTGACAACACCGCAGGAGAGCGGCGTTGTGATGGCTTAATAGACGAATAAAATGAGCAGAGGTGCGTTGCTCAATGTACTTGTATACCGTGCCTAAACTGGTTTCTGGAACCCTAATGGCCGGCGGCGTTGCATTATGGGTAATATAAAAAATCACGGAACCCTCTATACGTGCAAACTGGTCGCGGCCGACGGTATACGTTTGCATGGTAAAATCCGTTCTATAATATCCACTTTGCTCGCAGTATCGCGCTCTGAGATCCCCGCTATTCTAATGTACATGAAGACGGCAAAACTGCGTGTAAATTATTTTACCGAGGTAATTATCACTTTTTAGCCAATCATAAGCTATGTTCCACATAATTTCACTGTGGTTAAACTATTTTTACCGCGGTTAAATTATCACTTCATATCCAACCAAAAGCCGTGTTATACATATCGCTATATCGAATCAACAGCTCTTGCTGCAAAGCAACAAGTTGCAACAAATGGGATATAGGCTTATATATATATACAGAGATGATACAGATGGCATCACAGATCGAGAAGTGTTAATTTAACCGCGGTAAAAATTATTTAAAGGGATCGTTTACTCTAGGTTCTAGGATTATTTTCAGTTAATTTAGGTTAAAATTACGCTACATAAAAAGTTTCATGGTTCAACCACCATTAGAAATATTATTAAAAAATGTTTTAAAAGCTAACGACTACCAGTTTGCATTAGCAACGACAGTGGCGGGCCACTCAAAGCGCACGAACTGATAAGGCGCAACATAGGGCTAGAGAGGGTGTTTCTTATTTATTCATTTAAAAGCAAAAGGATTGTAATATCTTATAAAACGACATATAGTTTCAGTATAATAGATAAATTTGCCCTAAAATGAATATCGTTTCGGTTAAATAGCATTTAGGTATAAATATAATTGCACTTTTGTGATTAGCCTCGGTCTGTAACGTGCAAATAAATGGTCAATACGAACGCAACTTTTTCGGGATGGCAGCACGGTCGCGGTGTCATGGCGCCGTTCAAATTTCGTAGCGTTGATGTATAATTAATTATAACAATTAAATTAGGTATCTGGTAACAAATACGTGTGGGTATAGACGATTTGTTATACAGTAAGTACAGTTGTATGCAGAAAAATCCTAGAGGCTATACTGTCCCTTAAACCACGGTGAAATTATGTGGTACAACGGGCTTATGATTGACTAAAAAGTGATAATTTAACTGCGGTAAAAATAATGTAACAAGGCCTTTGTTTGGGCAAAACGGCTATATAGTTTTACCGCTGCAAAAATACATTTCTGAATACAGTGGCCAACCATGCATGAACGTGCACCGTTATATATAAGAGTAACGTGAGTCGTCTAATAAATTGGCATTTCGCCTTATAGGGGCGTTTGGGTTGGGATGGGTAGAGACGTGTTTCGTCGTCGCTATTGTAAACACACGTGCATGTGTCGCATGATAGAGACATATGTATCCGTTGAACAGATGAAGGGATGACAGCGTAATATAGTTATCACCAGGAGTGTATAATGACAAATCTTGCACTGTCATTATACACGCCTGTTATTACCAATATACTTACTCGCAGTTGAGTACAGACGAGACACTTTTTTCTGACTGTGCCACTTACGAATTCAAAAACAAGAAAAAATACTATGAAAAATGCATGCAAAATATAAAATCAATGCAATATAAAATACTGGAATATGGCAGGGCTGTCGCCTATCTTTGCGAATGTTAATGAACTCTATAGGCACAGAAGTAGCAAACTGGTGGCCAATCGCAATGATTGCTATATCACAAAACAAACTCTCGATACAGTCAAAGTTCTATACATATTTATTGCAACACTACTAACTAGAACAAAACAAAGATATTACAACAACTTTTAACTTCGTATCGTTCCGCCAAGGTATAGAGAATTTATACAGATGAAATTCAACTACATGACCGTGACACACAAACTGATGTGCTATGAATGCCTGTTCGTCAACGCTACGTTCGTTTTAACGACTAATATTTCTTACGTGCAACATGTGACGAGACTAGACAAACAGTGGGTATAACATCGCGATATACTTAAATACTTATTTCTAAATTGCGCATATGTATGTATATTATATATATATATATATATATATATATATATATATATATATACGTGTATGTAACAAAGGACTGCAATCGAGTGTAGTCGTTTGACGGTGCACATGTTGAACCATCCGTGCACATCATAGTTGCAGCGAATCACAACACGTAACCTCTTGTCTTCCAACCGTTGTTGCCATGGCCTCTGTGCATGCACACACAACGCCACTCTCTCACCACATGCGTCTAAACAGAGGAATTGCTCCGACCTGTGATTGGAGGATAAGAATAGACCCCGCCCACTTTTCCATTTTTGGAGGATAAAAATAGAATTCGTGACGTTTCGTTTCACCGGTCATAGCCGCGCGTGCATATAACGCATTTTATCCCGAACTTAGCACCAACTAAGTACGGTACCAGCTAGGCCGTGTATACGTGTGAACGCAGCTTATACTGTATATATAACCACTATATATACACTGTATATGAGAAATGGAACACTGTATAAACCACCGATGGATCAGTGGTTTCCTATCCAGCTAATCAGAAGTAGATAATAGACTATGGGGGCAGTTAGGGGCGTCTGGTGGGCACACCAACCACTGAATTATTCTGGCAGTGGCCATTCACGATACCTGCGACTAAGCCAAACATTTCCCAGTGCGTTCCAAAAGGTTTCCTTTTCAGCTAATTTAGCTCAATTTTTGGGGTGGGGCAGTTGGAGGCGTCTGGCGAATACACCCACCACTGAATTATTCCGGCAGTGGCCATTCACGATACCTGGGACTATGCTGAACATTTCCC
>NW_014577062.1:1451733-1454334 GCF_000485595.1 Priapulus caudatus | reverse complement strand
TATAATATTCTTCATACTTTCTCTGGCCTTCGTGTTGAGCTACAGAGTTACCATTGCCTCATACATGCATAGATCACGACTGCCCAGCCTCACGAGACGCAATCGCTAACGTTATACAGCCCGGTATTAATTATTATTGATACAGATGTAGTATTCTTAAACACATATTCCGAACGCGTTTTTAGACTGCTGATTCATAAAGATGCATTAATTATCTACGCTGAAAGATTTTCGATGCGTAATATAGAATTCTATTGAACTGGTACGTCAATGCTTGTTGGGCCTGAGTAATCAAACCCATCGGAACATTTTCTGGTTGGCGTAAATCTATCTGGCTAAGTTGGCTCTTCCGTCGGCGTTGTGTTAAATGCCTGCCTGTAAATGTAGACTAGCGTCTAGAATCATATCAATAATTTTAATTTTAGTTAGGTACACGACTATATTTCATTGTCCAGCGCAAGACCGCGTGCTCTTCGTAAAAAATTACCAATTTCACGCACAATTTTTTCTGCTAGATGCAGTTCGGCATGCTTATTTGAGACATGTGTTTGCTACGGGTTGATTTATTTTGCGACGACCTCGCATCGCCGGCTATTAGGATATAGGATGGGCGCTCTTCTGCAGTGCGGTGCAAGCGAACAGAACGCTTGATCAGTCATGTAGCTAATCGAACTATCAGCGATGACAAACGTTGTTCATGCCTGTCTGCCGTGCCACGCCTATCTCCGTCGCGCCTAATAATAACGTTACCGTAGTATTATCGCGATGTTGTGACACTAACGGATACACCCGCCACGTCTGCACTCCGCACAAACAACTGCCCCCCTTCAATAATGCATCAACTGCTTAAACGTGCACACAGAAAACACGGCGACATGCTAAAGCTACTTAATAACAATCGCTATTTCGTGATGAATCTGACAGTATGTTCGCATCCATGAGACAGCAGCGGCTGGGAATGCAGCGGTGGGTGCTACGGTGAGCCGGGTGGGGTTGGACGTCGACTATATCTCTCCCACGTCGAGGGAAAGAACATGTCGGTGTTCGTATAATGTTATTTTTTTTCTTTTTTTTTACCGCGCGCCACACACACCACTCTCTTACGCGCACGCGTGCACTCACTGCACGCACCGCACGCCCACATCTACGCACGCACACTTTCCCTCACACGGGCTCCTTCTCTCTCTCTCTCTCTCTCTCTCTCTCTCTCTCTCTCTCTCTCTCTCTCTCTCTCTCTTTCTCTCTCTCTCTCGCTCTCTCTCTCTCGTTTTAGTGCGCTCTCTCTCACTCTCTTTCTGCGATTAGCTCTCACTCTTTGAATTTATCTTTCTATCTACATCACTATCTCTCCTCTGTCTCTCTCTCTCTTTTTTTCTTTCTCTCTCTCTCTCGCTCTCCTTCATTCTGTCTCTTTGTGACTGTCTCTCTCTCTCTCATTCATTCTCTCTCTCACTCTGATTGGCTCGTTTTCTCGATAGCGTTGCTCTCGCGACGACAGTCGTGTTTTTACAGGGAACATTCTCGCTGTCTTTGTTGTCAATTGTTCCTCCGCGTTTGTGCAATTATTATCACCACGCGTGTCGTCTACCAGCCGCCAATTGTCTTGTCAAATGTATTGCTGGCTATGCCCGCTTTCGATAGTCTGCTCGTATTGATTGCATATTTTGTCGATTTTCGCCAGGTCTTTGTGGACAATAAACAAATGTGAATTCGTCACGCGGCTAGGTTGGCGCCCGCCACGCGTGCGAGCGACGAGACGTGTGACTGGATGGTTTCATTTATAGGTTTCGTCGTCACCCGCCGCGCGTGCAAACGATCCCGTATATGAGTCAGCGAGTCATTCGACGACCGTCGGCGGACGTAAGAACACGAGTTCCGCAAGCGGTGCACTCTCATCGCGACGTCGCCACGCACCACGTGACACACGGCACGCGTCCAGCATCGGTGCGGCGGAAGCGATGTGCATTCTGGGACCGCATCATTGGCTGGCGCGCGCGTGACGTCACTTCCGCTCACGTGACAAACTTCAGCTTGTACGTCAGCTGGTTGCCCTTGTCCCAGCTGTACAGCTGCCGGTCGACAGGGTTGTAAGCGACCATGTTATTCATCTGGTAAGGATTGTGGAAGCGGATTGCCGTCTTGCGCACCTCGTTCTGGTAGAGGTCGAAGGAGTAGTTGACGACCGTATCCTCGTTCGACACGTCCTGGATCGTGTACAGCACGCCGCAGATGATAAACGCGTTGCCCATGTTGCGCTTGTTGAGCGTGATGTTCTTCCACACGCGCACAACCTCCATGTAGGGCGGATCGGGCAGCAGGTCGAGCTTGGCGACGACGATGTTGTCATCGTCGGTCTTGTTGAAGCCGTAGAGCACCCAGATTCCGTTCTCGTCGACAGCCACCTGTACGATAATGACACACGCATAGTGAGAGAAATTATGTGCATGTGGTCAGACGGACGGGCGGACGGATGGACGGACGGACGGACAGACGGACGGACTGACGGACGGACGGACGGACGGACGGACGGACGGACGGACGGACAGACTGACGGACGGACGGGCAGGCGGACGGACAGACGGATAAACACGTACATACACA
>NW_014577062.1:1447057-1448365 GCF_000485595.1 Priapulus caudatus | reverse complement strand
AGTTAGACATATTGGGCAGCGAATTGACCCTAATGGCGCCATGAGATGGCGCTGTTCGCGCTTCGCGCGGATCCGGGCTGCAGTGCGTCCAGAATACCCTAATCACACTACCAGTTCACACGATATGCCGACGAAAAAGTGAAGTGGTATAATATTCTTCATCTTCTCGGCCTTCGTGTTGAGCTACAGATTTTACCCTTGCCTCATACATGCATAGATCACCGACTGCAGCTCACAGACGCAATCGTAACGTTATACAGCGTATTATTATTATTGATACAGTGTAGTATTCTTAAACACATATCCGAACGGTTTTTTAGACGTGCTGATTCATAAAGATGCATTAATTTCTACGCGAAAATTTTCATGGTAATATAGAATTCTATTGAACTGTACGTCAATGTGTTGGCCTGTTAATCAACCCATTGGAAAATTTTCTGGTTGGCGTAATCTATCTGGCTAAGGTTCTCTCCGTCGGGTTGTGTTAAATGCTGCTGTAATGTAGACTATGGTCTAGAAATCATATCAATAATTTTAATTTAGTTTTAGGTACACGACTATATTTCATTGTCCAGCGCAAGACCGCGTGCTCTTCGTAAAAAAATTACCAATTTCACACAATTTTTTCTGCTAGATGGCAGTGGCATGCTTATTTGAGACATGTAGCGTGTTTGCTACGGGTGATTTATTTGCGACGACCTCGCATCGCCGCTATTAGGAATATAGATGGCGCTCTTCTGCAGTGCGGTGCCAAGCGAACAGAACGCTGATCAGTCATGTAGTAATGAACTATCAGCGATGACAAACGTTGTGTCATGCTGTCTGCGTGCACGCCTATCTCCGTCGCGCTAATAATAACGTACCGTAGTATTATCGCGATGTTGTGACACTAACGGATACACCCGCCACGCCTGCATCCGCACAAACACTGCTCAATAAATGCATCAATTGGCTTAAACGTGCACACAGAAAACACGGCGACATGTAAAGCTACTTAATAACAATCGCATTCGTGATGAATCTGACAGTATGTTCGATCCATGAGACAGTCAGCCGGTGGGAAGACGGTGCTCCTGAGCGCTGGGTGGACCACTATATCTCTCCCACGTTTCAGTGTGAAAGAACATGTCGGTGTTCGTATAATGCGGCGCCCACACACACACTCTCTTACGCGCACGCGTGCACTCATGCACGCACGCACGCCCACATCTACGCACGCACACTTTCCCTCACACGGCTCCTTCTCTCTCTCTCTCTCTCTCTCTCTCTCTCTCTCTCTCTCTCTCTCTCTCTCTCTCTCTCTCTCTC
>NW_014577062.1:1443846-1446797 GCF_000485595.1 Priapulus caudatus | reverse complement strand
ACGACGACGGACGGACGGACGGACGGGACGGAACGGACGGACGGACGGACGAAACGGACGGGACGCGACTCCAGATCTGAACCGGGACGGACGGGCAGCGGGAGCACACGTGACAGACGGATAAACACGTACATACACACTCGCGCACGCGGACACATACACAGTGACTAGCAAACTAAAATGCGAAGATCAAATTTATACTTCACGCGAGTGATCTTCAAGCCGCTCAAGCAATATACAAGTCTTGTTTTAGATAAACGCTGAACAAAGGACGCCGTCCGCCCAGCTTATAGCCGCAGCGCAAACACTAGACAGGTTTGTGCGTCTGACAGCGACTCGTGATGAAATTTAAATCTATTTATTTATCGATAGCGGCAGCCCAGCCGAGCGTCTGAAACGGAGATTAGAGCTCGCGTCCGGAGCGCCCCCTACGTTAAAGCATAACTGATTAATGTCGACGCTACCGCAATCAAGATGCTTTTTCTCATTTCCATGTCGTTATCTCTGATAGTTTTCGTAATATTGAATTCATTTTCCGAAATCGTTGCATGTAAATAACGAACCTATTCATCGGCACAATAACCGGAAGACTACAGTAGGGACAGTGGCCGCAATGGTATGATTTAAATATTTTCTGCTCGCGGATTGCGTGGGTGTGCCACGACTTATGGATCGCCCAAGGAGATGACGCACCAATAATCACACGAGTTTATTCAAAATCAATTTTAAAGAAAAACTCGATTTCCATTCAAAACCTTCGGTATTCCATTTTAAACTCAATGTTCCAATTGTCAAACTCGATTTCCAATTTCAAACTCAATTTCCAATTTCAAACTCGATTTCCAATTTCAAAAACTCGATTTCCAATTTCAAAATCGAATTTGAAATTGAGTTTGCCATTTAAAATTGATTTTGATATAACTCATGTGAATATCATGGGTGGCCCTCTTCTGGACAATCGAGATATTAGCTGGCTCGCTATACGATCGGCACAACGTATCGGTTTATAGTCTACCTTCATGTAATTGTATCGAATACTGAATATGTAGTCGTCTCTCGTGTAGGCAGCCTTGGGGATTCTAACTTTGGTGAAGTTCGTGCTAGCTATGTCGTACTTGGCTATATAGATGATCCATCGAGTGATAGTAAAACGACCCGTTGTAGATGGCGTGATTGTTGCCTCTGAAGAAAAATGAAGCATTCCTTTAGAGTGCTCCCTAGTCTCTCTCTCTCTCTCTCTCTCTCTCTTCTTCTCTCTCTCCTCCTCTCCTCCTTCTCCTCTCTCTCTCTCCTACTCTCTCTCTCTCTCTCTCTCTCTTTCTCGCTCTCTCTCTCGCTCTCTTACTCGCTCTCTCTCGCTCTCTCTCGCTCTCTCTTTCTCTCTCTCTCTCTCTCATATCAAAATACATCCCTTTTGTATTACTTGGAGAAAATTACGTGGCGGCGGTGGTGGTGATGGTGGTAGTGGTCCTGCAGGGAGAAGGCGGTAGAAGCATAATAGTAGTAGTAGGTGCTTACCTGTATGGACCAGGCAGCTCAATCTCTTCGTACTCCTCGTCCAGGAAGTGAGCCTCGTCTGTATACCTTCGCAACTTATCGCCTGCCGATCAACAATTAACGCAAACTTAACATCAACTAATATGATATTTATTACGCAATGCCACTTATCAAAACACGAGCTTTTCGTTCATTTAATGATATCACATATGGACATTTTTTGGCAGTCATGTCAGTCTTATGTTATTTTACGTACGTGCGTGCGTGTGTGAGTTTGCGACCGTACATATGCATTCGGGAGTGTGTATATTGTATATCTAGTATTTATATGCGCATGGCTGTGTATATTTTGGCATGCTTCTGGGGTTGTGAGTGGACGGACGTTCGCATGCCTACGCGCGCTCATTATGCACACCTTGGAAATGCCAGGTGAGGTAATATTCGTTTTCCTCTGCTTCCGTCATGGGCGCCGCATCCTTCATCCAGGCGCCCCAGTACGTCCCCGTGTAGCGGTGAAGCACCGCCTTACCGATGGCCTCCAGCTTACAGTCGGATGTTCGCGGTGCCATCTCTCCCCATGGCAGTGGCTCCTCCGTCGTTGTCGTTGCTGTGGAAAAGCGTCGCAGACGAAAACAGATCGGTAATAAACGTTTCTAAATTCTCATTAAAAATAACGGAAACGCGTATTCGTTGCTACCACCAGGGGTGAATAATGACAAATAATTCGTTATTATTCACACCTGCTATCACTTTTTGCACTTAACGAATAAATGAACATCCGACGCGGTAGACGTAAGCGGGAATAGTATTGCGACGTTGTCGCCACCTACGTAGTGTGGTGGTCGTTGTTGTCTTTAAAACGCCTTCACCGCCAACACCTGCGGAGAGCAAATAGAAACATTAAGTGGATGTATCGCGAGCAAGACTAACGTAAAGCGTCCGTCTGCTGCACGAATAAAATTTCCTTGGATATATAAGCCGTGGGATATACTCGAAAATAAATTTGAGGAATCCGACAATCATTATTTCTCAATCGAAATTTCTCTAGACTTATTTTCTTTCGCGGTGCGCGTATTTTGCGACGAGAGCAGCATAATCGTTGAGGCTGATAGAGTTTCCCCGAGCGGTGATTACGGGTATTAATGCCCTCGTCATTGTCCGGAAGAATTCTCATTTCCCCGCGGATTAGTAAAAAATCAAGTTTCGCCGTTTCGTCGGATTTTATGAGCATAGAAACCGGCGGAGTCTATATCGCGTGACCTCTAAGATAATTGCATGTTTTGGGAGCAAGATTGCGACTGTGACTGGTCGAACTATTATTGTTAGACAGACGTATTGTTTACCCAAACATCTATCTACACACGCGTGCGCGCGCGCGCGTGTGTGTGTGTGTGTGTGTGTGTGTGTGTGTGTGTGTGTGTGTGTGTGTGTGTGTGCGTGTGTGTGTGTGCCAC
>NW_014577062.1:1431798-1440711 GCF_000485595.1 Priapulus caudatus | reverse complement strand
TGTGCGCTCAAGATGTAGAGTGTTTTGGGCGAATATATAGGGAGAGATGTAATAGGAGGGGATTTGAGGATTCGGGTTCTGGGCGCGGAGCTGAGCACACGCGCGTATGCGCGTGTGCGCGTTCTTTGTCTGTTTGTGCGATTGTCTGATGATGTGGCTACACAGTGTATGAGTATTAAAGATTGTACAGTTTACCACACAAGTTTGGACCTACTTCATCATTTCGACGTGAACGCTCATTCCTGTTTACATTTTGGTGCTCGTGACAGTCCAACATCTGGGTATCCCTTTGCGGAGGCAACGCCCCTCCCCTCCCCCCTACCACCTCCCCCCACCTTTCTCCTACAACCAAGAACCTTCCCTTTATACATTTCTAGATAACAATGGACGTCGCGCGCGCCCGGACAACCACACCTGCTGCCCACATGTACAACAACTCCCTCTCAACCGTTTCGCATCTCCATCATCCATACTACATCAAACACGCTACCGCCGACCAACACATTATGCAACCACAGTCCCTATATTTCCAATCTCTCAACTACTATTTGTGACATCTGCAACCTATACTTTACATAACGCTGAATGCCGACGTGAGGCAGGGGAAGGCAATCGCCTGCAGCAGGTAGGCGGCCCACGGCGGCAACGTGCGGCGCGCGTTGTAGGCGTCGACGAACATGTAGCAGGCGCGCGAGAAGCCGAGAGCGAGCAGCAGCAGGTTGAGCGCGACGAAGTAGCCCTTGCCGACGACGTGGACGTCGGCACCGATGCGGAAGACGCTGTAGAGCGAGTAGAGACCGAGCAGCGCGAAGGCGGCGCCGACCGCGTACACGTGTAGTTCCCACGCCTCCCGCCAGGTGCGCTTTGCGCGCTCCCAGTCCGGCACGGGCTCGGCGTGCGAGAGAACGAAAAACGGGTTCGGCCACGCTGTTGCCTCGGCAACCGCATCCCCGCCGGTGGCGTCTTCCGGTGCGAGCCGGGAGGGCGTTGTTTCCGGTTCGGGTGCCCGGTCGGTGTCGATCATGGGGCGTTTCCGCGTGAAACTGGTTACCTCTGGCGTCGGTCGCGTCGCACCTGCGCCCGGCGTGCCACTCGGCGGCGCTGCGTTCCAGTCCGTTCCCGCTGCAGGGCGTGTAGCATTGCCATCGGGAACGTCCGTCGCCGTGGGGCCTCCATCGGTAACCTCCCCCTCCGCCTTCTCCTCAGCCTCCTCCCCCACTCCCTCCCTCTCCACCACCTCCCCTTCTCCCTCCTTCTCGGCCTCCTCCCCCTCTCCCTCTCTCTCCGCATCCTCCCCCTCCTCGTTGCGGCTACCGCTCGCGGCCGCCACACCCCCCGCGTCGCCTACGGGCGCCGCGTCGCCGGTGGCGTCCTCTGGCGTGCCGCCGACGTCGTCTCCGTAGTCGACCGTCTCGAAGAACGGTATGGGCGAGGAGCGGCCGACGACGCCGACGACGGGAGCATCGTCGAGACGAGGCAGGGCGTCGCTGCCCGAACCGCTGAAGAAATAGTCACTGTCGCCGACGGCGGCGACGACGACCACGGCGTGAGAGATCGCGCCGACGAAAATGGCCGCGACGGTCACGAGCGCGTGAGCTCCCGACCTCCTCATGTTGCTTCGTCCGCCAGGCGGCGTCACGTCTCACGCATCGTCGCCGGTAGGGTGGCGCTGGCGGCGGGGCCGGACGACGTCGGAGGTCGTCGAGAATAAAGCGCCCCCTGGATTGCTCCCGCGTATATGACGGTTGGGTTCTGAAAAATAAGGAGAGAGAGAGAGGAAGTTTATAGTATGTTATGTTACGTTACGTTACGTTACGTTACGTTACGTTACGTTACGTTACGTTACGTTACGTTATGTTATGTTATGTTATGTTACGTTAAGTTATGTTATTTTATGTTATACCGTACGCTTGCAAAGTTCTATGCGGCACGTGGGTGTTTGTTATATACGGTATATTATATAACCCAGGGGGCCAACGTATATAGGTATACATTACGGTATTACGGTTATATACGTATTGTTATAATAGGTTATACACGGTATATCTATATAATATATATATATATATATATATATATATATATATATATATATATATATATATGAGGTAGATGTGATAGTTAATTAATTACGAGGATAGATATGATTGATGCTGCGAGTCAGCGACCGATATACGCGACCTAGCGAGAGAGGGAGAGAGAGAGATAGAGAGCGAGAAATATAGATATAGATATATTTATATATATATATATATTATATATATATAAAGCGAGAGAGAGAGAGCGAGAGTAGAGAGCGCGCGCGAGGGAAAGAGAGAGAGAGAGAGAGAGAGAAAAAAAAAGAAGCTACGCGTAACTTTTTCAGTGTAATCAGTTTTCATATGCACTTATTCAGACACCATAAGTAGGACGAGCAGACGTATCGTATCGGTGACGCTTCCAGTCTGTCTTAAGAGAGCCCGCAATGCTCCCCCAAACCACCTACACGTATATGTGCCGCCGCCTGCTGCTGAGAGAAAGTTGACGTGCGTGCAAAAAGCCGAAGCGCTTCTAAAATCAAATCTAGTAAGAAGCTTTCGCAGAAAAACGGAGCTCCAGTTTTTCGCGGGGTAATGCGAAGACAGGCGATAGGCAGTTAATAGTCAGTGTGGTGTATCCCACCAGTGTATCCCACCTCCCTCACCGCAGCCACTGGCTCTCTCTCTCTCTCTCTCTCTCTCTCTCTCTCTCTCTCTCTCTCTCTCTCTCTCTCTCTCTCTCTCTCTCTCTCTCTCTCTCTCTCTCTCTCTCTCTCTCTCTCTCTCTCTCTCTCTCTCTCTCTCTCTCTCCGGTGTCGTCAACCTGTAGATATATATCAGTAGCTATAGTTCATTAGACGTTAGTGAGCTATAATTATAGAGTACCATTTCCATATGCTGCTTAAAGAGCAGATTGATAGAGACTCGATCTGTCCCCGATCGCGATAAGCACAAGAGCAACAGTCAATGGACATTCAAAGCATCTTGTATAAGATTGGTGGTATTTTACTGGATTTGTGTTAATCGTGTAACCAGGTTTGAGAAGGCACGGATAGATTTCGGTTGATATAAATATATTACAATGAATTCCTATAGACCGTGCAGTGCGTATACATGACTTGCCGTGGAATTCTGTAGTATGCTGTCAGACCGAATACCGCGAGAAGTCGACTTAATTCTAGTCTGAAGCGACTGTTAACAACTTGCTAACACGATGTTCGATCGGACGTCAGTTCTTGCTATCCCGGAGAACGACGGAGACGTGCGATGATGATCTAATCATTGCGATAATGCTACCTGCTTGGTGCTAGTACACACTCATGCGGCGTGCCACAGAGTAATGAATAAATATTCACGCGCGCGGCTCCGCACGCTGATGACACTGATGCGGTCGCTCGTTGCTCTTAATGCCGCTAGTTACCACGGTAACGACAGCGTCATTAGGGATAAAAGTCGCACACGTTCCTGGAGGGCTTCAGTCGCTAAAGAGACATCTGAACAGCGTAATTTCTAGTGAACCACATCGAATGTCTTGTATAGAACGGCATCTGATCTGAAGACATCTGTGTTGCTAACTATGCAAACCGATTCTTCGTCTTTGTTTCGCGAGCAAACTCGCGATAATGACATCACGAACAACGTGCGGTACGCTCGGATACGCGAGCTAGCTGTATATAGTATATATAGTGTATATATAGTGTATATAGTGTATATAGTGTATATATAGTGTATATATAGTATATATAGTGTATATAGTGTATATAGTGTATATATAGTGTATATAGTGTATATAGTGTGTATAGTATATATATAGTGTATATAGTGTATATAGTGTATATAGTGTATATAGTGTATATAGTGTATATAGTGTATATAGTGTATATAGTGTATATAGTGTATATAGTGTATGTAGTGTATATATAGTGTATATATAGTGTATATAGTGTATATAGTGTATATAGTGTATATAGTGTATGTAGTGTATATATAGTGTATATATAGTGTATATAGTGTATATAGTGTATATATAGTGTATATAGTGTATGTAGTGTATATATAGTGTGTATATAGTGTATATAGTAAAACCCGACGAGTTGCACAGCCGCATGCGCAATGATAGGGAGGGGGATTAGCGTAAACTGTGGCAGAACGCATGCTGCCGCCCGATACGGCCTCTGGATCATGCGGCTCATCGCAACCGGACGTCTGCCTCAGCGATAAGGATAATTACATCTTGTTAAATGCGGTGGCGTTGCTGCTGCGCCGCGTAGTTTTATCCGGGTCTGCAACCGTGTATAATGCAGGTATATGGCGCTGCTGTCGATGATGATGCCTTCCTAGTGATGTTTCACTTGTCGCTAGGTACCGCATTAGTGTTAGCGCGTTAGAGATACGCGGGTATGATCAGCAACACCTTCCTGTTATACGCATGATTAATCTATCGTCGTAATACCGGTGTCTGCATGCCGTGTATATCATGCAGCGAGTGATCATGATGCGAGGATGCGGTTTACTCGAGCCGCTCATGGGGTATTTTCGCGGTGTGTGTAGTATGTGCGTGTTGTGTGTGTAGCATGTGCGAAATTACATCGCTATTGATGTGCGGCGCCGTGCGGGACAAGCAAAACCGGCAATTTCCACGAAACTGTGATGTTTTCCCAACGAATAGCAGCAGCGATATAATAGATAGAGTTTCGTCATCGCAACTCGTTTAATTCTAACTGTGGCTTCGTAGCTTCATTGCGGCGCCACGTCTCCTGCATGCTCCCCAGCTCTCGTTTACGTGCTTCCAGATACCAGCAGCACACGCGCACATACGCATACATACGCGTATGCGCGCGCACACACGTACACACACACACTCGTGCAAGCACGAGCACCCACACACACGTGCGTACGCACACACACGTAGACGCACACACACGCGCGCGCACACACATACACGCATACACACACACACGCGCGCGCGCGCACACACACACACCCTGCTACTAGTCTTGCGCTGCAATCACGCCTACGACGATAATTGCTGGGCAAGCGACTAAGCTTCGATTTCGCGCGCTCGCGTGCCGAGCGAACCCATCTCATCGGCGCAGCCGGGTTTCCGTTTCCACATTTGCAAGTAAGTGTGCATGCGGCGGGACGCTTCGATATGAGGTCCTTTCTCGTAGAGATAATTGCAGCGTGCGTCATTGTTAACCGCACGGAAATTCGGACGAGGTCCGTAGGGGCATCCAGACATACATAATAGATGACAGCTACTTGTCCTTACTTAATGACTAGTTTGACGTCGCACAGCGACGCGCCCGTTTTCGATTAATTGCGCGCCGACGCATATGAAAGATAGATGGCAAGAAATTGAATGTAATTTTGTCCGCGATTAAAGCAGGCTGCTCCATTTGCGTAGTGTACGACTACGGAACGCGCGCGCTCGAGAGCGAATGCGAGCAAGATAAGTTACAAGAAGCAGATGAAAGTGGGGCGGTTCATCTAGAAGGGTCGTAAGAGGTAGCAGGAGAATAGGATTGGACTCAATTTAAATTCAAAACAAGAGAAAGAGTGCGTGCATAATAGATAGAGAAATACGTTGCGGGATGTATGGATGGAAGATGGATGGATGGATGGATGAATGAATGGATGGATGGATGGATGGATGGATGGATGGATAGATGGATGGATGGATGGATGGATGGATGGATGGATGGATGGATGGATGGATGCGAGGCCATGGATGGATGGCATGGATGGAGGAGGATGGACATGGATGGGATGGTATGGCATCGGATGGATGGGATTGGCATGGATGGGATGGCATGGATGGTCATGGATGATGGTATGGATGGATGGATGCGATGGATGGATGGCGATGGATGGCCATTGGATGGATGGATGGAGGGATGGCATGGATGGCAGGCATGGAAACAATGGATGGCTAGATAGTATGCGCTATGGATGGATGGACTGGGATGAATGCGCCATTGGATAGATGGATGCGATGGCATGGATGATGGATGGATGCGATTGGATGGACATGTATGGCATGCCATTGGCATGGCTGGATGCGATGGATGGATGGGAGATGGCATGGGATGGATGGGTATGGATCGGCATGCGATGGCATGGATGGGTATGGCATGGATGGCCATAGGATGATAGCAATGGATGGCAATGGGATGGATGGCATGGCATGGATGGATGGTATGGCATGGATGGATGGATGGATGGATGGATGGTGGATGGCTATGTATGGATGGATGGCATGGAATGCGATGGTATGGATGGATGGATGGCATGGTATGGCATGGCATGGATGGATGGATGGAGGACTGGGATGGCATGGATGGATGGATGGCATGGATGCGCAATGGTGATGGATGGATGGATGCGCATGGCATGGGCATTGGCATGCGATGGATGGCATGGATAGGATGGATGGCCTATTGGCATGATGGCTGGATGGCATGGATGGTATGGATGGATGCGACTGGATGATCGGATGGCATCGCATCGATTGGATCCGACAGCGAGGATGGACAAGCGGTCAGCCCACAAGCGGTGCAGCAGTGGGTCGACTGCAACAGAAAAATAAAACCCACAGGTAGTCGGACCAGGCACACGCGACAGACCTCACATAATATATACAAACTGTCAGCATAGCACCAGAACGACAAACGGCGCAGGACAGACAAACCAATTTCCGACGGGTTCGAGAGAGGACTTGAGAAGATGCCGAGAAGACGTTCATTACAAACCACGCCGGTGGGTTGGTTAAGAACCGCCGTAATGACAAACAAAAAACATTATACCGTACTAACGATGCATGCTGTCCCACTTGCAGATTGCTGCCTGATCGAATAGGTTGAAAAGAAGAAAAACATGAGTACATCGCCATCGCATCAGCTACCCCGACGCCTTGCCTACTCCTTGCTACTAAGATCTAAGATTAATGTGCGAAGCATAATGAAAATCATTTTCGCTGCCAGCATTGAGACCAGTGAGACCTTCGGGGGATAACATTCAGCCTCTGCGTCCACAAGTGAATCTGCTATATTCGCACCAGCAGGGCGCTAATCTGCTTCCCAGCACGATGCAAATTGTCCGACGTGAAAGCAAACCTCCATCCGTGGACCAACTGCTGCGGACGTACTTACCGGCGTCGTCAGCTACGACACGGCACGGCATTACCTAAACACGGGGCGTATTACAAAGCTCGTCGTGCAGAAGGTCGGTAGCGAAACTCCGTACACGAGGGGGCTTCATTACCAGCGTGTGCAGCAGAGTGGTGCGTATAACTCCGCTCAAACGACGGGGGCGTTTTACCAGGGCGTGTGTAGAGCCGGTCGGGTAGGTAACTTCCTAAACGCCAGGGGCGCTATTACCAGCGTGTGGGTAGAGAGGGTCGAAGGCTGTAACTTTCCTAAACGAGCGGGGCGTATTACCGCAGCCGTTGTGTACGCAGGGTGATAGTAAACTCCGCTAACGAGGCGGCGTATTACCAGTGTGTGTACGAGCGGTGGTCGGGAACTCCCGTAAAACGTTGCGCGGCGATTACACAGCGCGTGTAGCAGGAGCTTGTCGGGACCATCTCCGCTAAACGTTGGGGGCGTCATTCACCAGCGCGTGTAGAGGGTGGTAGTAACTCCGTAAACGAGGGGGCGTATTACCAGCGCGTGTAGAGGGTGGTAGTAACTCCGTAAACGAGGGGGCGTATTACCAGCGTGTGTGGAGGGTAGTGGTAACTCCGTAAACATTAGGACGTATTCCTATCGTGTACAGGGAGTGGTGAGAAACTCGGAAGCATGGCGGGCGTATTGCACTCGCGTGTAGGGAGTGGTGGCAACCTCGTTAACACGGAGACATTTTCCCAGCGTGAATACAATGGTAGTGATAATCCTGCGTAGATCCGTGTATAGACAACTCTACTACATAGAGGCGTCGATATATTTTGCTAGGCAAACAGATTTTTCGAGTGCGCTTATCGTCTGCCCTGACAGCTGACATTGTCGGCGGCCCCGCTGAGAGCCGATTAGCGCGGCGGGCGTGCTGGTCGGCCGGTGAGACACGGGCGACAACGATTGCTGCTGATGGCAGACGACAGCAGCTAGCGATATAGATGCTCCAGTGCATGCTGCTCGGCGGGCAAGCCAGCGTGAAATACACACGCGCGCGCGTTCATATACGCGCACACGCACGCACGCACGCACGCACGTGCGCGCGTATGCATGCAATCGCGTACGTATACCTACGTACGTACGCACATACGCACGCACGCACGCATGCAATCGCTTAAGCACCCACGTACGTAAGCACATACGTACGCGCTTACAGACATGCGCGCGCACACACATATACACTCACGCTCACGGGCAAGTGTAGACACGCACGCGTGTCACGCTCACAGAAAAGCCGTGCATTTTTCTGAAGGCCGTACTTACAAGGCGGGCCCGGGACTCCGGGCGCTCCCGGATCTCCCTCCGGTCCCATCTCGCCCTTGCGGCCCATCGGCCCGATGTAACCCTGATCACCCTTCTCTCCCTTGCGACCTTTAGGGCCTTCCGGTCCTTCAGGTCCCTGCAGTCCAGGCGGACCCCTATTGCCGGGCAAACCCGTCAGACCTGAAATAGATCGATGGCAATCGGTTGATTTACTGATCATAAGATCGACGACTTTACCGACTTTGTTTGACGTTGACCTGATTTTGTTTTTACGTCATGCTAGTGCGCCTTTATTGTGTGGATCTTGGAGATGTAGAGCTGGCCGAGATTATCGACAATAGCGGGAATAGGAACGATGACGATGCCACACACAAATGCACGCACGCGCACACACATGCACGCACACACACACACACACACACACACACACACACACACACACACACACACACACACACACA
>NW_014577062.1:1413622-1430472 GCF_000485595.1 Priapulus caudatus | reverse complement strand
TGGATGGATGGATGGATGGATGGATGGATGGATGGATGGATGGATGGATGGATGGATGGATGGATGGATGGATGGATGGATAGGATGGATGGATGGATGGATGGATGGATGGATGATGGATGGATGGATGGATGGATGGATGGATGGATGGATGAATGAATCGACAGCTGACGGATGGACAAGCGGTCAGCCCACAAGCGGGCAGGTGGGTCGATGCACAGAAAACGAGCCCACAGGTAGTCAGACAGGCACACGGACAGACCTACATAATATATACTGTAGACACGAGGTTTGCATTAATTAAATCAGTTAATAATTTTATAACTCCGTTGAGATTATCGGCCAGCAGATTGATTCTTGTAAACGAGGGCAAGATCGACGAGTCGGATGGGATGTGTGAAATAAGAGTCTACGGCAGTTTCGCTCAGGCAAGGCAGCGGCTAATGTTGTTGTTTATGCGCCGAGCGGCGGTTGTTTGTGCACGCATTTGGCACACGACCGAGAAGCAACTCGGCCCTCCCCGGAGGAGGGGTTCGACACAATAGAGAGATACTCCTGTCTCGGGAAATAGAGAGCGATCGTGGGTGTTGGATCCTTGTAAGGATGGCCCGATCAATTACCCACATAACCGACGGTGTACATGGGGATATTCTAAATCGGGGCATCTGCTGGACAGTTTCGGACGTGCACGAGGGCTGCAGGGATGGTTCCTTGTTTGGACAAGGGTTTGTGGACGCTAAATTTAAGCGTGTATATATATAAGACAGTTCGAGCGAGCATAGTCAGTGTGTCTAACATTGTCTGTGCTGCAACGTGCATCGATATTCAGTCCGTGAGTATGTGAGTTCTTTCTTAACTAATGGCTTAAGGTTCATGCCACTATAGATCTATGCCACTATAGACCTATATCTATCTTGTTCTTATTTGTTCTATCGTAGTGAGCTATCTTTTAGTACGTGCAATAACCTTTCTAAATTTCTAAACGTAGTTTCTTATAGCTGTGTAAATTGTACTCGCACTGTGTTAATTGTCAGCACCTCTCCGTGTACTATCGTACGTGTATTTCTATTAACTACAGGAGCTTTCCTGAATAAATCTTATTCTTGTGGCACCGTCACACTTTCTTGTGCTTTGTGAATATCAAGTGTTAACATTTCTATACACTTCTTGTAAGACGGAGAACTCTGTCTACATTGGTGCCGTGACCAGGATATAGGTCTATAGTGGCATAGATCTATAGTGGCATGAACCTTAAGCCATTAGTTAAGAAAGAACTCACATACTCACGGACTAAATATCGATGCACGTTGCAGCACAGACAATGTTAGACACACTGACTATGCTCGCTCGAACTGTCTTATATATATATACGCTTAAATTTAGCGTCCACAAACCCCTGTCCAAACAAGGAACCATCCCTGCAGCCCTCGTGCACGTCCGAAACTGTCCAGCAGATGCCCCGATTTAGAATATCCCCATGTACACCGTCGGTTATGTGGGTAATTGATCGGGCCATCCTTACAAGGATCCAACACCCACGATCGCTCTCTATTTCCCGAGACAGGAGTATCTCTCTATTGTGTCGAACCCCTCCTCCGGGGAGGGCCGAGTTGCTTCTCGGTCGTGTGCCAAATGCGTGCACAAACAACCGCCGCTCGGCGCATATACAACAACATTAGCCGCTGCCTTGCCTGAGCGAAACTGCCGTAGACTCTTATTTCACACATCCCATCCGACTCGTCGATCTTGCCCTCGTTTACAAGAATCAATCTGCTGGCCGATAATCTCAACGGAGTTATAAAATTATTAACGGATTTAATTAATGCAAACCTCGTGTCTACAATACAAACTGTCAGATAAACAGAACGACAAACGGCGAGACAGACAAATAAATTACGACGGGTCGGAGAGGATTGAGAAGATGCGAGAAGACGTTCATAAAACCAGCGTGTGGTTAAGAAACCGCCGTAATGACAAAAAAACATTATACTTACTAACGATGAGCTGTCCCACTTGCAGATTGCTGGCTGATCGAATATGAAAAGAGAAAAATGAGTAATGCCATCGATCAGTACCCCGACGCTTGCTACTCTTGCACTAAGATCTAAGATTAAGTGCGAAGATAATGAAATATTTCGTGCAGCATTGAGACCAGCGAGACCTCGGGGGATAACATTCAGTCTGCGTCCACGTGAACGCTATATTCGCACCAGCAGGGCGTAATCTGCTTCCCAGCACGATGAAATTGTCGACGTGAAAAGAAACTCATCCGTGGACCACCTGCTGGGAGCGTGTTACCGGCGTGTATACGACACGGCAGGATTACCGTAAACACGGGGCGTATTACAAGTGTGTGCAGAAGGTGGTGGTAACTCCGTACACGAGGGGGCGTATTACCAGCGTGTGCAGAGAGTGGTGGTAACTCCGTAAACGAGGGGGCGTATTACCAGCGTGTGTAGAGGGTAGTGGTAACTTCCTAAACGAGGGGGCGTATTACCAGCGTGTGTAGAGGGTGGTGGTAACTTCCTAAACGAGGGGGCGTATTACCAGCGTGTGTAGAGGGTGATAGTAACTCCGTAAACGAGGGGGCGTATTACCAGTGTGTGTAGAGGGTGGTGGGAACTCCGTAAACGTTGGGCCCCCCCCCCGTATTAACGCAGCGCGTGTAGAGGGTGTAGTAACTCCGTAAACGAGGGGGCCGTATTACGCAGCGCGTGTAGGGGGTGGTTAGTAACTCCGTAAACGAGGGGGCGTATATACCAGCGTGTGTAGATGGGTCAGTGGTAACTCCGTAAACCATTAAAGGACCGATTCCTATCGTGTACAGGGAGTGTGAGAAACCTCGGAAGCATGGCGGGGCGTATTGCAATCGCGTGTAGGGAGTGTGCTAACCCTCGTTTAACACGCTGAGACATTTTCCAGCGTGAATACAATGGTAAGTGATAATCCTCGTAATCCCGTTGTATAGAGCAACTCACTTCTACTACATAGACGGCGTCGAATATATTTTTTGCTAGGCAAGACCAGATTTTTCGAGTGGCGCTATCGTCCTGCCCTGACAGCTGACATTGTCGGGCGGCCGCTTGAGAGGCCGATTAGCGGGCGGCGGGCGTGCTGGTCGTCCGGACCGGTGAGCACGGGCGACAACGATTGCTGGCTGATGGGTCAGACGACAGCAGCTAGCGATATAAGCATGCTCCATCTGCGTGCCCTGCTCGAGCGGGCAAGCCAGCGTGAAAATAGCACACGCCGCGCGCGTTCATATACGCGCACACGCACGCACGCACGCCCAGCGGGCGCGGTACGACGCACGCACGCACCGCAACGCTACGCACGTGCGCGTAATGCATGCAATCGCTTACGTATACCCACGTCCGTACGCAATACGCACGCACTGACGCATGCAATCGCTTAGCACCCACTGTAACGTAAGCACATACGTACGCGCGTTACAGACATGCGCGCGCCACACACATATCACACTCAACGCTCACGGGCAAGTGTAGACACGGCACGCGTGTCCACGCTCACAGAAAAGCGCCGTGCATTTTTCTGAAGGCCGTACTTACAAAGGCGGGCCGGGGACTCCCCGGGCTGGCTCCAGCGGGATGCTCCCTCCGGTCCCATCTCGCGCCTTGCGGCCCATCGGGCCCGAATGTAAGCCCTGATTACCGCCTTCTCTCCCCTTTGCGAACCTTTAGGCCTTCCGGTCCTTCAGGTCCCCTGCAGTCCAGGGCGGAACCCCTATCGCCGGGCAAACCCGTCAGACCCTAGAAATAGATCGATGGGCAATCGGATTGATTTAACTGATCATAAGATCGACGACTTACCGACTTGTTTGACGTTTGACGCCTGATTACTTGTTTTTAACGTCATGCCTAGTGCGCCTTTATTGTGTGGATGCTTGAGATGTACGAGCTGGCCGAGAGTTATCGAACAAATAGCAGGAATAAGGAAACGATGGAAGATGCCACACACGAAAATGCAGCGCACGCGCACACCATGCACGCACGGACAATCACACAACATACACACACACACACACCAACACACACACACACACACACACACACACACACACACAACACCACCGTAAGCACGCGGCACACCACGCAGCGCACGGCGCGCAGACACACACAGCACACACACACACACACAGCACACACACACACACACACACCACAACAGCACACAACATACACACACACAGAAGCCGCGTTTACCACTGTCTATCTAGCTAAGCATCACTTGTGTTTTGACGAAGATACGAATAAGCATGCTTGCCATTTTATCATCATTGATATGGAACGTGTTTGGGGCTAAAGACACGCCGCAAGAAGCGGATCGTCCAGCGACGTCATTTACTAAACGAAAAAATCAGCAAATAATCAGTCCGTTTACTTTTAATCAGATGCTTGGAAATTAGTCTTTCCACAGCAGGCGGCGGGGCCACGGATCTCGCGTTTCGTTCGACGTCGGTATGACAGTTGAAAGGTCATCGCCACGGCACCAGTATGCAGAGCCGCCTAAATTGAGAGCCGTCTCGCTCTCTCTCTCTCTCTCATCTTCTCTCTTTCTCTCTCTCGTGCTCTTTCGGCTCTGCTCTCTCATCTCTCGTCTCTCGTCGTTCTCTCTCTCTTTCTTTCTTTCTCTCGCTTTTACTGGAGAGCAGTTAGTTCCGGCGTGTTGCTGTTAGTCAGTCCTTGGCGTTAAACTCGCTGTTGAGATCTAAGCGTCGGTACTTACCACGGTAGCTCGCTCCTTGTCTCCTCGGTCACAGCTGCAACGGAAGCGGCAAGACCATTAGTACACCCTCGACACAAACAAGATGTCAGAGCACACGCATGCGGCCGCGACACCGGCGGAGCTGTAATCCGCCGTGGCGTTTCTCGAATCACGCGGCGGGGTTGGCTCGCACCGCATGAAGTGGTTGCGTACGTGTGCAACCACCGGGCGGCGGCATTTCAAAGGGCGCGGCGAAACCCATCGAGTTGTGTTGAGTGAATGTTCGCGCGCGCGTGTGTGTTTGTAGTGCGTGCGTGTATTTTGTAGTGCGTGCGTGTGTGTGTGTTCCTTGTGTGTGTGCGTGTGTGTGTGTGTGTGTGTGTGTGTGTGTGTGTGTGGTGTGTGTGTGTGCGGCGTGTGTGTGTGTGTTGCTTGTGTGTGTGTGTGTGTGTGTGTGTGTGTGTGTGTGTGTGTGTGTGTGTGTGTGTGCGTGGCGCGCGTACGTGTTGGCTGCTGTGTGTGTGTGTGTGTGTGCGCGCGCGCGTGCGTATGCGTAGGTCTGATTGCGTGCGTGCGTGCGTGCCTGAGTGCGTGCGTATGAGCGTGCTTAAGCGCGGGCGCGCGTGTGTGAATGTACGTGTATGCCTGTGCCGGTGTGGGACAGGTTTTTCTCTCAGTCTCCACTTAGGTAAGTGATATATACTCAATTGCCTTACTCGAGTAGCGGCCGTTTCCATGCGCTACTGGTTCCCGCGTTGAGATAGCTGCCACCAGCGTCTGCCACGCACGCCTGCGGGCTACGTTTCAGGAAACTACGTGGGAAATGCGTGTGCCGTCTACGCATAATAAAAGTGTGATACTCGTTATAAATATTCGTTGTAAGTATTGTTCCTATCATTTATTTCGCGTATTTTCCCGATATTAATCCAGCGATATTATCAGGAGTGTATAATATACTAAATTATAGCCTAATATATCCTTATATTATTATGCCTGCCTACAATGGACTCTCGCCTACTATCTGCAGTCGTGCCGACACAGTACGACCAGTACGATTACACTCTGTCGTGAGACGGTGAGAATTGTGTAGAAGAATCTGTGAGGTTCGATTCTCTAATGCTGACATGTCCATGTGCAGTGATATAATAGATATACATATAATACCACGAGCTATAAGTTTACTGCTGGATTGGGAGGGCCGGTATGCATGCACTCTATCTATTTATATAATTGCCATGCGTTCTACTGCTGCTGCTGCTGCTACTGCTGCGATGTACAGCTGTAACATTCTGATTCGCGCGCGCTATACCATCGTACGTACAACATAGAACAAGCAGACAAATGCCTACCAATTAATGTCCAAACGTTGATCACTGTGACAACGTTTCACCAGGATAGATCGTAAATCGTAAACAAAAACCAGAGCAAAATACTAATAATTAAAAGAAATGTAGGTTCTAATTTTCTTACTATTCATACAGAGGTAAGACAGATATGCACAAAATATGCACACAAATACAGCCAAATTGGCACATTTTATGCAGTTTTCATGGTTTCAAAGTGTCTCTGTCTCGGCTCTCAAACGGGGCATTTTCTCACCGGATGCCGAGGCGCGTAGCGCCTCGCCTATAGCTGCATGTAGCTCGCCTATAGTTATAGCTATCTCCTATAGCTCGCCTATAGCTGAATATAGCTCGCCTATAGCTATAGCTATAGCCTATAGCTCGCCTATAGCTATAGCTATAGCCTATAGCTATCGCCTATAGCGGCAGAGGCGGGAAGCGCATCATCATAAACGGCATCATCATACACGAACACGACTCCATCGCGGCAGAAACGGCGGAGCTAGTCGGAATCGCGTGTGAATTTCGGCGCCGCACGCACGTGGGTGCTCACGCTGCACGCGGCACCTATGTGTGCATGGCACTCGTGGATTTATCGGGCTTCTGCCATCGGCGCCGACGCTAGCGTGGCGAGCACTCAACACCTTTCGCACGCTTGTCACCTGCCTGATTACCAGCGCCGACTCAATTAGCAGGTGATGCTGGCAGTGTAGTATATATATATATATATATACATATATACATATATATATATATATATATATACATATATATATATACATACATATATATATGTATATATATAATTTTTTATATGTATACATATTGCACGCTGCGCGAACTAGTAGTTGTAATGAAACCAGGCGCTCATCGGTAGCTGGACAATAGGCGCAACAGCCTAATAGAAGCTGTTACTCAGTGGCGGATGACCACCGCATCGCGGAAGCAGCGCGGGGGGGGGGGGCCGCGCGGTGCACATCGCGCCGTAAAACGCATGTCCGCATGAAATATTTAGGAATCGGCCACGTTTTCTCGCGCGCACGATTGCATTGCGTCTCACCGCTCTTCGCACAACGGCTAAAGCTATTAGCTCTACGTGCATGAAATCGAGCTCGATTACTGTAGTATTGTACGTAGCAGTCAGCGGGCGGGCGGGCGTCCGCAGGGCATTGCATGCAGCTTCATGCGTAGCCGCATCCGTTATAAAATATGCAGCGCGGATAGATCAAGTCTGTGTGCGGTCGTAACGTATTACATTGTAGACTGTGAAGATGGCCCGTGCGTAGAACACCAGTCTGTGCACAGTGAGCTACAGCCTGGGAAACACGAGATACGTCACATTCTCGCTATAGCTAGCAGAGGGTTATGTTTGCTTCGTATAATATACGAAAGCTATAAGAAGAAGAATATATCATATTCAGGACCAAACTCATATATCATATGAGTTTGGTCCTGAATATGCTACAGAAGATATTGTACCTTTTGGTCCTGAGTCACCCTTGACACCGCTCTGCCCCATGTCACCTTTAGGTCCCGTAATTCCTGGCATACCTGAAGGCGTGCGGTTACAATTAGAATGATATAGTTGATGAAACATATTTATACATTATATAATTATAAAACTATTAGTCATCGCTCTTGTTTTTTTCTATAACTTGAAATGCATTGTGAAATCATGAAACGCACATTGATACGTCTAAATATCAAGAAGGATCGAGTTTATCGTAATAAATACCTCACGTCATACGCACACACCGCCGCGGGCTCATACACAGACCACTGTGGCACATGAGTTATGTCATATAAAATAGTAGTGGTACCTGGTAGTCCTTGCTCTCCTTCTGAGCCGTTGAAGCCAGGTGATCCAGGAATTCCTGACCGACAATGAAATGAAATTGGTTAAGCATTAGTTACTTGATTTTCACATACCACGCGTTCGTTTTTGGTTGTGCGGAAAAATACTACTACTACTACTACTGCTACTGCCACTACTACTGCTACTGCTACTGCTACTGCTACTGCTACTGCTACTGCTACTGCTACTGCTACTGCTACTGCTACTGCTACTGCTACTGCTACTACTACTACTGCTACTGATACTACCCCAAGAATTGAATTGAGCAGGAAAAAATATGTTGTGTGTTAACAGTACTCACCGGTGGCGTTGAATCCTGGCGGCCCCTGCGGGCCGGTGTCTCCCGGCTCTCCCTCCCCGCCGTCCGTGCCGTTATACCCCAGCTGGCCGGGGATTCCAGGCACCCCAGGGTATCCCTGCTCTCCCATCTCACCTGGCAGGCCTGGCAACCCGGGTGGTCCCGGAGGCAGCAATGAAAGGTCTGGCGTCTCCCCAATACTTCCCTTTTCTCCTTTGGCAGCTTCGGGTCAGCAGTAGTTGAAGGTGATGAGAAATAGGAAGCTATTGTATTACACGCGATGTTGTGTACTCGGCACGTGTGTTGTCTGTTTTGTAAACAGCCATTACGCTGTCGCGTGTAATGAATACAGGATTGCGATCAGAGCGAAAACTGCGTACCCGAACATTGTAGCTGAATAGTTTTTATAGGTTAGGTATACCACACACGCACGCACACACGCACACGCACACGCACATGCACACGCATGCACACACGCACACACACGCGCGCGCGCTCACATGCGCACGCGCACACGTACACTCACTCACTCACTCACTCACGCCACAGGTAACCCACGCTTGCCACTGGGATTCGCGTATGCGCGCGTACCATCCATCCCAGGCGGACCGGGTGCTCCGTCTCTGCCTGGCATGCCGGGTTCTCCCACATCTCCCATGTCTCCCTTCAGACCCGGAGGACCTGTGTTAAGTGATGCAATACTGCTATTAGCAGGCTCGCGCGTGATATGCATTACCTCCGGATAAAAGTGACCTGTGTTAAGTAACATCTTACAACAATTTATAGACTTGTACATTATATGTACCACTTAAAGTTAGGGTAACCTGCGTTCAGCAGTGTAACACAAGAGAACTATTAGCATACATCTACGTAATATCAGGAGTAGATAATAGAGATAATAATAGTCTCTATTATCTACTCCTGGTAATATGTACCACCTTCAAATTAGGAGAACGTGTGTTAAGATATTATATATAACACAACACAGCTATTAGCAGAATTCTACGTGATATATGTGCCACCTTCAGTTCAGCGAGACCTGTATTAAGTAATATATTACAGCCATTGGCAGACTTCAAGTTCTACATCATATGTGCCCCCTTCAGATCCGGGAGACCTGCGTTATATAAGCATTACAACACAACTATTTGTAGAGTTGTATGTTATATGTACACAATAACCGTGCCGGCTACTGATTCTATAGGATAAGACTGAACTTTAAGCATGCGCATACGCTACATATCTGTGCAGCTATCAGGACTTTGGACGTCGTAATGTGAATCCACGTGGGACATGCTGTCTAGCATGAGCTCATATATCGCTAGATGTGCGCATTTCTACCGAAATTCAATATATTAGCGCGAAACCTAAATAACTAGCGCGCGTCGACGGCGGAATCCCAATCAGTGCTCTTCGTTTGTCAGGCCGTTACATTCCCTATCCCGATCCAGATGGGTACATAGCAACTGAGTTACGAATTAAAAACATCCGGATACTATGGTGTCGCGACGGTGAGATTGCCGAGTGGGAAATGTCGAGTTTAACTTCAACCTCGGAGTAAATCGAGTTTACGCCTAGAATCATCGCGTTGCTGCCTGCCATCTAGCGGCCGTTTCTCATAAGGCGATATTCATCTCATCTCCCGCGGGAATTCCGCGTCACGCTGGCACAGAGGTGGTCGATGCTGCTGCTGCTGCTGCTGCTGCGTCCAGCCTGCTACACTCCATGGATAATTTGTTAGCATTAGCTACGCCTGTCGTGGTACCCGCATCGTACGAACATTAATCACTGTTTTAAAAAAATTGTGGGGATGTTTCATTTTTCAAAAAGCTCGATGACGCGCGAGTGTGTAAACAAGTTGTATGGTTGCGACGATGATGCGCGAGCATTCACTCATTCATGCTGTAGGCAACTAATCCCCGGCTCTATACGTCTCGCGCGCGTGAGCCTGAGATACGGATCAGTACTGTTAGCCGTCTATGCTGCAAGTGCCAGTGATAATTTATCAGTGATTTGTGTCTACAATGCACTATACACAAACAAAAGCGAGGATAGTCGGTGGTGGCGCTGAGGGCACCCTCGGCGTGTCCGCTAGTAACTGTACGAATTAATTTGATGATTTTGAGTTTAAATCTCATCGTTCTGATTACTATAATTGCGCGCGGTGCTGATGGGTAAGCGCTGAACTGTGACCGGTATCGCCGTGTCTGCTACAGACTTGCGCAGTAGTCCGTGTAATACGCTCCGTAACGTTAATCCTTGTGCGTCACTGGCGTCGGCAGGTTTTACGGTTAAAATCTCACATGAAATCCCCTTTTCCACGTTCTATTTGCCGTTTAATATGAGATTGGTTATTACCGGCGCCGATGACGTCTGCGCGCGGTCACATACACGCCGGAGCACCCGCGCAAAATCCAACTGACCCGAAATTCACTCGGCGGCTCGTGTAAAAGGGTTTTTTCAACCGACGGGTAAAATGAAAACACAAAAATCCAGGCAAGCCTACACGGCGGGCTGATGAAATGCACGCGCGCACTCCTTGTGCTTCTGCATGTATTGCGAAATTCGCCGTGTATGCATCAAGCGTGCATCCATCAGGCATCCAGGCGGCAGATGGCGGTGCTGTGTTCGCGCAGGAAATGAGCTCTTGACGCCTGCCGATCGTTCGCTTATCAATCTTCCTGCTATTCGTCTTTGATGCATCGTCTGGCGATACGTCTCCTAATAGAATCCGGCGCGCGATCGAATCTTAGAGCCGATGCATGTCCGCTTAACCGGTGGAAGCGACGTCACCATGTACATAACGGCCGGCGCGCGTGTTCCATGGCGCTGGATATGAAGTTGAAACGTATCGAATATGGATTTTGCTTTACGCCGAGTAGGCCGTAGTATGTTTGGCAGAGTGGTGTCATTTGATGAGGCCGCCAATGGTGCGCGGCACCGCATGATTTCGATGTAATCACAGATGACCGCTGATTTAGTATACCGCAGACACTCTATCGCATTCTTATAGACAGCCTATTGTGTGAGCGGCTCGTTGGCTTGCCGAATTCGATTTATGTTGATGTGTGCATCGTCATGAGCTCATACAAGGCCTCTCCGCAACGCAAATATGTAGTCGTATCCTTGCTAAGCGTCTAATATTCGACAGACACACGTTATCTCTCGACGGCAACAGATTTTTCGCGATGTCCCCGCCACGTACCGTCTTATCGTGTCTACGTCCGAACCCTGATGTAGCATTGAACCCAACTTCAATAAATCACATTCGTTCAGTGACTGCCAGTGCTTTCTGTTAGGATCTTTATCGTATGTATCGTAATTTTTTGCTATCAACTTATTTCATCAGTTTGCGACAAGCGAAAGCGAAGTAATTTAATGCAGAGCCGCGTAACAGGAGGGTCAGACTACTTCCAAGGCAGGAGTAGAGTATAAGAGTAGGCGAGAGAGTGTGTTGGATGTGTGTGTGTGAGAGAGAGAGAGAGAGAGAGAGAGAGAGAGAGAGAGCGAAAGAAACAAGTGTCTCGGGGGAGAGAAATATTGTTGCATGCTGCCTCGAAATCGAAATCTGTTCGAAAAAAAATGTGGTCCCCAACAAACAATAGTGCACGCGTTCCGCTAAAAGGCTTCGAAATAAAATTCCCTAGCAAGAGAAATATACGACGCCGTAGCGTAACCCTGTAGACGGTTCCCAAAGTATTCTTGCCGCAAAACAGTTAAATGTCTCGTTAGATACGCGGAGCTTTTCCCACTGCCATCGCCATGCATACCGAGTGATACTATACACTACGCAATACTATACATACTATAGTATACATAATATACTAAAAGCAAATACACTACTATTTTACTGCCAGCATGAAAATGTCGTGAGCATCAATGAGGCACCTTGACACTCGGTAGTTAATAGTTTTTATTACAATTAACTACACCATGGATACTCGGGTTGCTGATACGATGTAGAACCCACGTCCCCTCGCAACTCCGTCTATTCGCCGTAATTCACATTTTAAAATGATCACTTTACACGCGAGCGTCTAACTGATTTGTTTGCACTATTCGTGTCAGCAAACAGCATCACAATCATCGTGCAGCGCCGCTGGGAGGCGCTGTCGTCGCACAAAGCGCGCCGATGGAGCCACAATAGGTGTGAAATTCGTCGCGGCCAAGATGAACTGCAATCGAAGCTTTATTAGGAAGCCGGCGCGCGATGCGGCGTCTGTGGACCGATAGAGTAATGTTACCGAGTTAACAGCGCGGAGATGGATACACACGAGTTCATGAGACATCGAACGCTCACCGGCGGCGCTCACTGTTGAAGTTTAAACGCGCGGAAAATATCACGGGATCAGGCGCGCACATCACGCTTCTCTTCGCTTGCTAATTGGCATATTGACGGTCGATCTGGGCTCTCGGCGAAAAACGGGAAGAAATGGCAAATGTGCATAAATTATGCAAATATACTATATTATTAATTAGTTGAGGTTAATAATGTAAGACTCACGCGTCCTACGTGTAAAAGCTTTTTATATGCACTTTTGCCGATAGGTGACCTGAACTCCCATGCGTGTTAATACAGGTGTACCAGACACATATAATATCACCTACGCAAACGCACACACTCACCTACGCAAGCACGTACGCACGCACGCTCACACACACACACACGCACGCACGCACGCACGCACGCACACGCACGCACGCACGCACGCTAGAGAGAGAGAGAGAGAGAGAGAGAGAGAGAGAGAGAGAGATAAAGCAAACGAGAAAGCGAGGGAACGAGAGTGAGAGCGAGGGACGTCGACAGAGAGAGAGGGGGAGAAAGAGCGAAGGTGACTAAGAGAGAAAGAAAGAAAGTGAAAAAGAGAATGAGAGAAAGAAAGAGACAGAGAGAGAGAGAGAGAGAGCAATCTATTTTATGACAAGGATAGCACATCACGGAACAGATGACTATCCGTGTTCACACGAACATACGTGACGTCACCAGTACACAGTCTGTTTTTGTTTGCCCAAAGGCCCTACTTAGATGCAAGTGAATACAAATGCGCGTGTGTCTTTTTTCGCGATCTTCTACTTAGTTCTCTGCTCGTGTTTCGTGTGGCCTTTATCCACACCAATCATCCTGTACTTATACATGTACGGTTAATAGCATACCAGCGGTAAGTGCAAGTGTAATAAGCTGTCAGCTCGAATTTTAGGTTGGGTCGGTAGAAATGCATAGGTGTCATGCCACCCGCGCGTCGAATGTACGATTTTCGCTTGCGATGCGCACTAGCGCATATAGAGCTGTTAGGTGAGAAATTCGGTGGTTCCATGTAGCATTAAGTACGTAGCACCTATACGGTTTTACTTATGTGCGTTGGTAAGCGTTTCTTAAAGCAATCGCTGCCCGACCGTATTGTTGCTCTGAGAGGAATTAAAATTTAAACGCGATAATTTAATGCATTATACTTGTTTGTCATCTGCGCAATTGTGAGACAAAATGTTATTGCATTAATGTTAGTGTGTAAATTTGGCCAACCAAATTTGGAGTTCTTGCAGCATAGGCTAAGGCTGGTGTTTTGTAGGCGTTGATAACATTAATATGTTTTCTACTACTTTGCTTACGAGATATTTCGCTTAGACATGGCGGATTGGAGGAGGTGCCCACGTCTACACGGCCAGAACCAGTTTAATAGATTAAGGCACTAGGATCTACTTAATGGCGCCTCATAATTACCCGTATTCGCTTAATTAGTTATCGCGTGAAGAACGGTGGGGCTGTGCTCCAAACCCTGTGTGACGTCACGACAACCTGCATCTACCGACTCGAGAATGCCGATATATACGTGTTGTTTAAACGTCATCACTTTGTGCGAAGGTCACGGGAAACCAGGGTAAACATAATGGTACGCGCGTACCCGGATGTGACATCTCACCAGCTACTATGCAAAGCCAGTGATAGCCTTAAGTAGTCTTGGAATAAAAGTTTGCGTCTCCTCTGTCTCCACTTTTCCCATGGCGTTTGCTATGCGCACATACATAGGTTTAGAGTAAGCGAAATCTTCGCGTATCGCGATGCAATTCAAGTAAGCAAATGTCAATTTATCTTCCTTTCGCGTATTTGTACAGCGAATAAAGTTTACACAAGGTCTGAAAGCCGACCGGCTGCGGCGTTCTACACGCGGCCCGATGTCACTGATGGGCCTGCGCGAACTCGCGAGATATCGCGCGTAACTTACAACACACTGCAGACACAATTATTGGCACTGTCTTCCGTTTTATACCTTCTATGCATCTTATGAGTATATATAATATATCCTATATATTATATATATATATATATATATATATATAATATATATATATATATATATATATATATATATCAACGCTCTCTGACAATTTGCAAAGCGCGTAGCTCTCACTAATTGCACTGACATCGTTGGCCTTATTGACAGATTCTATAGACGGCGGCCGTACGTGTCGACGTATGCGAAGCGTCGTTCGCCATATGCACTCCGAATTACCGTGAGAAGGGCTCATCGTGACCACGACCACGGCTTAATGCCCACGAGCGGACGAGGTAATGGAAAAATCAAATAATAAACTTATCCGACCGATCACAGGCGCCTGTCAGCCGACACGCTTGACATATTGATCGTGAATCCCTCCCTGTACGGTCAAGCCGTGACCTCGACACGCGCGCATTCCTGCCGTGGACGCGGGCCGGTCACCGCCTCCGGTCATGCAGCGATGCGAGGAGTAGAGAGACGACGAGTGAAGAAGACGCGACGCGCGGAAAGCGATGAGACGCAAGCGAGAAGCGCCACGAATGAAATTCAGGTAGAAAGTAAGCGCAAGAGCATGGCGTCAAGGGAAGACGCCCAAAGCTCTACCACTTTACGCACAACTACACATTCATTGCGAGATCCAATATGCTAGCAATCCTATTCGGTAATCTCTACTCTGAATCGCGTCGCGCTCTCAGAAGCAAGAGACGACGGAAGTGAACTCGTGACGTCACGCATCAATATATACGACATGCGCGCGCATGTTTCAATATGAACCATGCAGTGTCGTATTGTGATAAGATTTACGCATGCTATTTCGATCACATCCGTCGCCTTAATTTATGCAACTGGCGTCGTGCTCAAAGTCGGAATCATATACGCGCCCGCGCGCCGCGCTGTAATTTGCATGAGGAAGAAACGAGTAAAGATGAAACGCATTGCGGGTGTATTATTGCGCGCAGCATCCTTCAGGCGACGCCGTCGTCTATCGGAGTCGTGGGCGCGTCTATAACGAAGAGACACCACGCCGCTGCATCCTCGGATGCCGTCAAGTGTTCTTAAATTTCGTCTCAACCCTGCAGGGCTTCACAGCCGCACTCTCGCGATGCGCGGGGAAGCTTGTTAGCAATCTTCTCATCTTTGTTCTTCGCGCGTGACGGCGCCTGTTCGCGCGCGGATAAACATAGCGCCGCGGATGTGCGGCGCGACGCGGCGGGGCCCGTGGAAATGTATCTTGTATGAATGCCATCATGTATATCGCTGCTCGCTGCTCTATGGGGCGCGAGACCGCCGGCGTGGTTAGCTGAGAGAGCGCGAGAGGAGGTGTGCGGGTTGCGGGACGGGGGTACACACAAACATACAGGCGCACGCGCACACACACGCGCGCGCGCACGCATACACACGCATGGGCACAACCACAAACACAAACGCATACACGCACGCGTGATAGAAGGTGGAAAAGGGGGAGCAAGAGAGCGAGTGAGAGAAACACAGGCAGCGAGACGGATACACACACACACGCGCGCGCGCGCGCGCGCTCTGGGTATGTTCTCATTCACCCTCTATTTTGTCATAATCATTGGGCGTAATCATCGTGCATGAGAAAATAAGTCGTTACCACGTTGTAATTAGACAGCGTTGTTCTTACATAATGACTTGTTTTGCTATGCAACATAAAGCTGCCGCCAGGATGTAATCGTCTGCTTGCAGCCGTCGACGACAGCGCCGCTATAGAAAACAACGTCAGCTTCCTGAAGAGAGACTTCAATGGCTCCAGTGCTTCTCCAATTTACGCGTTGGTTCTCAAAGAGACCGAGCGCGCGCGCGCGAGAGAGAGAGACGGGGATGGAGCGAAATAGTGAGACAGAGACAGACGGGAGTAGAGACAGAGACAGAGACAGACGGAGACAGAGACAGAGACGGGGAAAGGGACAGAGACAGAGACAGACGAGGGGTAAGGGAGAAAGAGAGAGAGAGAGAGAGAGAGAGAGAGAGAGAACGAGAAAAAACGAATAGAGAGAGCAGAGAGGTGGTAAGAAAGAAAAGCATAGCGAGAGCACAGACTAGAGTATCCGTGTGTCGGTGCGTGCGTGCGCGCGCGTGCGCGTGTGTGTGTTAGTGTGTGTGTGTGTGTGTGTGTGTGTGTGTGTGTGTGTGTGTGTGTGTGTGTGTGTGTGTGCTGCGCGCATGCATGTATGATGGATGTACATATAACTTGGCATCATCGTACCTGGAGGTCCCGGTGCCAGATTCGTCGCATTGAGTAGTGAGGTCGTAGATGGGCAGTAATCTTTCATTCCAGCACAGAACTCTTGCACGGCGTGTACCTGTAAGCAAACACGTGAGCGTGTATATCG
>NW_014577062.1:1410620-1413612 GCF_000485595.1 Priapulus caudatus | reverse complement strand
GAGAGAGAGAGAGAGAGAGAGAGAGAGAGAGAGAGAGAGAGAGATAGCGATAAATAGATAGATAGATATACATACATACAAGAAGCACCACCCATCATGGCGTAAAATACGGCTAATTACTGGCGTAAATGTGTGCCGAGAGTGTGGCCGATCACGTTCAGTCAATGGCCGGGAGTAAAAAAGTTATTTCTTTAGAAGCTTAATTTGAGTTTAATACATCGTTATGACGTAGGCTATTATCGATATGTGTAAGTCAAGCGGTTTGTGCAGATAACAAGGAATTACGTTCCTCCCTATTTCTGCGTCGCACACTAACGTTATACGAGCACTGAAGTCTTAACGTGAGTAATCGGCGCCAGACTAGTAACAGCTCTTACTCTAACTAGTGTAATCTCTCTATAGTTTAGGTTCTATGGCAGGCTGTTAATGATAGAAATTTCAGTTGGGATAACCTCTTTTGGGCGCGCGCGTGCGGGAAATGGCCTTGCTATATTCAAGAACCGGTGGCTGTAATAACACTCTTTTGTCGAAAACGCGACAAAATCGCTGCTAATATTGCTCGCATTTGTTATTGTATTGTGATCATCAATATTTTTTTAACTTTTGCTATCCATTGTTGTTACCACTACGTATTTTTCTTCAAAGCTGCAAAATAGCCGGGAGTACGCGAATGATGAGTCAGTATGAGAATTCCCCAAAGAGTGTTCCCTAGCCGTAAAATCTAACCAAAGCCGAAACATTATTTTGCCACGTTTAAGCTCAGGCACGTGTTCCTGTGACGAGTCTACGCTCTGTAAAGAATTACAGAGCAGAAATCGAGAACTACAAAACGTAACGACAAGAGAGAGAGGTGGTTAGTAAGAGACCGCGCGCGCAAGAAAAAGAACAAGCGATAGAGAGAGAGAACGAGAAAAATTAAGAGAGAAAAATTAAGAGAGAAAGAGTGAGTAAGAAAGCGAGAGAGAAAGAGGGAGAGAGAAGGCGAGAGAGAAAGAGCGATAACGAGTGTGTGTATGACAGAGAGAGGGGAAAGACTGAGAGAGAGAGAAAGAGCCGTGCCCATCGTCATCGCCACTGTCGTCAACGTTTCTATCATTATCGTCCCCGACGCCATCGCCACCCTTTCCGAAGCAGCACTTATCGTAAAAAACAACAGCTGCAGGGCAACTCCACACACGATTCACAATAAGCCCGCTCGGCGGCTGGTTCGTGCGCGTCTTTGCACACGTTCGTAACTTTTAAGAACAGATGGTTTTTTTTTACTCAAACGTAATATAGAATTTAGAAAAATGCGAGAGCGATACATAGCCCTGGGAGGAAGCAAACGTGACGAGGTGCGCGCTAAGAGCGTTTTGTTCGATATATAGCGGTCCAAAGAACCCGCTGCGTAAGTGAGTGGTCTCAGCTTCCGCGGCTGGCTACCAATCGATGTGAGAGAGAGAGGGGGGAGGAGAGAGGGAGAAATCGTGGCTTCAGGATTCGGCTCTCGAGTATTTGAAACCCGTAAAGCTGCTGACTACATCTGACGTGCATCGCTCGCCACCGTAAGTCACTTGACCCGCTCTGATAAGTAACGCGGTGGTCCCCGCGCTCTCCCCCCTGAGCAGAGACGCAGATATTAGCCCGGGCGGAGTCGGATCGAGCCTGGAGGCTTATCCCGGCGACGGCCGCGTGTAAGCTCGCCGTGTCGGATCGGCGTGATGCTGTCTGCCGATACCGGTGGCTAATGGGTTCCACAGATGGTGGCCATACACTTCTCCTTCCGAGTGTGTTTCCGTAAGACGTTGTGTTGCTACTCAAAGGGCGACTCCGCAGTAAGGATTTTGTATTATCTCTCGACGTAGGAAAAGTTGCTCGTGTGTTCAGTAGTGATACGCACGGTATGTGCGTGTTAAATAGCCGTATATTGAATCGCTCGCGAAAAGTGCGCGGAGTTACGTTCACAAAATGTCGGATGTGGCGCCGGAGGATTTTTGATTCGCGGGATGATCCCGGGCCGTTTTTATAACGTAATCATTTTAAACGTGAAACGCGCGTTAAAACACAGAACCTGTGTATTTCAATAGAGTGTATATACCGGACATATCACCATATGAGGTGGAACGATGGTATGTACATAGAAGAGGGTATACCTGAATAAAATGTGTATGCTGTTTTCGATATTTTCCTGCTACTGCTACTGTTGTTGATCGTTACTATATAACTGCATATACCAGCCACCTCTCGGCCGGGAAATGAACGGAAAGTGGAAAATAATCTATAACTATTATATTATGTAACCTGACGAAATATTAGATTTGTATTGCATAGGCGTTATTAACCTCATTTGAAATTGCACAAATGCCATTCTCTGAATCCAATATAATTGATTTTTGAATATTTGCCACTGCTCTACTCAGGGCTATTATGGCAGTAAGCCGAGAGCTTCGTCGTGCATGTACACACTAGTACAGAATTTACTTCAAATTTATCCCCAATGTATTTATTTACCTACATTAAAGCAGGAAGCGAATATACGCTCATTGCTTACATGCTTGCGTAATGAATTATTGTAGCTGCGTCTACACGACGAACCTTAACTCGAGTTAAGCGTCTACACGGGGCCCTTAACTCGAGTTACGTTAACTCGAGTTAGCTTAACCTCGCCAGTCGATCGAGGTTAGGCTAACTCGAGTTACCTTAACTCGAGTTAAGGCCCGTGTAGACGCTTAACTCGAGTTAGCTTAACCTCCACGATAGGCGGCAGCACTAGTACGATGTACGTACACACGCGCGCCCGCATCGCTATCGGGTGTTGTCGTGTAGACGCTACATAACCGCTAACTCGAGTTAGCTTAACTCGAGTTAAGGTTCGTCGTGTAGACGCTACATAACCGCTAACTCGAGTTAGCGCTTAACTCGAGTTAAGGTTCGTCGTGTAGACGTAGCTTATTATATAACACGTGTGTGTGTGTGTGTGCGTGCGTTGTATAGTGGGGACGGACGTAATTCC
>NW_014577062.1:1402478-1409141 GCF_000485595.1 Priapulus caudatus | reverse complement strand
GGTCTTTCTCTCTCATTTTATCCCACTATGTCCTCTTCCCCTTTCCCTTCCTCTTGCCACTCTCTTATCACCTGTGTCTTATAACTTCCCCTTATCGATCTCACTCTCTCTGTCTCTCCCCCTCTCTCCCCTCCGTCCCTCTCCTTCATTCTCGGTGTGAGAGCGCAACTTGCCCACTCTACACGTACGGCTGCACGCAGCAGAAACAGCACTCCGTACGGGTACGTCCACTCTCCACGCGCACGCGCACGCACGCACGCACGCACGCACGCACACGCACGCTCGCGCGCGCACGCGCGCGCGCGCACGCCGCGGTAATGAAAGAGCCATTTAAGACGCGCGCCACTCTGCATTCGACATTGATCCGAGGTCTCCCGGGGGGAGCCGTAGCGACATGTCGGGCCGACGAGCCGACGTTATCATCCGCAGCCATTGTGACGGTCTTTCTCGTCGCTAGCGAAAGGTCGCTCGCATCTCTCTCTCTCTCTCTCTCTCTCTCTCTCTCTCTCTCTCTCTCTCTCTCTCTCTCTCTCTCTCTCTCTCTCTCTCTCTCTCTCTCTCTGTCGCTCGTTGTCTCTCGCTCTCACACACTATCGATCTATCTATCTATCTTTTCTTTCTTCTTACTCCCTCTGTCTCTCTTTTGATCTATCTCTCTTTCTCTCTCTCTCTCTCTCGCTCCCTCTCCTTCTCTCTCTTTCTCTATTCTCTCATTCTTTCTTTTTCGCACTCCATCTATCTCTTTCTCCCGTTCAGCGGCTTCCGCATTAGATCTCGCCTTCGATCTCTTTCCATTTCTCTCGCTTTGCTCACTCTCACTGTCACCTCTTTCTCTATCAGTCTCACTCTCGTTTTTTAATTTCCTTCATGGCCTCTTCTCTCTTCTTCATTCTTCTTCATGTCTTTGTCACCACTCCCACCTTTCTCTGGCGGTCGGGCTGTCCGTCCGTCCGGCAAATTTAGCTTTTATATCCATGTATGTCTGCATAGCATCCATTGCGTAACTAAGCAGATTTAGATTGAATATTAAGGCCACCAGGCCATCGCAATCACATACCATGTAGTTAAACAATGTTAGCAAATTGGCTACATGTAGCTATTGTACCATGGAGCTAGTAACGTTAGATCGGGTAGATGGTAGCATTAGACCTTGCCGTTAATAGTAGAGACATGATGAAACATTGTTGTGCTAGAATCTACGATTGGGTTCATCGTTAGAAGTTCCTGTTAATACAGTCTGTGGCTGGCTCTCTTTGGAATTTTGAATATAACGGATAGTATGGTTCACTCTGTGTTTAGCTTGCTGTAGATGCACATCGTACTTGCCCCACACTCTCTCCATACGTAGACGTGGTAGAACGTATGGCTAGTGATATATTCAGAAATGGAAGTAGTCGAATCTATTATTAAATTTCGCTGTGGCAAACGAATTTTCCTGCCAGAATAGAGATGACGCAAACAAAGTTAATCCGAAGTCTTTCTCATTTCATCGGTTTGAGATGGCACGTTCCTCATTCGAATAGCGCTTACTAGAAAAGCCGTACTGTTGCCGAACCGTTAAAAGCTTCTTCCTATATGCGGACGAAAGCGCACTGCAGACAATAGCTGCTCAACAACACTTGCCCTCTGCCGCATTCATTCTCGTGTTTATAATGCCGTAATATTACTATCCGTGATCCTGCAAGACTCCTCGCCATCTGAACATATTAAACTGGCGATTCAATCTCGGAGTTTAATGAATTCGTTTCGCTGAGCATTCGCCTTTGTGCGAATTCAACACTGTTTAACATCAGCGTGTGACTGGCTGACTGCCGCGCGTGGGCTGATACACAGCACGATGCGAGAGCGTATATTTCGGTATAGCGTACACACAGCGAACCACGCACGCAAAGATTCGTTCATTCAGACGCCGCCTACGATATATATATATAGGGTAATCTTCGCGAACTATAAGAGTGATGACGATGTATGGCCGTCGGCGACAGAATCGAGGCAGACATATCTCGCCGTATCTTTATGTATTACACTGACTTGCACGCCTGACGTAACTTCATTCAGTGCAGTCTTGTCACTGTGGGTGTCGTGGGTGGCGCGGCGGTCGCTGGCGGGGGGAGGGGGGAGGGAGAGGGAGCGTAGAGCAGCAGGTCATAAACCATAGTTGCTGCTGCTGCATTAGGCGGTACAACGTAGATCGTATGTGAAAGGTGCATGCACATAATTATCATTATACGCTTCTCGCATATAATTATTATACACTTTACTGCGCACCACGCAAACGTAACGTAGTGCTGCTGGCTGGCTATGCGGACACATTTTACTTGGCAATGAGCGCGCGATAATAGCGCGAGAAACGGATGGCCGGTGTGCGCATGCGCCAGCGATGGAGAGTGCCGATAATTCCCCCGTCACGGTGCACAATAGCAAAACTTAATCAAGTAAATTAAGTCGCGGGTTAATAATCACGGTGCTGCTACGCTACGGCACAATGCGACGCGCCGTCTGTACACGACCGAGAGAAAGGACGGAGAGGTGCAGATTAAAATGCAATTAACTGCGAGCGTGCTCTCACGACGTGATCATCTATGCATGTATGGAATCGGGCGTATACAGTCACGACGTTTATACTATCATTACGGTTGCCTGTCGCGCACAGTATACCGCAGCGGCGGCATTCTCCCTGATCATGCTCCCACGCACGCACCAGTTCCCATGGAGCGAGAGATGAAGCCGCAGCAGCAGCAGCAGAGCTGTATCGCGTACTAACGATCTAATGTAATAATAATTGGTATTTTTTTGACATAACATTATCTGCGATATTTTCTGGGAATGCGCGCACCGCTGACTGCTCCGATTAGCATGTCCGAGGCTATTCGATGTTTGTATCCATATTGAGGGATATATCAGCTGCGGCAAGCGGACGGTCGTTATCTCCGCCACGCGTAATTTACCCGCGTGTAAACATCGCCGTCTGCTTTCTAGATGTTGTTTGATTTCGCTGGCTTCGTGCGGTTGCAATCCAGCGCATGCTTGCAGTGTGTGTGCGTGCGTGTGTGTGTGTGTGTGTGTGTGTGTGTGTGTGTGTGTGTGTGTGTGTGTGTGTGTGTGTGTGTGTGTGTGTGTGTGTGTGTGTGTGTGTGTGTGTGTGTGTGTGTGTGTGTGTGTGTGTGGATGCGACATAGTTCACATAAGGTTAACTAAACGCAAAATGGATGTCGGAACAGGCTTAACAGTATCAGGCCTTTTCTAAATATTTTAAATTCGAATGCCTCTAAGATAGTTTTTGCGTCGCCGGCGTCTCGGAGTTGTAAAATGGTGATGGCGCTCATCTTGCTTGGCGCTATGAAGTTGTTATTCGATCTGCAGTCAAATTAGTTCTTCAAAATTCGTTCCGCCTCGTAATTTAATTACGACGCTCTTGAAAATAAACCCGAAGATTTTTTAATTGATGTGATACGTCGAAATAATCTAATCACGCTTATCTATAAAATTGATGTTGAATGCACGATTAGTTATGCGTGCGTCACACAGCTCCATAGAAAGCGACTGTGTTTGCGAATCTCTCATCCCTGTCTAGGGTCGCTGAGGGCTTATCCCGTTTAGTACAGGGGTTATATTTTAGTTTATGTTATATACCATATTCTTGTATTAATTGTAGCTTAAAGTCCATTTATAGATTGTATAAATAGCGCACATCCTCTAAAGTTACAATAGCGCGAAAATCGTGCTTAAGAATTTCTATTATTATTGCATGATGGCTGAGGGTTATTGCGTGTAGTATTCTGAGTGCATGCGATGATATAAGTTGCAAAGTCATATAGTGCAAGTCTGACATACGTTTAAACCGTGTGGCGTAATGCTGTGCATACTATTAGGACCTCGCTGCGACTTCATCAGATTTAAAATTACGACTGGCATTACACGCCAGCACGTGAGCACGCAACAACAATCAGTGTGTGCGTGCATGCGTGCGTGCGTCTATAAGCGTGCGTGAGAACAGTCAAGTATACGCGTGTGCCTGCGCTCGTGTATATGCGTGGTGCAAGTGCGTGCGTGCGCGTGTGCAATTAGGGCATGTCGGACGAACGGTGATACTCGCACGCACGCACGCACGCACGCACGCATGCACGCACGCATGCATGTACGCGCGTCTGTGGTTCGTGTGCATACAAGCCGTGATCAATCTCGGGCAGCACTCCGTAACGTGATACCGTTCGTTAATTGACGAGCGGAGACGCTGCTGCTGCAGCGCTCATGCGACGGTCGGCCGAGCAGCAAAGCACGCACGCACGCACGCACGCATGCATGCACGTACGACCCAGCCCGACGTTCTCTCGCCGCTTGCTTGCTGAGCAATTAGTGCCAATTAGGACGCTAGCCGCTGCTGTTTGCCGGCAGAGCTGTGAGTGTGTTTACCAGTGTTAAGACCGGCCTCGAGACCGGCCTCGAGACCGTTTTCCTTGGTCTCGGTCTCGGTCTTGGCTTCGGAGTGAAATGACTCGGACTCGGACTCGGACTCGAGCCCTCCGGACTCGAGGACTCGGGTCGAGGTCGGCTCGAGGCCACTACATACATAGTACACAACTGTACATATTGTAACACGCAGTTTACAAGAATTTAAAACTAAAACTCCTAGGTTTTCTAGATAGGTCCTACACGGCCTAATCTTGTAACGTTTTCAATGGCTCGATTAAGATTCTTGTCCCTTTGGTTTGAATCTGCTGTCGCTTCGTCTCTTTGCGCTTTTTCTACCACTTCTTTCTCTTCTTCTACCATTTCGAAGGTACTAGCACTCTCTCATTTGGTTCAGCAAGCCGTGTCATTCTCGTAAAACACAAATGGATCCGTTACTTTGACAAGTTTCGTATGACTCGTGTCTCTGTGTTTTCGGCTGAATATACACTTTCGAATGTCTACGATGCACTGTTGCGATTTTTTTCTTTTTTTCTGGACTCGGACTCGGACTCGAACTCGGGTGGTGTGGACTCGGACTCAGACTCGGACTCGGGTGGCGCGGACTCGGACTCGGACTCGGACTCGAACTCGGACTCGGGGGGTGCGGACTCGACTACAACACTGGTGTTTACATGCGACTTCACACACGGCTGCATGTGACGGTGGATAGTGTGCGGCGGACCCAGGGCGTAACGTAACAAACGGCAGGGTTTAAACTACGTGTACGACGGCTTGCATAATACTAGTCGGATGCGCAGCTGCAGCAGAGGCGGCCGCAAGAATCGGAGAGCCCGGTGTATAAAGCGCCGCGCAGATCTTCAAATGAAATGTATTTACTGAAGTTCGTCTGACGTGACGTCACCGCGCAAGTGTCTCTTTCGCACAAAAATCGCTGAGCCTTACGCTGACGCCGGCATGCATAAATTTTGGCGATAGACTCAAAAAGATCAATCGGAGCTGCCGCTGCGTTTGCAACCTCTACGGAGAGACCCCGTACGCGCGGCATGTCCGCAGGCTAAACCAAGGTTAGTTCCGGAACACGTCTTGTCATGCGACTAATTTTTCATGCGATAATCTCACTTTTTAACTAGAGCAGACCGCTGCGAAAACAATCGGTATCGCGTAGAAATCGTTCTTTCTAACAGCTATACCGCAAATGCTAAACACAAATTTTATCGACAGCCCCCCCCCTCCCGCCCTGTTTGCATTGGCCTCCCGAGCGACTCCGGCTTTCTCGCGCGTGTTTCTTTTTGATGTTGCAGAGCGCGTGAGTACCGCGCGTTATTGTCACGGTGCAGATACAATTACGTACGTGCGAATGTAGACGGGTAGAAACACTGCGTATTTTTTTGCCGCGTAAAACGAGCGCGGAGTACGGAAGCCGCCTAGTGCCGGCGCGGTCACGTTTTTCATAGCCGGCGCCGTCACGTTTTTCGTAGCCGGCGCGGTCACCTTTTTCGCAACCGGCGACGTCACGTTCTTTCGCAGCCGGCGACGTCACGTTTTCCGTCGTCGACGTCGTCGTCATTGTTAGTCGACGTCATCATCATTACTCGCACTGACAAGGCTAAAACACAGCACCGCGAGCGAGCGAAAACACGGCGGCGGCGGCGAGCGAGCAGAATCGGCACGGTCGCCTTTTTCGCAGCCGGCGCCGTCACGTTTTTCGTAGCCGGCGCGGTCACGTTTTTCGTAGCCGGCGCGGTCACGTTTTGCGCAGCCGGCGACGTCACGTTTTTCGTCGTCGACGTCGTCGTCATTGTTAGTCGACGTCATCATCATTACTCGCCCTGACAAGGCTAAAACACAGCACCGCGAGCGAGCGAAAGCACGGCAGCGGCGGCGAGCGAGCAGAATCGGCGCCGTCACCTTTTTCGCAGCCGGCACGGTCACGTGTTTTCGCTCGCTCGCGATGCTGTTTTAGCCTTGTCAGGGCGAGTAATGATGACGACGACGACTAAATGACGACGAAAGGTGACGACGACGGCTAAATGATGACTAAAAATGACGACGACGACAACGACATATATATAAAACGTGACGTCGCCGGCTGAGAAAAAACGTGACGTCGCCGGCTGCGAAAAAGGTGACCGCGCCGGCACTAGGCGGCTTCCGTAGCGGAGAGCATAAAATAGTTTCCGTTTTACTATCACACACATGCGCGCGCACGCATGCACACATACACATACGCACACACACACACACACACAC
>NW_014577062.1:1399632-1402468 GCF_000485595.1 Priapulus caudatus | reverse complement strand
GAGAATAGAGGGAAAGAAGGCGAGCGAGAGAAGGGGAGTGTGAATTTAACGTTGGAACGCACCTGTCATTGCACATGCTACCTCACGGTTCTCTGCTTGCCACCCACGCACGCTGATTACCGTTCATTGGAATTCTAGCGATTTAGCAAAGCCTTTATGGCAGCCCCCATTCAGGCTAAAAAGCTAATAAAGTTTAAGAAACGCCGCGTTCGGGCATAGTGCATTCGTATCATCTAATTGTTTTCTGTTGCCGGCCAGATAGACGCACAGATAGTTAACGTTACAGTACGAATGCTTTATCGTAGACGAATTAGTCTATCGTACGAATAGTGTAGTTTACCGATACTAATGTATCGCATAGCGCGTCTACTAATGTACCTCCGTACGTACTAATGTAGGGCCTATCGCGTACTACTAATGTAGCCTACCGTACAACTTGCGTAGGCTATGCCGTATAGTAGGACTAGTATACTACATGTTATGTATGTATAGTGCACTTTACATATAGCGATAAGTGCACTTTCCCGTACGATTAGTGTACTTTACCGTACGACTAGTGTAGCTTTACCATTACTATTAAGTGTACTTTAACCGTAGCAGACTAGTGTACTTTTATCTATATGATTAGTGTAGCTTTAGCGCATACGATTAATGTACTTTAACAGCATACGATTAATGTACTTTGCCGTACGACTAGTGTTTTTTCCCCGTACGACTAGTGTATCTTACCGTACGACTGGTGTACTTTACCATACAATTAGTGTAAGCTTTACCAATAACACGACTAGTTTAGCGTAGATGCGTCGCATTACTGAATGTTTGTCGGATGGATGCCTGCATTGACGTTGCTAGGGTCATGCAGCTAAGAGGATTAGTAAAACGGCACCCCCTCCGCCGGCCTCACTAATCCGATTATCTGGCGGGCATTGTTGGACGCGCTTTTTTCGGATGAACGGCATACGGCACACAGCGTGACCACGGCGGATTTTTCCTAGCTGCCATCTTCCGCGTCAATTGCGACTCGATACAGTGTCGTGTGGGTCGGTTGATTAGACTGTCTCGCGCGTCGCGTGAGCGGGGCGCAGGCTACACTCTGCGACGCAGGCCGGCCGGTTGTGCGGCGGACGCGGCGTGCGGTGGGCCGGACTAAATCAGGAAAACTCGGAGAACGTTCGACGTGAGCGCGAGCGGCTTGCCAGTGGTGCGCAGACGATCTCGGGAAGAATTGTAATGAAAGACGCGGGCTGGTTGACGGTTGCGTGACCAGCCGCGTACGGTTTAACCTTTGCCTTGCGCAACGATGAGAGCCGGCTGAGCAAAATACCAACTAGGAATTCGGTCAGTGAGCCGTGTAGCGTGATAGCCCGGATTCCGTTCAGTTATATATCAGGTTGCCGCTGACGTAATAACAACAGACAGACGCATTCCACGAAATGTGTTCCGAGACGATATATATATATATATATATATACGAGTCAAAAGTTAATGAAGAGCCGTAGTGGTAAAGTGAGCCGTGAAGTGGTAGTACGAAGAGCCGTATATATATCTACTATATAATAGTATATATACGTTTTCCGTATCTCCTCCGAAACTGTGCCGCGTGTGCTCGCGCGAATCAAGCTGGGGTCCCTTCTGGGCGTTGCGAATACATTCCGCTACGTTAGAACGCGATTTTTCCATCGTTAAGTGACTTTTGGAGGTAATTTTCTAAAAAGTTATGTGCCCGAAGAAACTTCGGCATTCATCGGCGGAAACCCGCACCAACTTTTAAGATCGCAAAATCTGCATGCGCAGTCCAAGCAGAGTACGTGAATCACCTTGTGATTGACGTGCTCTCATCGGAAACCCGCACCAAATTTTAAGATCGCCAAATTCGCATGCGCAGTCAAATCAGAGCATGTGAATCACCTGCTACCGCAACATCCAAGATCACGGCGTGGACGAAGACGTCTTGAAGTAAGTCTCGATTTTCATGCTTTTCAACCTTTATAATTTTTTTCTAAACATGACTTACTTGATTTTTGGTATTTCCTGTACATCCAGCATTTGTCAATAAACACATATCACACAGTGCCATGTCATAAAATACTACAAAATACTGTACACTATACCAGGGATAGAAATAGGAGTCCGCATCCTTAATAATTATCAACCCTTCTTAGGATAAAACGATAGGACGAGGGAACTACCGGTTTTTGTTTTACTTTCGTTCTCCCCTCCCAGGCGCCCGTCACTCCTACGTAGTCATAAACATGCTCCATACACGGCATCGCTTCAGGGCCGGACACACTAGGCGATTTAATCGGGCGACTAAATCGGGCGACTAAATCGCCCGATTCTATCGCGCGAGTCGAGTGGACACACTAGGCGATTAAATCGGGCGACTAAATCGGGCGACTAAATCGGGCGACTAAATCGCCCGATTCTATCGCGCGAGTCGAGTGGACACACTAGGCGATTAAATCGGGCGACTAAATCGAGCGACTAAATCGCGGGTGAAATCGCCTAGTCGTGCATGAATGTGCACGTAGACGTGCGTGCGTGTGCACTTATACGTGCGTACATACGTGCGTGCGTGCGTGTGTAAGTGCGTGCGTGTTCACGTACACGTGCGTGCGTGCGTGTGTGTGTGCAGGTACACGTTCGTGCGTGCATGAGTGTGTGCGTGCGTGTGCACGTACACGTGCGTGCGTGCGTGCGTGCGTGTGCACGTACACGTGCGTGCGTGCGTGTGCACGTTCACCTGCGTGCATGCGTGCGTGCGTACGTGCCTGCGTGCATGTGCACGTTCACCTGCGTGCATGCGTGCGTGCGTACGTGCCTGCGTGCGTGTGCA
>NW_014577062.1:1384338-1399622 GCF_000485595.1 Priapulus caudatus | reverse complement strand
GTGTGTGAGCATGAGAGATAGAAGGCGTGTGTGTGATGAGCTGTATGTGCTGTGTGTGCTGTGGTGCTGTCGTGTGTGTGGTGTGTGCTGTGTCGTCGCTGTTGTGTGTTGAGAAGTGTGTGTGTGTCGTAGTGATAGTGTGTGTGTGGTGATGTGTGTAGTGTGTAGTGTGTGTGTGTGTGTGTGTGTGTGTTGTGTGTCGTGTGTGTGTGGGTGAAACAGTGTGTGGTGTGTGAACAGTGTGTGCGGTGTGTGGTGGTGTGTGTGTGTGTGGTCGCTGCTGTGTTGTGTGTGTTGGGTGTGTGTGTGTTTGTGTGAGGTAGTGGTGTGGACCGACGTGCTATGGAGTGGGGTTGCAGTAAGCGATATAAGACACTTTGCGCGTCTAGGCGTTTGTATTGTTATTGCAAACAAATCGAGGATGACGACGAGACGCTGGTGTAGGCTCTCTTTTGCATTGACACATGTCTGTTGTCCTGGAGGCTACAGACGCTGCATATAAGCGTTTTGAGCGTCTGCTACATAAGACGTCATCGCCTTGTAATAGGACGCTCGCCTGTGCTACGCCTTGGACATACTGAACCAGGAGGAAAACATTCAACGCCAGGCGTGAACTAGAGGTTGAGGTACAACAAAAGCCAGAAAATGCAGTGACGCATTGACATAACAGCCAGACGCTTGAAAATTCCAGTCCAGAGTGAACTTCAAATCAGTGAAGGACTTTCAGTCAATTTGCTACATTCAACCAAAGGTAAGTAAATGTTTGATGAAGTTAGTTCGGCCACACAGACTCGGTAAATTTTGGCAAGTTCTTTTCAGCTCGTGAATACCACGTGTGTGAAATCTTAGTATAACGCAGGAATGATCGATGCGTGTATCTACTAATATAATAGTAGAAAGAGCCGAAGTGTCGGTTTCCGTATCTCCTTCGTAAACCGTGCCGCGTGTGCTCACGCGAATCGAGCTGGGGCCCCTTCTGGGCGTCGCGAATACATTCGCGCTACGCTCAGAACGCGATTTTTCGCAATCAAAAGTAACTTTTTGAGGCAATTTTCTAAAAGTTATGTGCGCCGAAGAAACATCGCATTCATCGGAAACACCGCACCAACTTTTAAGATCGCAAAATCCGCATGCGCAGAGTCCAAGCAGATTACGTGAATCACTTGTAAATTGACGTGCTCTCATCGGAAACCCGCACCAAATTTTAAAATCGCAAAATCCGCATGCGCAGTCCAATCAGAGCATGTGAATCACCTGCTACCGCAACGTCCAAGATCACGGCGTGGACGAAGACGGCTTGAAGTAAGTCTAGATTTTCATGCTTTTCAACCTTCATAATTTTTTTCTAAACATGACTTACTTGATTTCTGGTATTTCCTGTACATCCAGCATTTGTCAATAAACACATATCACACAGTGCCATGTCTAAAATTACTACAAAATACTGTACACTATACAGGGATAGAAATAGGAGTCCGCATCCTTAATAATTATCAACCCCTCATAGGATGAAACGATAGGACGAGGGAGCTACCGGTTTTCGTTGTACTTTCGTTCTCCCCTCCCAGGCGCCCACACGGCATCGCTTCGCGCCATAGACATGAAACAATCGTTCGCCCGTACATCAATCGGCACCGCTGCTTGCCATGAGGACGTAACGCACTAGCGGCAGGGCGGTACACGCTAGCTATGCTGTAAACACCCGCTGTTGACTTTGCTGTCAGTCAACTGTCAGGTACTGTTCAGGTATAATTTCATTTTTACATTCTTATCCCACACAATTTTTCTCAACGAATTTCACGTTTCACAAAATTGACCCTGCGACTGTCAAATCCGCCGATTTCCGCGATCCGCCGAAAAATCTCATCCCGGAGTCAGTATATGTATCGCTTTGTTGTGCATGCGCGTGCGCGTGTGCGTGTGCATGCGCGTGTGCATGCGCGTGCGCGTGTGCGTGTGCGTGTATGTGTGTGCGCGCCCGTGTGTGTAAATGTGGTATGTGTGTGCGTGGGTGCGCGTGTGATTGTGCGTGCGCATGGCCGTATGTGTGTGAATGCGGTGTGTGCGTGCGTGCGCGCGTGTGTAAAAATATTTGACAATGGGAGGTGTAACCGTGTCCGCGCTTACCCGGCTCCCAATGCGCTGACATTTTTAGACGCCGTTTCGATTGTCTAAGAGCACACACATACCACACAATATATACTATAACCTTTTGAAATTGTGTTAAACTATTAATGTGTTTTCTCACGGGTTTTAATGATAATGTAGCTATACTAAATGTAGATTAAAGGTATAATAATAAGCATTTAATTAGGTGGACCCTTCACCTAGCATAGCAAGCCACACTAAACGCACGCACGAACGCACGCACGAACGCACGCACGAACGCACGCACGCACACCGGCACGCGCGCACACGCACACACCAAAGACATTGCGGCTGCGGTGTATAAACAGCCAATCACTGCCGCGCACAGCTGTGAGACGAAAATTTAAGACAAACCCCAACGAGATACGGCTGCAGTTGTATGTGTGTGCGTGTGTGCATGTGCGTGTGTGCGTGTGCGTGTGCGTGTGCGTGTGCGTGTGCGTGTGCGTGTGTGTGTGTGTATGTATGTATGCGTGTGTGTGCGTGTGCGTGTGTGTGTATGTATGTATGCGTGTGTGTGCGTGTGCATGTGCGTGTATGTGTGTGTGTAAATTGGTATGTGTGTGCGTGTGTGCGCGTGCGATTGTGCATGCGCATGCCCGTGTGTGTGTGAATGCGGTGTGGCCGTGCGTGCGCGCGCGTGTGTGCAAATATTTGACAACGGGAGGTGTAACCCTGCCCGCCGCCGTCCACTGACTTTCAAGAACATATATCTTCAAAACTACTCAATGCATTTTGCTTTTTTTTAAGAATTTGACTTATTAATGATGCTTCGTATACCAGAATGATATTTAAAAAAATAATATCTAAATAAGTGAAATTGTACTATGAAATCACCCCATTTCCCTTTATTTGAAAAATTGTATGTAATTTTAAGGTAAAATTTCAGATTTTATATATATTTAGATACAATTTTTTAAACAAATATTGGTATATGACTCGAGTCTACATATCAGTATTTACTGTAAATACATCCTCAACTAAAAGTGAGAGATAAATGGTTAAACCGCCATCTTCAAATCATACCCCACTCAAACCCGTCTGGAGTACGGGTAATAGCTAGTATATATATAATATCCTGCATATAAGATGGCCTGACCGGAACTCAAATAAAGGGCCGTGGCAGAAAATCCACCAGAACCCCATTTCGGTCAACATCTGAGAGCGGAAATCGAGATGCGCTGGAAATTTAAGCGGGCTCAAGGCCAAATATAGGCATTAGAATCGAGCCGGCAGAGTGTGAGAAGAAGCGATAGACTAGCTATATGTGCATGTGCAAATAGCAGGACCTCATGATCAAGCGCATCCACTCGTACAGTCGTGACCGTCTCCCTTCTCCGTCGCATTCTATCGTTCTTTCGGTCTCTCTCTCTCTCTCTCTCTCCGTCACTCTCTCTCTCGCGCGCGCGCGCTCTCTCTTTCTCTTTCCCTCTCCCTCGCGTCCTCAATCTGTGTGTGCGCGCGCATGGATGTGTATGTGCGTGTGTGTGTGCGCGCGAATGTGTGCGTGTCTGTGTTGAAAGATATTAATAATAAATTAAGTGAGTACATTTTGCATTTATAGTATAATTTAACAGACACATACTCTGACACCCATCTCTGTGAGGGTTATATCTTATAGGTATAGATACATCACATTGTATTACGTGCATGTCACCCATATTTAATTGTGATCTAGTAGTATACCTATATAAACCATCAACATTAACTGTCGCTCTCATTGCATTTCCAATTTCCCACTATGCGTTAGTGGCAGCAGAGCGGGAAGCAGTCCACCGACACGGGTCATGGGTAGAAATCCACGCTGCATCACTCGCCAGCTCTATAGTGCTCACTCGCTGATAGGGTAGCGACGTCCACACCGTTAGATTTCGTCACTTAGCTGCACGGTAATCATGTGTGCGTGACAGCGCCTGATCCCATGCATATCAACCGAGTCAACGATGCACAGTATATGTTACGATTGCTGATGGCGGACTTTAGCCGGTGGAAACTAGCATTACGTGTATATTTTCGGCATGTATATTAGGACGATTACTACCGACGCTTTTATGGTTTTGATGGAGCGGTAGGGTTTATTCAGGCATTGATAAAAAATAATAAAAACGGTCATAATGAGGAGATTCAAAGGTCGGAGAGGCAGTGAAAATGACAATCACAATGACAGTGACAGTGGCAATAAAAGTGACTGTGACAGTGACTATGGCAGTGGCAGTGACACATACACGGACACAGACACAGACAGAGACACTGATAGAGTGAGATCCAGGTATAAAGAAACAGAACGAAAGCTATGGAAAGGGAGTAAGAGAGATCGAGACAGGCATAGAGAAAGGGAGAGGGGAAGAGGGAAAGAAGGCGAGCGAGAGAAGGGGAGTGGTGATTAACGTTGAACCACTGTCATCCACTGCTCCCTCACGTTCTCTGCTTGCCACCCACCACGCTGATTACCGTTCATGGAATCTTCACGATTTAGCCAAAGCCTTTATGCAGCACCATTCAGCTAAAAGCTAATAAAGTTTAAGAAACGCCCCGTTAGGGCATAGTGCATTCGTATCATCTATTGTTTTCTGTTGCCGCCAGATAGACGAACGATAGTTAACGTTACAGTACGAATGCTTTATCGTAGACGAATTAGTCTATCGTACGAATAGTTAAGTTTACCGTACTACTAATGTAGCCTACCGTACTACTAATGTAGCCTACCGTACTACTAATGTAGCCTACCGTACAACTTGCGTAGCTAGCCGTATAGTAGGACTAGTATACTGCATGTATGTAGTATAGTGCACTTTACATATACGACTAGTGCACTTTCCCGTACGATTAGTGTACTTTACCGTACGACTAGTGTACTTTACTATACGATTAGTGTACTTTACCATACGATTAGTGTACTTTACCGTACGACTAGTGTACTTTACTATACGATTAGTGTACTTTACCATACGATTAGTGTATCTTACCGTACGACTGGTGTACTTTACCATACAATTAGTGTACTTTACCATACACGACTAGTTAGCGTAGATCGTCGCATTACTGAATAGTTTGTCGGCTGGATGCCTGCATGACGTTGCTAGGCATGCAGCTAAGAGGATTAGTAAACGCACCCCCTCCCCCTCACTAATCCGATTTATCTGCGGCATTTTTGGACCGCTTTTTTCGGATGAACCATACCACACAGCGTGACACGGCGGATTTCCTGCTGCCATCTTCCGCGTCATCGACTCGAACATGTCGTGTGGGTCGGTTGAGTTAGACTGTCTCCGCGTCGCGTGACGGCGGCTACACTCTGCGACGCAGGCCGGCCGGTTGTGCGGCGGACGCGGCGTGCGGTGGGCCGGACTAAATCAGGAAACTCGGAGAACGTTCGACGTGAGCGCGAGCGCTTGCCAGTGGTGCGCAGACGATCCGGGAAGAATGTAATGAAAGACGCGGGCTGGTTGACGGTTGCGTGACCAGCGCGCGTACGGTTTAACCTTTGCTTGCGCAACGATGAGAGCCGGCTGAGCAACAAATACCAACTATGAATTCGGTCAGTGAGCGTGTAGCGTGATAGCCCGCGATTCCGCCTCAGTTATATATCAGGTTGGCCGCTGACGTAATAACAACAGACAGACGCATTCCACGAAATGTGTCCGAGACGATATATTATTATATATATATATATATATATATATATATATGGCGGTGCGCGCGCGAGCGTGCGTGCGTGCGAGCTGTGCGCGTGCGTGCGTGCGTATGCGTCTGTGGTGCATGTGGCGGTGTAGGTTGTGTGTGTGTGTGTGTGTTGTGTGTGTGTGTGTGTGTGTGTGTGTTTGTGGTGTGTGTGTGTGGTGTGTGTGTGTGTTGTGTTTGTGAGTGGTGTGTGTGTGTGTGGTGTTGTGTGTGTGTATTTGTGTGTGTGTGTGTGTGTGTGTGTGTGTGTGTGTGTGTGTGTTGTATGCGCGCGCGTGTGTGTGTGCGTACATATAAGGCGTTTACCTTTGCGCAGCCACGGACAGGAATCTTCATATACACACTTATTATTACATACGTCGTTATTACAAACCAAATGTCACACTATGACACAGTCGGCGATTCCTAATGACATTTTAACGTTCTCGGACCGTCACTGTCATCGTAAGCTTTGGCGAATAGATTTATTGCTGTCATTATGACTACAACTTTGTTTCGTATGGGTTAATATCATTAATACATATAAGAAAAATTACATTATAAATTAATTATCATAATGATAATAGATGATGACATAACATGTCAGATGCGAAAAAATTCAATAGGTAACTAGCATCCTGATCCGTTCTTTCCTATAATGTACGAGTACAATAAACGAGTAATTATCATTAAATACCCTCTTCGTTAGACGACATATATCGTAGAATCTGTGACTACAATGGATACTAAATCTCGCAGATTTCCACACAAAGTTGCCTAAACGTAAATGACTTCATCTAACCCCGAATGCAGCGTGATTGGTCTCGTGAACAAACGTTGGATGGCAGCAGAACAACCCCTCCTCGAATTCTGGGCCCGTTGTCAGAACAAAATCAGTCTTAACAGTAGTCTTAGCATTAACATTAGCATTAATTTTACGATTTTTCTGGGCTTCATGGCCGTGATTTGCACACGCGTAACCCTATAACTAGCGGCATTGTTTCATCCGCTAAGGCTGGCCACACACAAACACAGACACACACACACACACACACACACACACACACACACACACACACACACACACATACACACACACACACACACACACACACACACACACACACACACATCACACACACACACACACACACACACACACACACACACACACACACACACACACACACACCTGCAGCTCGCTCTTCTGTCGTCACCTTGCCGTCTCATCAATTAAGTCCCCAACTACGCCGATTAATTAGTGACATCTCGGCCGAGTGTGAGTGTGTAATCACCTCGTCAGCGCGCCGGCTCTCCCGCCGTTGGACTAGCGGGTGCATGCGGTGCACGCGCGTGCGCGTGTGTACTGTATCCGTGGAAGCCCGGCTAGATTCCTACTCTACGATCGTAACACCTTACACTCGCCATCAACCGTTGAACACGACTTAAGGTCTATACGGCGGGAATGTGCGTCTTACACACGGCGCGCGCGTGCATACAGACACAGGCCACACACACACAACACACACACACACCAACACACACACACACACACACACGCAACACACAGAGAGAGAGAGAGAGAGAGAGAGAGAGAGAGAGAGAGAGAGAGAGAGAAGAGAGAGAGCCCCCTTCCCCCCACACACACACACTCTCTCTCTCTCTCTCTCTCTCTCTCTCTCACACACAAACACGAACACACACACGTACTTACACACACGTACGTTTATGTTATTATATATGCATTTGCATATGCATTTATATTCACTTTACATCTTATTCCTGCTGTTAGAATTCATGTTTACTTGTCATTTACTGCTAGGGGCCTACTTATTTAATTTCCTCCTTTTGATTTATGTCGATCGTTTCATTATGAATTCTCTGTATGATGCTTTATATCTGTAAGGGTAATAGTCCGTAAATCGGTACGGTTTAGTATAATATGTGTGTGAGTGTATATGTGTGTACTTGCGTGCGTGCTTGCGTGAATGTGTGTGCGTGTGTGTATGTATGCATGTGTATGTGTGCATTCATGTGTATACGTATGTGTGTGCGTGCGTGCGTGCGTACCTGCGTGCGTATGCGTGCATGTTCGTGTGTATATCTGTGAGTGTCAATGCGAGTATACGAGTATACGTGTGCGTGTGAGTGTAAGCATACGTTTGCCTGCAAGTGTACGTGTGCATGTGTGTGCCTGGGCGCGCAGGCGTGCATGCGTGTGTTGGCGTGTGATTGCGTGTACATAGATATAATTGCGCTCCAACATCTTTTATACCCATTATAAAACCCTGCACGTAAGAGATACACGAACATATTTTTTGGGCCCGAATTCATGCCCGAGCCCACCCAAGCAGTCGTGCAGGTATAACAATACATCGTTACAATCAAGAACGTAGTAAGAAGGTATAATAAATTCATCCTTCTTAATACGCTCTTGTAACAATATATCTTGTATCGTAAACAAATTCAGTGTCTGGCTTTAACAATGATTACGAGTGGATGCGTCTTAAATAATTCTTACGAAAGATATCACACAACTCATTTTTCTCTATTTTGTTCAATTTCACTTCTTCGTAATTTGCTAAGACATTCGCGCATAGTCATGCATCGATGGCTAGCGTTAATTGTGAACATTTAATTACGATATGAGCTGACAAATATATTCAAACGATGCTTAATTTATTCAGTTCGATCCATCATTAGTTCCATCATTTTGTCCGGATTATAAAATATCGTTGCGTTCGTGCTCTTATACGGTGACAATTTTCATCTGCCTGCTGCACAGGGAAATGACAGCGGCTGCAACGACCGAATCATTCTATTTGGTACGTCATGACAGTTAGTCGATAAACCCTGGGAGCTACATACACAGCCATTCGTCTTCAAGTTTATACGCTTCCTGCCAGAACCGTCTTCGTGAGACTACTATGTCCTCTAGCGGCCGAGCATCGAAAAACGCGTCGTGACGTCATCGCAAGTTGGCGATCGTCCGTGGTATGTGAGAATCGGTTCGATATAACCACAGACCTGGTGTTAGACGCCATTGTGTTCATCGGTCCAGCAGTGTGAGTCGCATAGAGATGGAGAATTACTGGGTATAAGCTTCTTTTAGAATTGTGCCATGCCAACGAAGCCTCTCTCTCTTGCTCGCTCTCTCTCTCTCTCTCTCTCTCTCTCTCTCTCTCTCTCTCTCTCTCTCTGCTCGCTCGCTGCGCCTGGTCGGCTCTTTGTGCTCCGGGGGGGATCGTCTCTCTGCTCTCGTCTCTCTCTCTCTCTCTGCCTTCGCGTCGCCGCGTCGCTTGGCTCGCTTTCTCTCTTTCTCCTTGCTCTGTTCGCCCCCCATAGCTTTCTTTTTCTATCTTTCTTTCGGGCTCTCTCTTTCTCTCTTTCTTCCTCTCGCCCTCGTGTTTTTCATGTTGCTCTCTTGTTCTAGCCCTCTATCTATCGATATATCTATCTATACTTTTTTTGTCTCCCCCTTTTTTGCCCTATTTCACGTACTCTCTCGCCCTCTCTCTCTCTCTCTCTTCTCTCTCTCTCTCTCTCTCTCTCTCACGCTATTGTTGTACTGTGAAAGGGTTGAAGATCTCCGTGTAGAGCACTCTCTCGCTCTCTCTCTCTCTCTCTCTCTCTCTCTCTTCTCTCTCTCCTCTCTCTTTCTTTCTCTTTACCTCTTTCTCTCTTTTCTTTCCATCTCTCGGTGTGTATATAGTCAGCGCAGTGAAAACACACTATATTTTGAGTAAAACAGCGGCTGGCTGGATTGTATTGTGAGGGGCTCTCGCAAGAGGTTAGATGTTGAGAATCGTGCTTGGTTGATGTTGCTATATAGCGTGAGACTGAGAGGACACACACGAAGTAACGCTGTTTCTAGCCGACGCGTCGCGCTCTTCGTCTATACACTATCAAGAGCTAATCATATTATTAAAGTATTAATTTATCAAGTAAATTGGAAAGGTATTATTAGCCCTTGATACTACACGATACTATCCGACGGGATAAGTCACCATGCGCGTGGCGTGCGTGGGTGCGTGCGTGCATGTTGAGCGCGCATGCATATGTGAATCGCGTACGAGGGTGCGTACTTACTTACGGGCGTGTAGTATGCGTACGTCCCTCGTGCGTGTGCGTGCGTTGTGTATTACCGCGCGAGCGCGCGTGTGTATTGGACTAGAGGCGATAAATAAAATTCAGTAATCGTAACGCAGCATTCCAACTAACTATTAAGAACAGCATCACGATAATTATCATTTGTATCACACACAGAGTGCATTGCATTGTTGGCGCCTGTTTACGACTAACCGGGGGAGACGGGTTAAACTTCATTGCCCACAAAAGCCACTCGCATCGGCTGTCTGTAGTCAACATGGATGCGCACGACGCACGGGGGGAGGGGCTCGAACAGGTGATCGTATCAGCGGGGATAGCCCGCGATCGCGTGACGACTTAACCGCGATCGTACGCGTTATGATTATTGATAAAATATGCCTGTCTGCCGGCATTATAATTTATTACGGCGTGATCGCTGGTGGGATGTCGTGTGGTTTTCTGGCACGGATGGGCGTATGTTGTCTAACACTCGGCGATATTTCCCTCAGCTCCCGACAACGAAGCTAATCGTTCCGCTCACAGAGACTTCGCCTGTATTATCAGCCAAAAAAAAACATCCTGACTTCGAGAATCTGCATGATCGCGTTAAAGACGGCACGTCTAGGCGTTTCGGCTAATCCGAGCAAAAATCGGCGCGAGCTCGCTGTGCGCTATAGCAGCGAGGCGTGAAAGCGCGCAAACAAAGTGCTTACGGTCACCGTAATAGCATGCTCTTACACGATTACCACTTCTTGTTCATGCGCGCCGCTATAGTCAGCGAATGACCCGACTGGCTTTCCGGATTTTCCCCCTATTTAATGGCGGGTTCGAGTCGAACGTTATTCTCGCGTTACTCGTGCTGCGTGCCTACTGCGAGCGTACGTGTGCGTCGTGCGGCGTGGCGTGCGTACGTGTGGTGCGTCGGCGCGTGCGTGTGTGCGTGGCGAGCGTGCGTGCGTACGTGTATGCGCTCGTGCGTGCGTGCGTGCGTCTGTGCATGCGAGCGAGTCGCTCGTAAACGCGCGCGCGGCTACTTCGGGGAGGCAGAAGGTTGTTGCCGGTGCGTGAAGTCCGTACGGGAGGGATCCGAGCGGCGTGATCTATAATTCATGCCGGCAGCGGGGCCGTGACGGCGGCGCGTGAGGCGCGCCCCGTGCATCCATCATCATCGTCGTGGCGAGCTGGCCGCTAGGCGCGGCCGCGCATCAATATTGTAGCAGCGTACGCTGGCCGCCGGTCGGCGTCACGCACGCTGGGTAGAGAGAAAAGAGAGAGGTGAGTGGTCGACGCAGATGCCCAGGCGCCAGGCGGCGCAGCGGGGGCAAATGTAATATCGGTTAGTGGAGAGGTTGCGTGATGTGACCGCACTATAGGTTGTCCAAGGAGTGTCATCGCATTGGCAACTGTATGGTCGGGAATAAGGGTTGTAATTAGCGTGGAAACGCAGCACCAAAACCCTAACCTCACCCCCTTACTTTACCCCCAAACGCTAAACAGCTACTGCTAACGCCAACCCTAATCTTAACGCCTACCTACCCTAATCCTGGTCGTAACTATTAATTTGAGTCCCCAATCCTAAACCAGCCGCTGTTTGTAAGAAATGTAGATTGCCCTACGCCAGCGCGATGAGGATATCTTGGTAATATGTCGGCAGTACAGCAATATAACAGAAGTGATATGGCTTGTGATAAGCCCGCCACCTACTAGATTATCATATGATACGCGCGCGCGCGTCGTGTGTGTGTGTGTGTGTGTGTGTGTGTGTGTGTGTGTGTGTGTGTGTGTGTGTGTGTGTGTGTGTGTGTGTGTGTGTGTGGGTGTGTGTGTGTGTGTGTGCGTGTGTGTACTAGGATCGGTGATGTGTTCACACTTTATAGATTAGTTATATAAGTAGTATATATTGAGATTTTTAAAACAATATTTGAGATTATTTACTCATAGTAATTTTGGTATGGTAGAGTATAAAGGGTGAGCTGAGGCTAGGAGCGAGTGTGATCCTTGGCACATCTCGCAAATATAATAGTGCATGCTAACTGGAGAGGTTGCCTAATACGCGACGTCTCACAAAGGAGCTATGGCATACACCATCACCATAGTTATTGTATATATATATATATATATATGTATAACAGTATATACATATCGTACATAGATTTGATTTGACATGCTTTAGAATCTATGCACAGTAACGCCCTGCCTTCACGCACAGCAGTGTAACACATCAATCGCCGAAAAGCATGCTTGGAGTTACGAGTAGACACTAGGCGCTGATTTTATTCGGGGATACTCTGAATGTATCCGACGAACAGCGTACGAATATCGAATAATTACGCAGACGGGAGAAGCTTACGAAGCATTTGATGCGAATTTGCGCAGAGCGTTAATGAACTGTGTATGAGCTAGGCGAGCTCGAAATGAGTTTATTTCAACGCAGGCAAATTGCCAATTCTTAAGCAATTATATTTCAAAGATAGCAGCGGAATTCAATTTGAGGCGGTTGTATACACTGAAAGACCATGTAGTCCTGATGCAGAATGGTTATCAACCGTTTCCGGGGTTTACACTGTTATTAACGTCATTATAGCGAGCGGCGCTATGAGAGGGCAACCCTCAGCTATAGAAATCTACAGAGAATCGATGGCTTCGGTTGTATATATAATGACCAGTGTGGTCATCGGTGGTTCAACAAGAACTTCCAGTTACGAAAGTGCTTATCCGCTGCCACATATATATAATAGGGCTATCGGCATAATGACTCGGTCAGAACCACGATAGAAGGACATGATCGAAGCCAGCGATTTAGCATCGAGTTACCGAAGTTGCTGTCCTTCATGCGATCACCAGATAGCGCTGGTATAGGTCCCTAACTATAAGCCATATGATCATCTTCTGATTGATATTATTTGAATTTTACCAGGAATTAGACGGCTGAGAGCAATGAACCTACGCACGCACGCACACACACACACACTTCTCTCTCTCTCTCTCTCTCTCTCTCTCTCTCTCTCTCTCTCTCTCTCTCTCTCTCTCTCTCTCTCTCTCTCTCTCTCTCTCTTTCTCTCTCTTTACCCTCTTTCTCTCTTTTCTTTCCATCTCTCGGTGTGTATATAGTCAGCGCAGTGAAAACAACTATATTTTGAGTAAAACAGCGCTGCTGGATTGTATTTGTGAGGGGCTCTCGCAGAGGTTAGATGTTGAGAATCGTGCTTGGTTGATGTTGCTATATAGCGTGAGACTGAGAGGACACACGAAAGTAACGGCTGTTCTAGCCGACGCGTCGCGCTCTTCGTCTATACACTATCAAGAGCTAATCATATTATTAAAGTATTAATTTATCAAGTAAATTGGAAAGGTATTATTAGCCCTTGATACTACGATACTATCCGACGGGATAAGTCACCATGCGCGTGCGTGCGTGGGTGCGTGCGTGCATGTTTGAGCGCGCATGCATATGTGATCGCGTACGAGGGTGCGTACTTACTTACGGGCGTGTAGTATGCGTACGTCCTCGTGCGTGTGCGTGCGTTGGTGTATACGCGCGCGCGCGTGTGTATTGGACTAAGGCGATAAATAAAATTCAGTAATCGTAACGCAGCATTCCAACTAACTATTAAGACAGCATCACGATAATTATCATTTGTATCACACACGAGTGCATTGCATTGTTGGCGCCTGTTTACGACTAACCGGGGGAGACGGGTTAAACTTCATTGCCCACAAAAGCCACTGCATCGGCCTGTCTGCTAGTCAAACATGGATGCGCACACGCACGGGGGGAGGGGCTCGACCACGTGATCGTTCAGCGGGGATAGCCCGCGATCGCGTGACGACTTAACCGCGATCGTACGCGTTATGATTATTGATAAAATATGCATGTCTGCGGCATTAATTTATTATCGGCGTGATCGCTGTGGGATGTCGTGTGGTTTTCTGGCACGGATGGGCGTATGTTGTCTAACACTCGGCGATATTTCCTCACTCCCGACAACGAAGCTAATCGTTCCTGCTCACAGAGACTTCGCCTGTAATTTCAGCCAAAAAAAAACTCCTGACTTCGAGAATCTGCATGATCGCGTTAAAGACGGCACGTCTAGGCGTTTCGGCTAATCCGAGCAAAAATCGGCGCGAGCTCGCTGTGCGCTATAGCAGCGAGGCGTGAAAGCGCGCAAAACAAAGTGCTTACGGTCACCGTAATAGCATCTTCTTACACGATTACCACTTCTTGTTCATGCGCGCCGCTATAGTCAGCGAATGACCCGACTGGCTTTCCGGATTTTCCCCCTATTTAATGCGGGTTCGAGTCGAACGTTATTCCGTTACTCGTGCATGCGTGCCTACGTGCGAGCGTACGTGTGTGCGTCGGCGCGTGCGTGCGTACGTGTGTGCGTCGGCGCGTGCGTGTGTGCGTGCGAGCGTGCGTGCGTACGTGTATGCGCTCGTGCGTGCGTGCGTGCGTCTGTGCATGGAGCGAGTCGCTCGTAAACGCGCGCGGCTACTTCGGGGAGCAGAAGGTGTTGCCGGTGCGTGAGTCCGTACGGGAGGGATCCCGAGCGGCGTGATCTATAATTCATGCCGGCAGCGGGGCCGTGACGGCGGCGCGTGAGGCGCGCCCCGTGCATCCATCATCATCGTCGTGCGAGCTGGCCGCTAGGCGCCGCCGCCATCAATATTGTAGCACGTACGCTGCCGCCGGTCGGCGTCACGCACGCTGGGGAGAGAGAAAGAGAGAGGCGAGTGGTCGACGCAGATGCCCTAGCGGCCAGGGCGCCAGCGGCCGGGCAAATGTAATATCGGTTAGTGGGAGAGGTTGCGTGATGTGACCGCACTATAGGTTGTCCAAGGAGTGTCATCGCATTGGCAACTGTATGGTCGGGAATAGGGTTGTAATTAGCGTGGAAACCACACCAAACCCTAACGCCACCCCTTACTTTACCCCCAACGCTAACACTACTGCTAACCCAAACCCTAATCTTAACCCTAACCCTAACCCTAATCCTGGTCGTAACATTAATTTTGATCCCCATCCTAAACCAGCCCTGTTGTAAGAAATGAGATTGCCCTACGCCAGCGCGATGAGGAATATCTTGGTAGTATGTCGCAGTACAGCAATAAACAGAAGTGATAGGCTTTGTGATAAGCCCACACCTACTAGATTAATCATATGATACGCGCGCGCGTGTGTGTGTGTGTGTGTGTGTGTGTGTGTGTGTGTGTGTGTGTGTGTGTGTGTGTGTGTGTGTGTGTGTGTGTGTGTGTGTGTGTGTGTGTGTGTGTGTGTCGTGTAGTGTGTAGTAGTAGTAGTAGTGTAGTCTAGTACGACGTACTTATTAGTAGTTATAGTATAGTAGTATATTACGTATTAGTTAACGTTAATTAAGTAATTTAGT
>NW_014577062.1:1379350-1384313 GCF_000485595.1 Priapulus caudatus | reverse complement strand
CGTGTGTGTGTGTGTGTGTGTGTGTGCGTGCGTGCGTGCGTGTGTGTGTGAGTGTGCGTGCGTGCGTGCGTGCGTGCGTGCGTGCGCGTGTGTGTGTGTGTGTGTGTGTGTGTGTGTGTGTGTGTGTGCGCGCGCGTGAGAGAGAAAGTGTTAGAGCAAGACGCACGTACGCACGCACACACGCACGTGCCGTTGCGAGCATGCACAGACACATGTGCGCAGACACGCGCGTGCGCGCATACACAAACACACATCGTTATTAATTTTGCGTGGTAATGGACAAAGGCACATTGCCTAACCGTGCTTCACACAAAAGCTATGTACATAATGCGCACGTTGCTGGGCTACAGGCAAATAGACCATCGAGACAGATAATGTTTCACCGAAATAGTTGACTCAATATGTCCGCGTCACATATACACGTCGCCTGTCACCTGCGCGAAGTGCGAAAGGCTATACACTTACTTCGGCTAGGCACCCGCCGTAATAACACCATAGCCGTATCCGAAATAGGCCAATGCTAACGAGAGAAAAAACGACTGCCGCTGAAAAGATCCTCAAGCTATAATGTGTCGTGTTAACCAGACGCGGTTTCTCGAACCGATTAGGATGATTTAGTCGCTGACGGTTGCCTCCACCGCAGGAATTCGAGGGTGGCCGCCGCGCAGCATACGGTGGCGGTCATATGCCATATGTCATTTATAGAGAATTAGAGTGCATGTGGTGCTTTAGTGTGCCATTCTTCAGCGCCAAGTCTAACGTTGGCATGAGAAGGCAGTTTCGCGCACAACGTGCATGCATGGGCCTTCGCGTGGATCTTTAGCGTAGGTTTTTTAGCGTAGATTTTTTGCGTAAGTTTGTTTTAACGAACGAAGCGGATTTATGTTCCTGTGGCTTCGCGCCTGTGCAGTGTACTAGAAGGGGATTTTCACACATGTGTATATAGTGGGACGACTAGAATCGCCTCACACGCCTTGGTAGTGAGCGCCATCTGGGGGATGTGGTCTGTGCAAAGCCTGGAGCGGATTCACATACCTGTGTAGCATGCGAAGCCTGGGTAGGGTTCACACACGTGTGTACGTTGATATTCATACATGATTTCATAGAGTAGCTACTAACACACCGATTCTAGCTGCTAGTCTATGAACAGTTACCCGAACGTCCTAACTTACCCTAGCCATTATGATCCGCGTGTTTAGTAATGGGAAAGGGTTAGCGCGCACGGTGGTCTAAATCCGCTACATCAACAAACTCTATCTAGCGGCCTAGCATTTGATGATGAGCGGATGAGCTTGCTAGCATTAGGTGGAAATCGTTTATACAAACAGCGCAGCAAAGCAGGAAACTATAAGTATATTTTAGCAGGTACGGACACGCGCACACGCATGAATGTACGCGGGGACACGTACGCTCGCATATACTGCATGCATACAATAAACCGAACAATATTTCTGCAACTATACGCATGGCAGAATGATTTTGTGGACTTCTATTTCAGCCCCAAAACTATCTCGTCAGCACGCGTACGTAAGTAGTGCATTTATCTCGATTGACGACGCCTGGTTAAGCGTCCAACCCTGCGCAATCAGTTAGTCCTGGCGAACATTCGTCCGTGAGTGCGTATACTCTGACCAAATGACCGGCGGTAAAGTCAGGGAACGTTGCTTACTGGTGGGTTTCTAGTTCGAGCGCCGAGTATTTCGTATAGATTCGGCAAGACAAATCGTATGTGTGCGTATCCCGAGGATAGCGCATGCAGAGCTCACAGGGTGTCACCGCGAATGTCTAATTCCCATAATTATAACATCGCTGCGAACACTAGCTGCGGGCTGTTGTGCATTTCTGCACACGCTATAGCTACATGGGTTCCTTACATACCTGCACCATACCGTCTTATCAATCGCAATCTGAGGGCGACTGGTTAATTCTACTTAGACATGCAACCGTTCAACAGAATGATCAGTGTCGTAAAGTTGGATGTGTTTCTGCTATAATCGGAGTTATGGCGGTGTGTGCCTCTGGCTAATTTTGCGTACCGCCCATTCAAAGACATCTGTCGTGCTAACCTGGCTGTCTATGTAAAATTATGGCCTGCCCCGGAACCCTGAGGGAAAACGATAATCTCATTGCTGTTGTTGCTGCTACTAATTCTACTATTACAGCTGCTGCTGCTGCTGCTGCTACTGATGCTGCTGCTGTTACTGCTGCTACTGCTGCTGCTGCTACTGATGGTAATGATGATGATACTACTGCTGCTGCTGTTACTGCTGCTACTGCTGCTGCTGCTGCTGCTACTACTACTACTACTACTCCTACTGCTACAGCTGCTGCTGCTGCTGCTGCCGCCGCCGCCGCTGCTGCTGCTGCTGCTGCTGCTACTGATGCTGCTGCGGTTACTGCTGCTACTGCTGCTGCTGCTGCTGCTGCTGCTGCTACTACTCCTACTGCTACGGCTGCTGCTGCTGCTGCTGCTGCTGCTGCCGCCGCTGCTGCTGCTGCTGCCGCCGCCGCTGCTGCTGCTGCTTCTGCTATTGCTGGTGCTGCTGCTGCTGCCGTTGGTGTGGTTATTGCCGCCGTCGTCGTCTTCGTCATCGTCTGTTACATATTTACCAGTTATTTACCGAGACGTGCTCATCCATTACTTGGATGCTGATTACACTGTTCATATTGTATTTCTTTTATCCAAGGCATGTTTACACGGTTTATCGTCTAATATGAGACGTATTTACCTCTTTTTTACAAAAATTTCCGTTTCCCGTATTCGCAGGCCCTACTTTTGCTTGTTATTTTTGAGTATCAGGTCTGGTAACCCAGCGTTGACACTCTGAAACCTGTTCGTGCTAAAGCTCATGCTTCCTAAGCGTCGTTGTTTTTTAGTAGTGCAAGCTGTGTTCAGCTCACGTTCACCGCCCAGAGCGTGCTGATCACTCCGCGTTTACGGCAGCGTATAGGTAGGTAGACCCTGCTGCTGTAGACAGCGCTACGTAATCACATGTCTACTCGTCCGCTACCACACACACGCACGTACTTACCGGCACGCGAGCGAACGAGTTCACCCACACCCAGTCCTTCATCGAACCGTCGTCGTTGCCTTGCGCTGCCGACGCGTAGTACTCTCGCAGGTTCTCCAACTGCCGACGCAACTTTCGGCGGTAGCGGCGCTGCTTCCTAGTCAGCTCGCCTTTGGGTTTCGCCGGAAGTGTGCCGTCGGCGTCGGCTTGCAGCGTTCCTAACACGTTAAACTCTACCAGCGACGGCTGCTTGCCGGCCCGCTTCGACTTGTGCCGTCGCCGATGACGCGGTTTGTCTGTGCCCGTCGCGTCGGCTGCCGCCTCGTTCGCGTCGTCGTCGGCGAGGTACCGCGTCGCCAACGTCCCGTCGCGTCGGCGCCGACTGTCATCGTCGTTTGTCGGCGGTTCATCCAGTTCCTGTATCAACGCGTCTATCATCTTCCTATCGATGAACTCGACGACGTCACCGTCCTCGTGCACGAGGTAATCGTCATCGGCGTCGCCGCTGTCGCTGTTGCGTGGATGCGCGCTGCCATACCCCGTCCGTATCTCGCGGTACGTCCAGTAGAAGCCGACCCCCGCGAGACAGTAGAGCAGCAGAACGAGCGCGTAGAGAACGCGCACGTGCCGATAACACGTCGCGCGCGACAACGTCTCCTCGTTGCCTGCCATCGTCAGCGTCCAGCGTCAGGTGTTAGCGTCGGCGTTGCGTCAGCGTAGCTCACACGGCGGCGGTGGGCGCGCGGCGGGCTGCGCGCTCGGCGCTGCACATCGTGGCGGCGATGTCTGCTCGTCAGCGTGTGTACAAGGCACTGGTCCGTCAGGCGCACTCGCCTACCGTGGCAGCTGCGCGCTGCCGCCGCTGCCGCCGCTGCCGCCGCTGCCGCCGCTGCCACCGCTGCCGCCGCTACCGCGCACGCCAGCTCGTTATAGAATAGACGTCGGGGTGCAGCGGCGGCGGCATGGACGGGGGAAGCGCGGGCCCACAGCGCACGCACGCTCGCGCTACGCGGGATCACGGTGTCACGCGTGATCACGGTGTCATGCCGCGACCAGCCTTTCGCGCGGAATCACGGTGTGACGCGTGATGACGTTGTCACGCGTGATCACGGTGTCATGCCGCGACCAGCGTCGCGTGCGTGATCACGGTATTACGTGTTGTCACGTTGTCGTGCAGTGAGCACAGTTCTACGTTTACGTGTAAGCATGCTGTCATGTGTAGTAGTGAGTGTAAGTGTAAGTGAGTAGTGAGTAGTCAGTGTAAGCATGCTGTCCCAATCGTTTACGATAACATCCATCCTCGCCTACGGTGCTACTCTGCATGTGTTCACGATGCCACGCGTGAACAGGGAATACTGTACGCATTGTTATGCGTCGTCACTGTGATTAGTCAAATGATTTTCAAGTTTGAGACCGTGATAAACTTGAACATGGTGTCACGATTGCCAAACTCACGCTGACACGCCTAGTCACGGTGTTATGTTACGCATATTCACAATCTTGTGCTTATTATGGTATCCCGTTGTTCCAAATGTTCACGTTGTTATTCATAGTATCAGGAGTGTATCAATTGATACACTCCTGATAGTATTGCCTCGCATTGTGACATATGTTCACGATGTTATGTTTAGTATTGTATTCCATTATAACGCGCTTTCACGATGTTATGCTTAGAATTGTACTGCATTGTTACGAATGTTGCCGATGTTATGGTTAGTATTGTGCAGCATTATTACGAATGTTGACGATGTTATGCTTAGAATTGTGCAGCATTGTTACGAATGTTGCCGATGTTATGGTTAGTATTGTGCAGCATTGTTACGAATGTTGACGATGTTATGCTTAGAATTGTGCAGCATTGTTACGAATGTTGCCGATGTTATGGTTAGTATTGTGCAGCATTGTTACGAATGTTGACGATGTTATGCTTAGCATTGTGCCGCATTGTTACG
>NW_014577062.1:1369454-1374454 GCF_000485595.1 Priapulus caudatus | reverse complement strand
TTATACTTAGAATTGTACCACATTGTTACGAATGTTGCCGATGTTATGCTTATAATTGTGCCGCATTGTTACGAATGTTGACGATGTTATGCTTATAATTGTGCCGCATTGTTAGGAATGTTGACGATGTTATGCTTAGAATTGTGCAGCATTGTTACGAATGTTGCAGATGTTATTCTTAGAATTGTGCAGCATTGTTATACGAATGTTGATGATGTTATGCTTAGAATTGGGCCGCATTGTTATACGAATGTTGACGATGTTATGCTTATAATTGTACCGCATTGTTATACGATAGTTGACGATGTTATGCTTAGAATTGTACCACATTGTTACAAATGTTGACGATGTTATGCTTAGAATTGTGCCGCATTGTTACGAATATTGATGATGTTATGCTTAGAATTGTGCAGCATCGTTACGAATGTTATCGATGTTATGCTTAGAATTGTGCCGCATTGTTACGAATGTTGACGATGTTATGCTTAGAATTATGCAGCATTGTTACACGAATGTTGACGATGTTATGCTTAGAATTGTACTTCATTGTTACGAATGTTGACGATGTTATGCTTAGAATTGTGCAGCATTGTTACGAATGTTGACAATGTTATGCTTAGAATTGTGCAGCATTGTTACGAATGTTGCCGATGTTATGCTTAGAATTGTGCAGCATTGTTACGAATGTTGACAATGTTATGCTTAGAATTGTGCAGCATTGTTACGAATGTTGACGATGTTATATGCTTAGAATTGTGCAGCATTGTTACACGAATGTTGACGATGTTATGCTTATAATTGTACAGCATTGTTACAAATGTTGACGATGTTATGCTTAGAATTGTGCAGCATTGTTACGAATGTTGCCGATGTTATGGTTAGTATTGTGCAGCATTGTTACGAATGTTGACGATGTTATGCTTAGAATTGTGCCGCATTGTTACGAATGTTGACAATGTTATGCTTAGAATTATGCAGCATTGTTACGAATGTTGCCGATGTTATGGTTAGTATTGTGCAGCATTGTTACAAATGTTGACGATGTTATGCTTAGAATTGTGTCTCATTGTTACGAATGTTACCAATGTTATGCTTAGAATTGTGCAGCATTGTTACGAATGTTGACGATGTTATGCTTAGGATTGTGCCGCATTATTACGAATGTTGACGATGTTATGCTTAGAATTGTGCAGCATTGTTACGAATGTTGACGATGTTATGCTTAGAATTTTACCGCATTGTTACGAATGTTGACGATGTTATGCTTAGAAGTGTACCGCATTGTTACGAATGTTGACGATCTTATGCTTAGAATTGTGCCGCATTGTTACGAATGTTGACGATGTTATGCTTATAATTGTGGAGCATTGTTACGAACGTTGACGATGTTATGCTTAGAATTGTGCAGCATTGTTACGAATGTTGCCGATGTTATGGTTAGTATTGTGCAGCATTGTTATACGAATGTTGACGATGTTATGCTTAGAATTTTACCGCATTGTTGCAAATGTTGCAGATGTTATGCTTAGAATTGTGCAGCATTGTTACGAATATTGACGATGTTATGCTTAGAATTGTGCAGCATTGTTATACGAATGTTGACGATGTTATGCTTAGAATTGTGCAGCATTGTTACACGTGTTCACGATGTTATTGCATTCTGCGATGTGTCCGCTGCTATGCGTGTTCATTGAGCTGGAATGTGCTCACTGGTCGCGTTAGCCTACCTGCTGACCAGCAATCGATTTTTGTTCGCTTGATCAGTTGACCAACGTGGCGCCACAGCTTTATTAGTTTGATTTGCTGTCCAGCGTGCCTACAAAGCCCTGCTGGCTTGATTTGCTAACCAGCATGTAGTCACCGCACTGACTCGCAGTAGCTACCAATAAACGGGCGCTGAATATTTTTGCTGATTAGCGCATTAATTGGCTCTGCTTCCGCGGAAGACGCTGCCGTGTATCGTGCGGAGGCGAGACGAGCTCAGGCAGCTGATGCGCGTCGCGAGGATGCGAGAGAGACGTCTACGCCGCATCGCTTACAACACCTCCTCATCTGCTGCTGCGAGCTTCATGCTCTCCTTCATCTGGTCAGCGAGTGGCTGCTAGTAGCGACGAAGGTAGTCATGGTGGTGGGGTACGGTACGGTGCGTGTAGATACACGTGTGTGAATTTAACGGCTGTACGCGTAAGTAAGATGGTATAGGTGCGAGTGAGCTAGGTGTTAGCTGGAGGAGTTGGGCTGTGTGTGAGAAGTCCTGGCTAAATAACTTGTTACACATGTACGGCTATAGGGTTTTCGTGAAAAGGTAAAGGTATGGTATTCGTAAGATGCTTGGAAGAAAGTACAGATTTGTTTGGGAGAAGGTATACGGGTGCGTGCACCGTGTTTATTTTTGCCTCTGCCCACAGCTATACTACGACGCTACTAATCAAACGTCAGCGCATCCGTGACGGCTTCGCGTGCCCACAAGAATACGCGCAAACACAACCACGCGCGCGCAAACACTAACACACACACACGCACGCACACACACACTCTCTCTCTCTCTTTCTCTCTCTCTCTCTCACACACACACACACACACACACACACACACACCACACACACACACACACACACACACACACACACACCACACATACACGCACACACGCGCGCGCACAATATCACAACACCACAAACACACACACACGTCTCGTGATTCAATGGCACACACACACACACCCACCCGGCACACAATAGCATACACGCACCACGAAATCGCGCGCCAACAGCTACATAGGACAGAAACACACGCGCTCGCCGCATTCACGCTGACACCACACAGACAGCCACCAACAAAAAAAAAAAAAAAAAAAAAAACAAAAATTACACACACACAAGACACAAACCAGCATGCACACGTGCCGCGCGCGGAGCGTGTATATTATCTCCTGTATATGCTCTGTATTATTCTCTGTAATTTATGCTCTGTAATATGTAATAGGGTTTCGTCGTTGTACGCCGCAGGCTCGCGACCTCAGCTTGCACTGCATACGAATATCCTGTTTGTGAAAAAGATGCGCACCGAGAGAGAATGCATGACGGACTGAATTCTGATGAGCAGCGCGAACAATTTGACGATCTCGAATATAGTATTCGCGGTTAAACAGTGAAATTGCAATTATGACGAAATAACTCATTGGGGTGAAATTAGTAGACGCGCATTCCCGCTGTAATTCTGATATGATTAGCATATTAGTAAGAAGAGTCTCATTAGTTTCTTGGAATGTAGCCACTTTTTAATCATTCTTCGTGTCTTCTTTGTTTTTGGTCTTTTGTTCCTCTACATGTTTTTTTCCGTCAATTTTTCCTTTTGTGATATACAACTCATCCAGTTTAAAGTAAAATATTACTTCTATTTTATTCTATATATCTTTTATTTTTCTTCTATCATATTCTATATTTTTATATTATTCTTTATGGCTTTTGGGGCCAAAATAATGCCCGGCGACGTTTTTTACGAGTATGACGTCCTCGCTCTATTCCACCACCTCTATCTACAGATAGAGTTGGTTGCTGAGATTGACCGGTCAGTGTTACGTCGAAATTTATGACATGGCGTTCCTATAGGTGTTCTACTTAACAGTAGGCCGTCCATTACGCCTGCAGGCCTGATCAACCGATCCGAACAGATATTACTTAAAATACTCACAGCTGTTTACTGCACTTACAAATACATACACATTAATTACTGTAAATAACTACAGGATTCATGCCATGCCCCCTCTCGAAAACTCTTTGCCATCTATGATCGTCGAAGTTCTCACAAAAGTTGTCCCTGACTATAAATGTGCATAACCACCAAACCGCACGCACCGCTCGCCGTCTGACCTACGCTACCTGACGGGAACTCACGAAACACAACAAAAATAATTTTACTCTTAATGCTTCTCACCACGTCCAGACGAGGCATCCACCTTGCGTGCCACAAGCACTTATTGCAGCTCTAGTGCCACGAATTTCGCGATAAAAAAAAATGCCAAAAAAGGCCATTTTCTAGAGACGTAATTAGTACTCGAAGCGGTGAACAATTCGCGCGACGCTATCACTGTAACAGCGCCATCCTTAAAGGACAGGGCAGAGATATACGTGATCTGCGCACCTGAAAGCATTTGAGATGAATAGATTTGACCTCATCTTTATACGGTACGCGGAATTTCAAAGTGGCAGAACCTCCACGAGCTGAGATACTCGCGCTCTCGTGAATGAGCCGCCCAAAACACAGAAATTCAATGTATCCTTCATGCGGTATGCCGTACTGGCAGAACGCAGGGTAGGGTAAACTACAATCATATAAAGTTAAAATGTTTGACATTTCATGTTATAGGGTTAGTATGCCACAATAGAGAAAAAACGAAGATAATATCATTCTTTGTGAAACAACGAGCCAAAATGTGTGTAACCTAGTGTATTGCTCTATGTAAATACCAGCAAATATGTACATCGGAGGATAGGTACATTTTACATAAAAACATATACCCCATTTTGTACAGCATGTACAACTAAAACCGATGCAGACACCCATAACAGATATTCAATAACCATAAAACCAATTATTGCGACTTCCTTGGAACAGCGCACACACTCTACTTTAATGGTTGCCTTAAACAGTAAGTCCGTCCATCAGCTGCAGGCCTGAAATAAGCCATCGAACAGATATTAATAAAATACTCCACAACTGATGTACTGTGCAACTACAAAACGATACAAACTTTATCATGTAAATACACTACAGGCATACATGCTCTAGCTCCCCCATCCGAAACCTTCTGCCGAGCTCTATGAGCGAATTTCTAACCAAAGTTTGTACTGACTCTACATTCATAGACACACAACACCAACACAACATGACGGTCCTTCTGATTACATCTGACTACGCGCCCCACCCTGAGACGCGGATCTCCACGAATAGCAAAAAAGCAAATAATTTTACTTCTAAAGCTTCTCGCCCGTCCACGA
>NW_014577062.1:1355611-1368211 GCF_000485595.1 Priapulus caudatus | reverse complement strand
CACAACACATACAAACACACGCGCCGCGCGACACACACACACACACACACACACACACACACACAAACACATGCACACGTGCGCGCGCGGACGTGTATAATTATGCTCTGTATTATGCTCTGTATTATGCTCTGTAATTATGCTCTGTATATATAATAGGGGTTTCGTCTTGTACGCCGCAGGCTGCGACCTCGTTGCACTACGAATATGCCTGTTTGTGAAAAAGATGCCCACCGAGAGAAGATGCAACGTGACGTGAATTCTGATGAGCAGCGGCAACAATTGACGATTCGATATAGTTATTCGGGTTACAGGTGAAATTGCAATTATGCGAAGATAACTCATTGGGGAAATTAGTATGACGCTGATTCCCCGCTGTAATTCTGATATGATAGCCATATTAAGAAAGAAAGAGTCATGTTTCTTGGAATGTTAGCCAGCTTTTTAATTCATTTCTCTCGTTCTTTTTGTTTTTGGTCTTTTCCCACAGTTTTTTTTCGTCAATTTTTTCCTTTTGTTGATTACAACTCATCCAGTTAAAGTAATAATATTATTCTCATTTTATATTCTATATATTCTTTTTATTTTTCTTCTTATATATTCTATATTTTTATATTATTCTTTATGTCTTTGCGGCAAAATATCCCGCGACGTTTAGAGGATGACGTCGTTATTCAGGGAGGCATCCAACTTGCGTGCACAATGCTAATTATTGCACTCTAGTGCCGAATTTCGGCGAAAAAAAATGCCAAAAAAGGCCTTTTCTAGAGACGAAGTAGTGCAACGGTGAACAATCGCGGACGCTTACTGTTATACGCCTCCTATAAGGCACGCTCGCTTGCTTAGTCCCCCGCTGCTGATGAAATGAGTGCGGCTGCAACATCCACGAGCCGAGTGTACACATCAGCCGACCGGCCAGCTAATACGAGTTGAACGATTCGACGACAAAGCCGGTATGTTATTACACGCATAACTCTAACGAAACCATGCCAGCCGATCGACTGCACGGATAACACTCACACGCGGCCAGAATTAAGCTTCGTTTATGATTCACCGACTCTGTATACGAGGATTAGTACTATACTTAAGACCCAGTTTCAGTATTACCGACGACTATGCGCTCGTGTCCACAGCGGGGACCTAGAAAATATCGACTGAATGATGCTGTTCAAAGCGTATAAACGATACGCTAGCAACACTTAACGATGATGACTTTAGTGTTTGCATAAGCGAGAGGTTACGTCATCAGGTGACAGACTGCGGCTAGACAGACAGGAAAGTACGTGCACGAGCTACGTGTGCGCATATATCCAGGCGCGCGCCGACAGCCGCTCACTGATACAAACGCACGCACGCACGCACGCACGCACGCACGCAGGAACACACGCACGCACGCACGCACGCACGCACACGCACGCACGCACACACACTTACAGACAAACACGCCAATAAGCACACGCACAATAACGCCACCCACACTCACGCACTGGCCAGCGCACCTACGCACACACGCACATGCACGCGCACGGACGGGTACACTCGCGTATAATCACACATATCCCTCCTACAGCATCTATCGCGCAATAAAGATGAAGATGATGAAGCGTGCTGGCTAATTCTCGCGGCTGGGCACTTAGCCTGGTTAGTCAGCCTCTCTAGCGAGCTACAATTACCTGCTTAATGAGGTACCCTCTTTATACCTCACAAGACGCAACACATCAATGGTAACGTCACTTCCTATTTACTAATCACTACTAATGCCAACGGATCTGAGATGCTCATACACGCACGGACTCACTCCGGAATACATGAACCAAAATGGGAAGCCGACGTGACTAAAAACATAACGTGCATGATCCGTTGGTTTACCTTGACCGCTTCAATTACAGTTGACGTCGAAACTATTGTTAAAAGCTCTGCAGATAACGTGTTATAGTTGTTTGGATGGGGGCTCATAATCCAGCCGTTTCCCCGCTTTCGAATATGACCTAGGCACATGTCTGCTATTGCCACTGATCTCTATACTAAGATCAGTATATCTAAGTCAGTATAGAGATCGGTGGCTATTGCTTAGCTCCACTTCGTCCCTGTGGCACGTTTACGCCATCTTGCGAACGTTTTCGACAAAACATTGGCAGGGCGCATTTGCTGCTTACGGTGTTGTGTTAAAAACGTTCACTAGATGGCGGGACGGTACCAGGTGCTCGACTTTAGTAAACCATGTGAAGGCTCTGCTAGGCATCCTCGGAAAATCTAGCGTGTTTGCAATGAGATAAAAAACTAACACGTACGAGAATATTTGTTAGCGCCCCATTTTCGTTCTTTGGCGAAGACACATTGAAAATGTCTGTGAAATTCCGTAATCACGAAGACGTTCTTTTCTGCGCCACATTTACTGGATCCTCATATTTTATCACCTCCCCCCATGCGCCACTCATTATAAAAGTGCACCGATGACTTTGCCCTACGATGCACCCGGATCACCTGCCACGCCCAGTATGCCTCGTCTAACGAGGAATGACTTTGCTTGAGCACTGGAGTACGTGAACAACTTTAATCGGTGGTCTTTTATATGTTGCAATAGTTACACAATTCAGACAACATTGTGTGCGTGTGTACGTGCGGGCCGCCTTGCTGAGTGCGTACGTGCGTGCGTGCGTGCGTGTGTGTGTGTGTGTGTGTGTGGTGTGTGTGGTGTGTGTGTGTGTGTGTGTGTGTGTGTGTGTGTGTGTGTGTGTGCGTGTGTGCGTGCGTGCGTGCGTGCGTGCGTGCGTGCGTGCGTGCGTGCCTGTGTTCGTGCGTGTCTGTGTGCTTGCGTTTGCACGCGTGTGTGCGTGTTTGCTTGCATACGTGCGTGCGTGCCTGATTGCATGCGTGCGTGCGTGCATGGTTGTTTGTGCGCTTTTACATGTGTACGTGGGTACGCGCGCAATAGCTTGCGCGTGCATGTGTGTCGAGTAACGTAGATTATTGCATGGCATGTGTTCCATATCTTTAATGTAGAATTTCGATAATACACGTGATATCTAATTTACATAACTGACAGGAGCATAATCAGTCTACGATGTTACTGGCAGGGCCGTGCGCAGCAGGGAGGCAGCAGAAGCAGTTGCCCCCCTAGAGATTTTCAGAGTATGCCTTTTAATGGGATAAATACTGTGCACTTTTAGAAATAAAATAGAAATGTGACAAAAGGTTATCTTAAATCATCAAAGAAATATTACACTTTAAATAAAGAAATGTGAAATTGCGAAACGTTAGGGCACAGGGGGCATGGGGAGTACCTTTGCCCCCTACAGAAAATTTCCTGCGTACGGCCTTGGTTACTGTTGTTACAGTAAAACGAAATGAGCTAGGCTATAGCAGTAGTCAGTCACACCCGTGGCTCTTGGGTGGAGCATAGGCCACTGATGAATCCTCGTCAGTCGTCATCTGACTCGATGTTGAGCGAGTTGCCTGATGGTGTACCAGGTTTGTCCGTCGGCTTTGATTTCGGCTTCGACCGACCTCCTTCATGTGATTTTCAGACCGTGTGCATGGTTTTCCGAGGCTATAGCGCTGCTCACATATTTCAATAGAGCGCCATCGGACCGGATTTTGTGTGTCTATAACTGCGTTCGTGAAACGCGGAGAGAGCCATTTAGCAATTCCACAAACTCGCCACAGCAATGACGTCACCTGCGTTACAAAGCGCCGAGGTTACGTGGCAGCTTGCATGTTTTATGAAATCTTTTCTGTGTAGAAAAATAAACGTTTGGTGAATGTGCGTGCTGTATAACTCATACACAGAATTATTTTTCACTATAATTCGCAACTATAACCGGTATAGCCGGTATAACTATAACCGCAGTTAACTCGCAGTGCTACCAGCTGGACTAATTCCCCCGGCTGTAGTATTTACTGTGAAAGCAGCTGCGTGGCCTCGGGTTGAGGAAACGGAGATAGGCACCGCGCCCTATGCGCCACATAGGCACGGGAAAAGGGGGATAGCCGCAGTTACGTGCATGTATGTCCTCTCCAAGCACACGCGATACTTCAATAGACGCAACTACGTTTGCCGCATCTAAATTTTTAGGAGTGGCTGCCTTGAGGACAAGCCATTATTTTTCCATCGCTCAATAGTGAATGTTCCCTGAAAGTAGCCACATATTTCGCCGTTGGCGCTAACAACCTGAAATTCAAACCAGATCGTACTGGCTAGAATCTTAGATAGACGCTGCATTCTGACCAAACTTGAAGGCATCAAAGGTTCCAGATTTCGAACCGTATTATTTACACCCAACAAAGTTACCTCGTAATCACAGTTCATGGTGATAATATATATAATCAACCTAGTCCCGTGTACTTAGAAAATATATATTTCACAAAGCGCACGGAAGCACGTCTCTATAATATATAATAAAATTAATATTTTTATTTCAACATATTGTCTAATATATAATTTTTTTCTCCAAATTGTTACGCATTCGAACATCTTGAAATGCGTATAGCGCAACGAATGGTAAAGCACGCCCCAAGACATCAACGATTAACTGGTTTGCTGTTTATCGCCTACCAGCCGTGGAATAATTATGTCATTTATAAGTGTGTCAAGGGTACAGAGCGTGTCGCAGTTACCGTGAGCAACGATGGAGCGTTCCGGATTTCTGCTTACGCTGAAAGTAGCTCGCGTTCATTTGACGCTAAAACTAGTTAACCCCTAAAGATACGGTGGTTAAAAATCGATAAATAAGTACCTCGACAATCTCCACCTACGGTTTCCTTGACGAGCTAAATTCCAAGCTGAAGATGATTAAATACCTTGTAGCGTGCCTGACTATTTATATACGTACGCAACCCTGACCTTCCACTCAGACTATCTGACTTGACTTCTGTATATTTCGCGATCTGCGTGTAGTTGCGTTTAGAGTAATGCGTGTTATTTGTCTGACATCTAACCCAAAACACCCCTGCAAAATTTCAATAGTTATGTTTAGATTCCCCCCTGTCCTGCGATGCTTAACTTACCGACGATCACACCTGAATGAAATATATATCGTATCAATTTGATAGTAGTGGCGTTTTCTTTCTAGTACAGGTATATGATAACGAACTGGCGAACTGGCAACATAACATCAAAAGCTTATAAATCCATTTATAAGCTCCTGATAACATAACTGTGCGAGATATCCAACGTCCGTAAAGATTGCGACGCGGAACACTAGAAAGTAACCTCCACGTGTCCCTCACCTGTCGACAGTAGTAAGCGCGATTATGTTGAAATCTCAGGTGAAATGTCGGTCACGTTTACATGTCATCAAGAGTACATAATAGAGACTAATAGGGTCTAGTAAGCCCGGCGCACACGTGAGTTATTTTACTCAAGTAAAATGACGCAGGAGTCAAATTACTCAACGAAAATCCGCCGCCAACGTGAGTGACTTGAGTAAAATAACTCACGTGTGGGCCGGGCTTTATGTACTCTTGATTTCATACAATCAGCTCGACTCTGTCAGGTCGATTATGCCTGCCGTGAAAGAGGCCCACGAAGCGACGAGGGATGAAGTATTGAAACACGTAAAGCTGTAGACGTAAATAATTCAATTGGCTTTATTTCGTCACAGTAACGGCTGCGAGAAGACAACTGCATATAAAGCGCACCTGGTATCATCGGGCGGCTTAATTAATCACAACTACTCATAAGTTTTAATGTTTTTTTTTTACTCACGCGTTAGCACCATAGGTCGATGCAGAAATTAAACGTACATTGGAATGTGTACATATTAATCTAATAAGATAATTGCGTCCAAGGTCCAAGCGCACGACGATTCATGAATTGCGTAACAAAATATAATATACCAATTCAAACACTACATAAAATACATACACCATTAGATTACCAATAACGAATTCGCGTCACAGTATGACTAAGACAAAATATAATCACTAAAAACACGTGGTTGTAGGTAGAACGCTTTTCACCGGCATTAAAAATACTTTTTTTAGGAATGTATTACATGTGTGCTATTAGGCTGAGTATTCTAAAGTAAAGATATTATTTCAACATGCATTTGAAAACTTAATATGTGAATGTAATCAAGAGCTAATAAATACCTTAGGTATTTATTAGCTATTGATGTAATAGATAGTGACCGTTTTACTTAAAACTGTTAGGGGAGGGTGACCTCCTGAGCCGGCCACCAGTGTTCGCAGAACCCAGTTCGAAGATCTACTACGGAGTGCTACTCCTCTGCATATAGCTGTGTTGCTAAAACATCAACTTCAGGATTATCCTAATTATCACAACAGGTCTCTGGGCAGATCTAATACAACAATGAACAAACGATAATTTATTATTCACATCAGTAAACACATCAAACTGTAACCAATGCCATCAATGCAAAATGGGGCTGGGGAAAACGTACAGTATTAAATTAATTTTGTTAACCCTATGGAGGCAATCACATTTAATATCCTATTATTAATTTCCATCAGTGAAAGATTGAAAATGTTATTTACATAGCAATGCACATGCAACTGTGCATTCGCATGAATATACTACAATCTAATGTGCATTGAAATTTCCTCACGATTTACACATATTAAACCATCATTTACACACATTACACAACATGTACCAACGTATGAGAGCAGTCTACGATATTTAACCATAAACCTATGTACACACCGCACAAACACACTTGTAGGCAGTACATTAACAACTATATTTCGCAGCTCGATGCATTTAAACGTGGTGCGCACATAAAGCCCGGCGCACACGTGAGTTATTTTACTCAAGTAAAATGCCGCATGAGTCAAATTACTCAACGAAAATCCGCCGCACACGTGAGTAAAATGACGCACGTACGAGTCAAATTACTCAACGAAAATCCGCCGCACACGTGAGTAAAATGACGCATGCGTTAAATTACTCAACGAAAATCCGCCGCACACGTGAGTAAAATGACGCATGCGTTAAATTACTCAACGAAAATCTGCCGCACACGTCAGTAAAATGACTCATGCGTCATTTCACTTGAGTAAAATAACTCACGTGTGCGCAGGGCTTCACACACGTCTGCATCAGTCACACCACCCCATGGAAAGATTCGGTGGCAACCTGTGATCTACTCGTTCAGAATCGTCGTGCGGACAATCACTTCAGTCACAGAGTACGGGTCGCAGTTTGATGAAGGTCTTCTGTCTTCTAGGTATCCACATCCATCCTCTACCACCTGCATGTGAGAGACACAGTCATTTCAGCACGAATCACGGCAGGAAACAATGTTTCGCAAGGCCGAGTTGATAGGAGAAAAATGATACCACGACCTTCCTACGCAGTTACGATAAATGAAACCTCGACGTTCGAGCACGATAACAACCCACAGCCCCGTAAATAAAACATGAACACGTTATTCACACGACAACTACACGACAACGCTACGCAATGAATAGTGGTGGGCGAGTGACACAGATTCTAGAGAGGAAGGGGTGGGCCCTCGTGCACACACAACCACTCCCGCGCGGCGAACGACAACGCGACGGGTGCGCGGCGGCACTCACGTTGCGCGGGATGCGGATGCTGCAGCCACGGTTAGCAACGCCGGCACTGAAGTCGTGGATGCTGGACGTCTCGTGGGCACCGGTCAGTCGGCGCTCGTTGTCCTTGCCCTCCTTCGGGTCGTACGCCTTGATGTGGCGCACGTGGTGATGCGACAGCTTCTCTATCGCTTCCTCGATGGCCCTGCAAACGATCATCAGTGAACATCTGTCGCAAATTTATTTCTTCACGTGCAGGCACAACATGACAAGATGGGTGGGCGATAGTCAATGCCTGTATATGAAGCTGCTGATTGCGACAGATGTTGTTATGAGAGAGGGAGGTTGTCAGAAAAATTGCCATGACTATCAAAACGTTTGATGTGTCATAACATTTGCATGATACTTCACTTCAAAGGTTAACATTTTGGACTCATGATATCACTATGACTAACTACTTATCATATGTTTCAGATAACACTCCGCTAGTTATGCTGTACCTTGTTGATATGCCCATCGCACCAGACACAGAAACTTCCACGACCACGGACCAGGAGAAGAAATATTTCTGGGGCATGCCCTACTTATGAAATTAGCAGATGAAAACCCAAGATGCCAGTTGGACTGTATAATGCACCCTTTTAAGATTTTTCAGCCTTGGGTAGTTCCTTCACTGCTACTGTAGCAACAATTTCTGTACCGTACTACATATGACCTTATGTGTTATTCAAATAACTTAACCCAAACCCTTCTCACAAAAAGCCTTAGTTTAGGCCAAAACAAAATATAGGTGTGGTTACGGTTTCCCGACCGACCCTATTTATTCCCAGCGACCCTAAACATTTTATTGTAAATTTTCTTTTAAGTAAAAAAAAAGTAAAAAAATATTTTTTTTTAAATGAAAAAATTTATTAATTGGACAGTTCCTGCTTCAAATGGCACAACGCACATCCTTCGGACATGGTTTGTAAATAAAATATTTCAAGAAAATAAAATGCTTTCCCTACCTACCTACCCTATTTTTTTCGGCATGTAACGGTAACCACACATATATTTAGTTTTGGCCTTAGTTAGCTATATGGCATACAGGCAGTGTAGAAATGTAACAACAGAGCAGAATCAAAATTAAAATTGAAAACTGTCTTACTAGAAATTTTATGCAATTGTTTATTCTCACAACTTCTTCCGCCAAATGTTCCCTTTCATCATGAAAAAATACATTTTAGGTCTTTTCGTAATCTAAGAGACTGTTTTCTCTGTGTTAATGTTTGACTGCATTTTAATAAAGAGGCTTTTAGTTTAATAGAGTTATAGCACAAGTGCCGCAGAGCGACAGCGCTCACCTGACGGCAGGTGTTCTGATGCTAAACTCACTGGCAAACGAATGAAGAGCACCGTCCCATCCCCGCGTTCGTGCTCAGAGCATATATCTAGGATACTACTAATACAGATCTAAAATCTATGATAGCTAGGCTTTGCTATACCGGTAGTACAGTAATAAAGATACAGTTGTGACTTCGCTATATTAACATGTTATCATGGATATGTGTCGAGCGCGAGCGTAGTGGTGGTGGTGGGGGGAGAGTGGGGGAGGGGGCGGGTGAAGGATGCTCTAATAGCAAAAGCAGTTGCCGCGAGATGGCGCGTGCAAGTGTCATCAATAATCAAAGATGGGATCACCCTTCGTGCGTGATAACCTCACTCCATTGAGTTGCAGGCAGGGCAGGAGTATATTCAGGCAAGGAGAATTTCGCTCAGCTGTGAGTTAACACATCTGCATTGCAGGTTATTATGATTAGAATAATTATGATTAGAATAGTGCCAGTTCACCCCCATGCATGCGTAATGGGCTGCCCCCATGTTTTTGCCTACACACACGAGCAGTCAGGGTTCATTACAGTGTGCTAATACAGGGTGCTACTCAGTGTGCTAATACAGAGACTGCTTTAGAAAATAATATGATTTAAGGAGCGTAAACCTTGTTCAACAAACATTTGCCTTTGCAATTGTACTGTGCAACTGTAGCCTCACATCCACAATAGCAAAAGCAGTTCAGGCCTTCGTTAACAGTCAACAAATCCATGTTTAACCCTCCTCTTGAGGGTCAAAAGGTTATCCGACACTTACTCTTCGCATGTCAGCAGAAGGGACATTTCATGGTCCTTTCAATAAAGCCATAAAAATGCTAGGTCACCGCTGAAACAAAAAAGTTTTTCAATCGCTCCGTCAGACCATGTCCTCAGAAAATGTCTAAAATCTGCCCTGTGCCCATTGACCTTTGACCTGTGACCTCCAATTTCGGCACAGTGATGGCTTTTCCTACCATGATGCTATACACCAACTATCACGAGCCTAGGTCGAGCCGTTTAGATTTGTGCCGCAATTCTGCATTTCCTCCCTATACCTTAAGTTAAGGAGTGAATGTTCCCCCTTCTTTTACACCTCTTGACCTTTGACCTTTGACCCCCAGCTTCGACATCCCAACTCGTTTTGACGATCCCCCCCAATGTGCCGAATATCGTGACCGTACGTCGAGCGGTTAAGATTTGTGCCCAACTGTTGACGGACGGACGATCGGACGATCGGACGATCGGACGATCGGACGGACGATCAAGCGATTCTACAAGCTGCATCTGACTATGTCAGATGAGCTAATAATAAACTCTGCATGAGTTTATGCACTAGAGCCGTTGGACTGATACTATGCAGTCGGCAAACAACTTTTTTTAGAGTTATCATAAAAATATCAACCCAGTTTTCTGCACTGGAATTTACATGCCACACAGCACTAATCCTAAATGAAACTCACACAACACCAGTGTAGAAGTACTTACTAGGTTAATGTATGAACTTATACTGTACAGGTTACGTAAACCAGTGTTTACGTGGCAACCAGCTATCGGCCAAACACTACCAACCAGCGAACTAAGAACCCAGTTCTGTGGCATGAAATTTATGAGTAGCAGGGAACGCAAGATGTCTTTATTCTCCAACTTGCACACTTCTTCAGGCTTTTAGTTTAATGAGTTATAGCATGATGAACTCTGCATGGGTTTAAGCACTAGAGCCGTTGGACTGATAGGAAACCGTGCTGTTGGCAAATAACTTTTTTAGAATTATCATAATCTAACAGAGCAACGCCATGCAGTTTGCTGCTATGGAATTTACACACGTTTCCTCAAACGCAAACGGGAATGCAAGATATGTTTATTCTCAGACTTGCACAGGATGTACCGATTCTTCGTACATGCAACAGTTGGTAATGAACGTTGAATGCCCAGTTGCTGAAAAGGTTTTGGACACTGGATCCACAAAGTGAACCTGCCGGACCTGCCCAAAAGTACCTTTGGTCTGATAGGTCTGATGAATTTCACATTCTCTGATGGATAGTACCCCAAAACGGTAGGGCAAGGGCAAAGGCAACAGGTTTTTTATCACATCGATCTGCCGTGACACAGCAATACTAACACTGTCGCCACGCTAGGCCAACAATCAAGCTTCCGCAATAACGTTTGCCTTACTCCAGCAGACTTACTTGAGGCCCCCAGCTAATCGCATATCAAGCGTGCTGAAGTTGGTGTGCGCCCCGGCTCCATTCCAATCTCCCTCCATCGGCTTCGGATCAAGAGACGCAACAACTCCAAAGTCCTCAGAAACGCGGTGGAGAAGGAATCGACTCATCCACAGCTGGTCACCCATCGCGATTCCCTCGCAGGGGCCTACTTGGTACTCCCACTGTTGAGTGAGAACAAAAGAATGGATTACTGACAACAGACTTCGAATGTTAATCGTAACTACTCACAGACTTAACTCGTGCAGCAACAAACAACAGTCTGCACATCTACCTATGTGAATGCAAGCATACACTCTCTGTATGTTTTACTACAGTAAAGATGTAATCAGTAAAGCAGTGCAGCTCCTGCACAGTGACATTACACAAGTTTGATCTCAAGAACAAGTGCTGGGGAGTGTTCAATGTTCCCTCACCTGAGCTGGCATCACTTCAGCGTTGGTTCCAGAAATGTTGATGCCGGCAAACAAGCAGGCTCTGTAGTGAGCTTCCACTATGTCTCTCCCGTTCACCTTATCCGCACCAACACCACAATAGTATGGGCCTGCAATGCCAGAATATGCTCACATCAGAGAGCAGTGCCACTTACTGTATACGCTGCATATTTCGCGGTGGTTTAATTTTCCCCGAACGCATCCCCGACCGCGAAAATAACACGCGAAAAATTCATACCGAATTGTCCGTCGGTCAAGTCTGAATTCGCGAAAATATCTGTACGCAAAAAATATGGTGTATGCAGTACCCTAGCTACTGCTGCACCTACCACAGCTAGTCTCATGATGCAGTTTACCTTATGGACATTGCTACATGCAGTCATTTAGATATGGTTCTCACCAACGCCACTCACGGCCAGGATGACTCACACATGACTTATGGCTTCTGATAGTAGCATTATGACTTATGTAGAATTAGAACAGATCATACCCTGTGGTCCAGGGAAGCCGTTCTTGGGCCATCCCAAAGGGTGGCCATCAATGTCCAGCAGAGTATACTCTTGCTCAATACCGAACCACGGTTCCTGCTCCTTTGACTTCTCCATCACATCAGCACATGTATGTCTTCTATTCGTGTCTGTATTTGCAAAATCACCATTAGCACCAAACAATTATTATACTGACATAGTCACTATATCTACTTTCTTATTCTGCTCAGTTTATCCCTTTTTATAGACTCCTTTTACTATACTTACTTCTAACTTTCTGCTTTTTTTAAAGACTCCAGAACTGACATATCATGCATATATATACTCCCTTAATAGATGCCTTCACACTACCAAACTTTCCCTCCACATATCTCTCTACCAAAGTAGTCAATGTATGCATAAAGCAAAAAGCAATATTAAAACTAAATCAACTCGTTTTATAACAGTACAAGTAATTTCATAATTGAGAGTAGGCATCAGTGAAAAAATTAATTTTTTTCTTTCCGGGGCTCTTTTTGCAAACCCCCCCAAAATTTCGGGGGCTACTTTTTCATTTTCCAGGGCTCTTTTTCCACTTTCCAGGGCGACT
>NW_014577062.1:1351304-1355601 GCF_000485595.1 Priapulus caudatus | reverse complement strand
ACTTTTGCTTTTGGGGGCGCCCCCGATATCGTATTTTCGGGGGCTCTTTTTGGCATTTCGGGGGCGAAATCGCCCGCCGCCCCCGTGTATTTTTTCCCCTGGTAGGCATCTGTGTATTTTCCCAAAAGAACTGTGTAACTGTACTATAAGGTGTGTACCTGTTGGCTTCTTGTTGTATTTATAAGTGTCACATAGCACAAGTTTATTCGGACCACCCCTGAATGGATCTTCATAGAGAGCTCGTGGGTAGAGATACACGTCACTGTTGCTACCCTCTGCTTGGTAGGTACTGGAGCCATCGAAATTCCATATGGGTAGCTCTGTAGATGATCATAAATAGCCTTTATTACTTTTTAGCAACAGCATCATTATAACATATTTCAAGCCGAAGGCAACAGCTGCCACCAAGGTAGCAAACATTAGCCAATTTGCCCACACTCTGACATTACACGTGTTTTCAACCTAGCAATATGTGCACAATGTCTGGCCATCATGCAATTTAAGGTTCTGTTTACCTTCACTGTTTATAACGTGGCCAATATGCATATATACACATTCGTGACAATAACGGGCCCAATAAATATTTCTCGTTTTTGTTGGCGATTCTGAGATGAGGAAAGGACCATATCTGATAACAGCGCCATGTTGATTACTACTAGTAACTATCTAGGTACTTAGTTAGTTACTAGGGTCAGGCTAAGTTCTAAACTCTAATGTGCATGTTTACACATGCACCCAGGCTACAGTTTAACCTACGATAGTGCAGGCCTATGTACCTTTCGGACTTTTCGGCACTTCATCCACAGTCTTTGTCTTTGCACGTAAGAATTCTCCGGTTCCATCAATCCAGATGTACATGCACTGCGTTTTGCTGCCCTGCGGCAGCGTCAGGTACTTTGAAAGCACAGACTTATCTGTACCTCCTAACGATGACATCATAAACGACGGCATGATGGCAAGTCACTAAATAGAAACACAGACACATCTAAAACTGAGCACATCATATATGCACAGAGGAGGGTGTCAGTATACATGTGTTCTGCAATAGTTTCCACATCACAAATGGCTAAGTTCGCCAAACATTCACACTGAACACAAGCAATACGACTTTTCTAAGAAATGCTATTCTGTACTACCAACAATACATCAAACAAGGTAATTAATATCCTCCATGTACCCACAATTCTTTGTATAGGCTTACCTACATACTACTTTAGCAAACATCTATTACAATTACATGCAATGCTGGATAAAATGACTCGTAGGAGAACAAACTAGATTCATAGGCCAGGCTAGTGCGTTTTCAATATCACTGCCTGGCCGAATATAGTTAGTGATATGGGAGGTCTGGGCAGTGTGTATGTTTATATATGGGGTGCTGTGGGCTAAGGGGCTGGAAGAGTTTAAATGATGCCACCAAATTTCATTGATTAACCAATTTTAGGGTACAGATACTATAGGATAGTTAAAAAATATATGCAAACAAAACAAATTTAGATTAGCACTTGCCAGATGAACCAATCCTTTGAGAGGTGACCTATACAGAGGTGCAGTTATTTTTCTTAATTGTTTTTCGAAAACTTGTTGAATCCCACATGGAATTCTTAGGTAATGTCACTAGAGCTTAGAATTCAGGTTTTGGTTAGATTCATATTTAGATTGCACATATTATATATCAGAGTTGGTGAAGAATATTCTTCTTTTTGGATGTAGTATTTGCAGTTAATATTAAAACACAAATAACAATGAGCAATGGACGTAAATTAATTGAATAGACGGCATTAGACGGACGCACTAGACGTATATCTATATGGGCAGCACTGGCCATACAAGTGTTGTAATAACCAACCCCCTCAAAGTCCATAGCTATAATTAAAATCATTGCCTATAGTATTCAGCTGCCAAGAATGGTCAGCCACTCCATTATATCATGTGAACTGCTCCAGGCCCTGCCAAAGCAACAGAGGAAACCGGCTCGGGGAAACGAGGTCAGCTGTGATAAACAGGCCCCTATGGCAGTTCCTCGGCACATGCGAGGTGGGAGGGAGAGAGGGGGAGAGCCGGGGAAGAGGGGGAGAGCCGGGGAAGAGGGGGAGAAAGGGGGAGGCCTGCGGCAGCTATCCGTGGGTACTAGAGCTATGTCGAACCCTGCCTACGTCCCTGATTACCCATTCTGAGTAGACGAAATGGGAGTAGGCAAAACGGGCGTAGGCGAAATGGGAGTGGCATTTTAAAATAATGCATAATAAAAACTATTTCAAGATTATGAAGGGAAAGTGTGCCCTCCATCACTTCTATTGATTTTGTTTCACGTTATACCTTTCTGCTAAATGTAATTTGTATGAGTGTAAATAAAGTGATTGAACGAATGAATTGAATGAATAGATAGAACGGGTAGATGGACAAGGGCAGAAGATGGCAGAGGTGTGGAGGAGCTGCAGAGTGGGATGGCACAGCTGTATTCGGCGGGTAGTTTGCCAGGTCAGTAATTTTATAAAATATACGGAAACTACGAGTTTAATTCATTATCTTTAGTAGTATATATACTGACATTCGTCCTCCACGAATTTAATTATTATATAGACGCCACATGCAGCGGTGCGGTTAAAACGGTACCTACCATATGCAATAACGAATTCGTAAAATGCACAATTCGTAAGATGCACGTTCACAACTGACAAATTAAAATAAGAAATAACGGTAAAACAATAAGATACCAAATGAAACATGCCAAAGACAAAGTTAGAATCAACAGGTGTTCAATCAACTTACCTTACACTATCAAATCAGTGAGATTCTGTGGTCTACGTACGTGTTATAGCCTACGTCCGTTCTACACGAAACTTGGTTTCGACTGGTGCTTGAATCTCCGATCTCGAATTCTCGATGTCTCACCTCGACAGCGTCAACAATCCGAAAACATGCGCAAAGCACGTGCACACCTCGACCACTGTGCCGTGCCCGCGGTACGGTTTAGACTGTACCTAGTGGCTTTGCTAAGTGGGCGATGTTATGCAAACGTGCGAACAGATCTCATCTAACTGAATCATGTTAAAGCTACAGCTTGACAACGATGAGAAATTTTCCATCATGCCGTTTCATCGCGTAAACGCCTCTCAGCTTTAACAGATCCGCAAAGGACTTTTCTATCCGAGTGCACGTGATAGGCAGCTGCTCGAAATCGGTCAATGACCACTGATTTCTACTCCCGGGGGGGGGGGTCACTATATAGAGTGGGGGGCCTATATATATGCCGGTATTACCCCATGTGCGTTCCAAATTTTGCGGGTTAGGGGGGTGTTTTTCAACTTCTAACGCGGGCCCGCGCGGTAGCAAATAGCCCCCCCTTTACAAAGCTAATCCCGCAATCCGGCCCGCAATAAGCCCTCGGGATCGTTCAAGTCAAGCACCGCGCCCGCAGTAGGCCCCCTTCACGGGCCCCTACATGACGAACCACATAGTACCCAACCCAACTGGCCAAGGCCCCGAACGGGCGGCCCCGTAGCACACGAAACTTGAACCCGCTACAACCAGTGGCGTAGCCAGGGGGGGGGCGATGGGGGCAGTCGCCCCCCTAAGATTTAGAAGGCAAAAAAATTGAAAATAAAGTTTAAAAAAAATCAAGACAAATTCAATTGTAATAGTTATACTGCGATTCAGTTGATCAGTTTAGTTTGGCCGGTCTCCTTTACGTAAGTGAGGTCAGGCGCGCCGGAAGCAGTTTTGGATTAGGGGGGGGGGGGCAAAGACCTAAGGGGGCTCACGATTTTTTTTATCGTGTGTGCGTGAGCGCGTGTGCGCGACGTGTGTGCGTGAGGCTGAGAGCGCATGTGTGTGACGTGTGTGCGTGAGCACGTGTGTGCGTGAACGCGTGTGCGCGACGTGTGTGTGTGTGAGCGCGTGTGTGCGACGTGGGTGCGTGAGCGCGTGTGTGCGTGAGCGCATGTGTGTGACGTGTGTGCGTGAGCACGTGTGTGCGACGTGTGTGTGAGCGCGTGTGTGCGACGTGGGTGCGTGAGCGCGTGTGTGCGTGAGCGCATGTGTGTGACGTGTGTGCGTGAGCGCGTATGTGCGACGTGTGTGCGTGAGCGCGTGTGTGCGTGAGCGCATGTGTGTGACGTGTGTGCGTGAGCGCGTATGTGCGACGTGTGTGCGTGAGCGCGTGTGTGCGTGAGCGCATGTGTGTGACGTGTGTGCGTGAGCGCGTGTGTGCGGCGTGTGTGCGTGAGCGCGTGTGTGCGTGAGCGCATGTGTGTGACGTGTGTGCGTGAGCGCGTGTGTTCGGCGTGTGTGCGTG
>NW_014577062.1:1343906-1351279 GCF_000485595.1 Priapulus caudatus | reverse complement strand
CCCCCCCTCCCTCGGGCGCTCCGCTCCCTCGAACTCATTGCCGCCCCCCCCCTCAGATTTAATCCTGGCTACGCCGTTGGCTACAACAATCATCAGTCATCACGAAGAGCAAGATGAGCAAGACTTCGCAATAGGGTGTAGGGGTCCGGGTAGGACTCTTTCATTGTGTATCAGGAGTGTATAATAGGGTGTGGGATATTCTCATTGTGTATGCAATAGGGGGTGGCCGGTACTTTTCAATTGTGTCTGCAATAGGGGGTAGGGTTTTCCAATGTGCAGTTCGCACTAGGGGGCCTATTATTTTTAGTGAGAACGCACATGGGGTAATACCGGCACATATAGTGACCCCCCGAGGATCTACTGACACTGATCTCCACTTAATTACGCTCATATAGCTATGTCCCCCATAACGTACCCTGGTAACTATCTGATATGGTTAGGATTAGGGTTAGGGTTACCGTTAGGAAGTAGGCGTAGGCGACTTCCTAGACTCGTTAGTGGAGTAGGCGAGGTACGGTCCGGCATATTAGATAGTACCAGGGTAAACGTTCCGGTATACCGGACTGTACCCAGGGTACGTGATCCGGCAGTACCCTGGGGGACATAGACCCTTTCAGCTCCACTTACTAGACGTGATGCGGCCATGATGCCAAAGCGCGCCGAGGATTGACACTTTGTGTCTTCCAATCACAGCCTACGCCGCACTAGTCTCTGATATTTTTAAAGATGGGGACCCATTGAACCACCAAATCGCCGATCTCAAGAACTATGGCATTCTGCTATGTAAGTACGGTTTCCTACGATAGAGATTGCCACAAATACACAGGGGCGTGTACAGGATTTGTACCAGGGGAGGGGGGTCTAACCGTAACACAAACTTGCAAGCACGTGAAGGAGAGGGGTCTGAAGGGCCCTCCACCAGAAAAATTTTGAAATTAGACCCCCTTAAATGCGTTTTCTGCGCGAGCAGGGGGAGGGGGGTCCGGACCCCCTGGACCCCCCCCCTGATCACGCCCCTGATACAAACATAACACGCTGTTTAACGCACTGCGCTCCGTCCTTCTGTTGAATTTTCGCATCTCTGTAATCAGAATAAGCCTCGCCTTCTTTGTTGATGGACATGAATGGGGCGTCACCGACGTGACCATGCAGTTACTGTACCGACTGTCTTTCGCCAGCCTGTTTACTTTTCGTAAATAATGAAATGCCCAGCCGATGCATTTTGCATCAAAGTGGAAAATTTTCGGAATTTTTCCTCGCTGGCGGAATTGAACGAGTGTCAATAATTGAACATTAAAGTTTTTCTTCAAATTAAATATTTACGAAAATCTCTAACTGCGCTACTCGATTGTTTTAGCCAATGAACGTACGTAGTAGACGTGTGTGTGACGTCTTGCCCGCGTGCTTTATGCTTGGCTTAGCGGGCCTCGAAATGGATATCGGAGGCATGCAGGCACCTGGCAACACGCGTACGTGTTTGTTTGCATATATAGCTTTGTGACGTAGGCTTACGGTGTTCGGGAGTTCTGCGATGATAACCTTGTAATTTCTCAGCATTTCGTAAGGTGCATGGAACATTTTACCAATTTAGTGGTGTCAGTTAGTCCAGGGGCGGATCCAGAGGGGGGGTCGAGGGGGTCCGGACCCCCCCCCCCTTTTTACCACAGAAAAGGAAAAAAAGCATACATACGCACGCACGCACGCACGCACGCGCGCGCGCACACACACACACACAGTCACACACACACTTCTCTTATATTGTCTCCATAAAAAAATATTGTTTAGCGCTAGTTTTTGTGATAAAGATTTACTTATATATATGTAAAGTCGTTATAAAAACCTAGAAATGGGCAAAGAGGGGTCCGCAGGCGTCCGGGGGACCGGATCTGATAAATTTTTGCATTCTAGACTATACAAAATTACTACTCAGATGCTCTCAGAATGCACCAATTTTTTTAAAAATCTTGGGGGACCTCCCCCAAAACCCCCTAAGTGGCCTTCGGCAGCTTTTTAAAACACCAGAAAAGGTAAGCAGGAAAAAGTGCCCTTTATTTCTTCCTGGACACCCCTTTTTCAAAAAACCTGGATCCGCCCCTGTAGTCACGGATATGTAACCGTAAGTACAGTAAGTACTAACCGTATATGTTTCACATACGTTCACCTATATTGCACACAGGCGGTCGATCATTGTGAAAAATTGTGTAAATATTTATTTTTATTGAGACGTTTCAAGTGCCTGTGCACTGCTTTCAACAGTTTTGTAGGTCAATGCACGTGCGTCAAGAGCCACAAATTCAACACAATTTCATCTCTGTTATTGTTGACGCCTGAATGCGTGATTGATCAGGGAGGGGGTGCATGTAAGAGGGAGACATTTTCTTTGGGGTTCCGAAAAACACAATTGCACTTGACAATTTCATGGGCCATTTCAATTGGAAGCTCTGCATAATGGACCCCCAACAAGCCCTTTGACTGACTAGTCAAGAAATTCAAAGGTCTGTATATTGCTCTTATTTAGCCGCCGATAGTTCTTATTTAGAACAAATTCTTTATTGTTATCTTCTAAAACTACAGACCATCCGCTGCCCGCTGTGGAGACGTGCGGAAACTCGCCGCCGGGCCTCGAATTTGGCGCACGTCTCCACTGCGGACAGCGCTTCATACTTTAACATCCCCGCGGTCGCGTGCGCATATCTCGCGAAACTGCCCTGCGCCTCTCATCCGCGCGCAGCGCTCAGGATCAACAGCAAAGCTGTGCCACGCAATCTTATATCATGTCGCTCTGGTTACTACTTGTTTGTATACAGATCAGTGCATGGTCATGACCGCTTTCACTGTTGCCCAAATACTCATTGATAATATCGCATCTAACAGGATTCTCGTTCAAACTACTGTACTATCCTACATATCTTTTATGACATATAAAACGAACGCTCTTCCGATTCGGGGGAAAGTTCTTATAAGTGTATATATGTTTACTGAAATATATCAAGAGCGTATTAAGAAGGTGTAACCTTCTTAATACGTTCTTGAATATATGTATAGCAGAAAATGGGTTTCCATTACAAGAATTAGGAATCTTTCCTCGGTTGAAAAAAACGACAACAACAAGAAGTTACATACACAGTTTACGTATATATTTAATAGCCGAAAAGTGTTATATTACACTGTATATCTTACACTGGATGTACACTATCATACGCTGTATATCTTACACTGTTAATCTTTCTATAATTAAATAAAAAAGGCAACTGTGACAACAGGAAATGCTACGTGCAATCAACCAGCATATATGATACAAAAGAAGAAAGTACAGTTTATGGAACACAATATAGTAATAAAAACGGTAGAGCTTGCAAAACGTCACTTTGCCTTCGTGCCTTCCGCTATAAATTTACCCGGCTACCGTATCGGTCTCTACAGCTGGGCATACATGACCTAGCCGACTCAGCTCCTCGCCTTCTGTAGAATACTTATATCAAGAGCATATAAAGAAGCACCTTCTTTATATGCTCTTGCTTATATCTATATCTATATCTATTCTATAGAATGCCCCGATCCTCTATATAGAGAGACAGATATGGTACGTAGCCGGATTGATTTATAGCAGAAGGCACAAATTTAGACAAAAGGACATTTTTATTCAAACTCATTCAACGTTTTCATTACTATATAGTGTTTTTGCACATATCAATGTACTTATCCACCCATTTGTCGAGTCCATCAACCCATCCCTCCACGCGTATCCACCAATGCAATATACGTATATATTATATAACGTATATATATATGTATACGTAATATCAGGTAATATCAGGAGTCTATCAATAGTCTATTGATAAACTCCTGGTAATATGCATGCGGGCAAATACACGTACCGTTCGTGTATACCTGCCCTCCCCCGGCGTGTACGTGCATACCTATGCACAACGCGTACCTTCACGTACACCTGGTGTGTGCACGTGTATACGTGCGCCTGAGTGTACATACACACAATACACGCACGTGCACGCGGGCGCGCAGATAGCCTACACACATGATCGCTCGAGTTCACGCGTACTACAGTGATCCCTCGATCGTGGCAACACCGCTGAACCCGTGCTCGAGTCTAATGTGGTCTAATGTGTCTACCCGTGCTCGAGTCTTAGTGTGTGGTTTGCGAACAAAAGAAGTGAATATTACCTCGTTTTTTTTTGCTTGCAGAAATTCGCGTTTAGTGTTGTTATATTGCAATAACCCGGGAACTCTAGCTGTAGGTACATGGCAGGGGCAGCGCCTGAGCGAGTAAGCTTAGCCCCGCCGAGAAAAAGAATCACTATATAACCTGTCGGAGAACGATTTATTTTTCACAAATTGCAGTAGGTCTTCCCGGGAGACTGTTATTTTGTATATATACCAATACATTTGCATATACCAATATTGATATATAATAAAACCAGAATAAAATCTCCCGAGATAGCACGATGTTAATCATTCAGGGATCGTAGCGTATATGACGTCGATTCTTATAACTACTTAGATAGGTATAATATGAATATTATATCTGTAATGCCCTATAGCCAACTATGGCTTCATTTGCGGATGGAACGGGTGGAGGTCTACTCCCTGTTTCCCGGGTAAAAATACAATTTCAGCTTTCTGGCTACCAGGTTGACTTCTGTTCTCGAATGACGAAAAAATTCATCTGGTATTTCCAAGATTCCAAATGATTAAAACGATCAAATCACGCGTCCCGAATATAATCGTTTCTCTTTCTTCATTTGATACCTATATATACACCTATACGTAATACCCATATTATATTATACTATATATATATATATATATATTATATATATACTAATATATATATATATATATATATATATTATATAATATATATGTATATTATATATTATATATATATATATATATATATTATCATATGATATATATATATATAAGTAGTAAACTCACTCACGAACACCCGTGTAGATAAAAACAAAGTCAATGTAGTAGAATAAGGGTGTTTAAAGTTTAATTGACAAGCTTTCGAGATTACATCTCTTCATTCGTGTCAGCATTCCAATGTCTGCTGACCTTGAGAGAGATGTAATCTTGAAAGCTTGTCATTTAAACTTTAAACACCTTTATTCTATACCGTGACTTTGTTTTTATATTATAAATATAATATATATTAATATATATATAGTATCATATATATATATCATAATATTCCATAAAATGGTAAGAAACGTGGAAACATCACGTTTCTAATCTTTTGGACCCAAGAAAGCATTTTTCGCGGCTGCCAAAAATTAACATGCTATATATATCCGCGAAATGACATGGGCTATTCCACTATGATATTACACGGACCCTACACGTAATACACACGTCTATGGCTTAAGAGTGAGACACCACTGATCTCTATTATACTAACTACTATAGTTAGTATAATAGAGATCAGTGTATGACACGTACCAGAGCTCAGCATATAAATCAACTGGTCGATGATTTATATGCAACAATCGGTGATTTATATATGCGCTGCATTTTTTCAGCGTTGCCACTTGCCAGGTCCAAGCTGAACAATATCACCAAAAGGCACATGAAAAATCACCAAATGGAACAAAAAATCACCAAGTTTTAAAAAATCTTAATATTTCACCATGTTAGCGCTTACTGAGGACTGATATTGACCACATGTAACTTTTTTACATTTTAAAGCGTGTTCGTTTTGTTCATTTCGGCAATAGAATAGAATAGAATAGCGGTTTACAGGAATAGGCCCAAGGGCCTGTATCCGGTCTAATTAATACATCAAACCTCAATTTTGTTCATAGTCCCTCGCGATGTTAAATGATTCTAAATTGGGTATTGGTCGTGGTATTGTAGCCTAGATATTATGAGTATACGTTGGAAGGTAAATTCCCATTGTATACATTACATCATGTGATCAGATCATTACATCATAACTATGTGACTAGTTAAGGTAGTCATATTGCAAGTGGGACCAGTGCCTGTCAATTTTGTTTTTGAATTCATTTATCGTTTTTGATATGACAATTTCTTCGGGCAGGGGCAATAAAAATAACAAAAACAAAAATAATTGTTACAATGCATTTAATAGGGGTCAAATCTCGTGTATGTGAAATGCATAGAGGTACATTATGTATACAACTCTATGATGAAATGTCACTGACGTAATTTTTCTACACATCAACTGTCTACAGTAGATCGTAATGGTACAGTTGATTAATTAAAAAAAAAAGCTGAAATTTTGTCTTTTATACCAAAACGTCAAAAAATCACCAAATCACCAAATCATTTTTTTGTCACCAATGCTTTCCAAAAATCACCAAATTTTCACAATTTGGTGACGGAAATCACCAAATGGCAACGCTGCTGCTCAGCAAGCTGGGGCCGGATTCATCAACGTTGCGTAAAGTCTATTGCGTACACGGAGTTTCTACGAAGTACGTACGCAAAGCTCGTAGGTGCGATTCATCAACGCAGCGTAGCACCTGCGTACGCAAATGTTGATGAATTCCAGTGTAAACCCACTACGCCGTCCTAGACGATCTGCAGCCCGGATATCCGCGCGAAGCGCGAACAGCGCCTTTTTATCGAATTCGCTGCTCTCTATTTAGAACAATTTCCACGGTTCTGTCAAATCGGCCTATAATCGGTCAATTGAGGAGTTGTGGCGCTTGCAGAAGCCTTTCGACTATGCACGTAGGGCGAGAATAAATCCAAATGCTCGTAAATGCTACCTTGCTGGTTGGCGATTTAGGTTTTCCTCTAGAAAAGCGATTTTCAATTTATTGAATTACACGCCCTGAACTTATTCTCGTACATATGGCGTCCCATAGATGGCGCGACGAGGCTCTCTTCGAGGGATTTTCCAGAGAATTTTCCACACAAGGAAGGGCGATTCGGCTTAGACTGCTCCGCGTGTGGAGAGTTCCACACGCTGCACTAACTATAACTTTAGTGTAGCGCAGTCTAGCTGGAATCGTGACGTGGGATTGTAATTATCGTAGCCATCTTGGTTTCCGTCACGTTGATTGGCTAAGCCCGTTGATTGATGTTTGTTTAGACTGAGAATTCCCACTAGACGTTCTCTGGCAAAACAAACCCGCCGCCGTGGCGGCAGCCGCAGCAGCAGCCGTATGTGCTGCCACAGCAGAATCAGTGCGGGCGTCTGAAGGTCTACGAATGTTAAGAATTAACTGCGCAAAACCTTTCTGCATTTAACGTTGCGCAAAACTTTTTCAATATCCGTAGGTGAAACAGAGTAGGCCTAGCCTATACGGCTATAGTATAGAAACATTAAGAATTTTGTACTAAGTAAATACATTTACGGACTGTTGGATGAGTTTTTCTTTTGA
>NW_014577062.1:1326177-1342617 GCF_000485595.1 Priapulus caudatus | reverse complement strand
TCTCCATCATGCCTCTTAAGGGTGTGATTTTTTAGTGGAGCTCTCCATCATGCCTCTTAAGGGTGTGATTTTTTAGTGGAGCTCTCCATCATGCCTCTTAAGGGTGTGATTTTTTAGTGGAGCTCTCCATCATCCCTTTTAAAGGTGTGATTTTTAGTGGAGCTCTCCATCATGCCTCTTAAGGGTGGGATTTTTTAGTGGAGCTCTCCATCATGCCTCTTAAGGGTGTGATTTTTTAGTGGAGCTCTCCATCATGCCTCTTAAGGGTGTGATTTTTTAGTGGAGCTCTCCATCATGCCTCTTAAGGGTGTGATTATGGAGCGTGAAAAGACTCCCTATGGTGTCCTAGGGGAGTCATTAGTAGTCCTGTACTTTTCAAATCTGAAAGCCTGCCTATATACAAACAATGAGCAGGTAATAATCACAAATATTGTCAATAGGTCAATAGCTCCTGGTATTATCTGTGAATTGTGCGTGTTAGATGACATACTTATGTTATGACTTCTGGCTAGGCTAAAACATAATTTTGTTGAGGAAACGGATTTTTGTGACTTCTGAAAAATTGTTCCTAATGAACATTTTAAAGACATTGACGCACGCACTCAGCGACGCAGACACACATACAAACACATACATGCACCCATACAAATGTCTGTGCCGGCCTGCGTGCGTACGTACGTGCGTCGGTGTGTGACTGCGTGCATTCATACATGTATACGCACGTGTGTGTGTATTTGTGTGGAGAGACGGAAATCCCCCACTGCCATTGTCATTGTCAGTATCAGGAACTAGCTAGAGTAAATTGCTTCCTATATAAGCTGGGGTTGTCTAGTATAGGGGTATTCTAACCCTAACAAAGACCGTTTTTTGGAGCTAGTAGTAGTACTAGCTGTAGTAGTAGTACTATACTATATAGTATTAGTACTAGTAGTATTAGCTCTAGTACTATAGTAGTGACTAGTAGTAGTAGTACTAGTAGTAGTAACTAGTACTAGTAGTAGTAGTGCTAGTACTTAGTAGTAGGCCTAGTAGTAGTAGTAGTAGTACTAGTCATTATTGTAACATGTACTTGTAGTAATAGAAGTATTCGTAGGTGTGCATAGAATTGTATGACCCTGAGTGAAGACCTGTGTAAACACAATTTCTTGTGTAGTCGAGTAAACAGTGTGTCGCCATGCTCTCTATCCTTGTACCAAACTGTGGAGCACGTACGAGTCTGACTCTATGTTATAGCCGGCAGAGCTGCCGGCCGAGCAGGCAAAGTCGTACGCAAATAGTAGGTCTCAGGGGAGAGATAGTGAATATAGAAATAAGTTGTCAACTGAAAATGCTAAGAATAGATTGTAACATAATTATTTGATATCTCCTGCTTATTATGAGCTATAATACTTATAGAAATGTAATAGTTATCATATTGTAAAAATCCTCCAAACTTTAAATGTGCTGTTGCTTTTGACTTTTTGCTCACGTGACTACAATGGATAACATGACATCTGCACCCACATAATTATATTACTTTGAAACGAACATAATTGGAAACATGAGAACATCACATTGGTCTCTTCAAGATAGATACGGGAAGTTGATTGCAGGGCTAGACTGGTACCGACCTTCACTCAGCCAATTATCGTTGGCTACACTCAAGTGAGTTACGCTAGCATGTGGAACTGTCCACCGGGTAGCAGTCTAGCTGAGTGAGCTGAGCGTTGTGTAGAAAAACGACTTGAAAATGCTATGTACATGGACTCGTTGCGCCATCTATTGGACGCCATGAGTTGTAAAATAATGTCAGGACATGAAACAGCAAAAATGGTAAATTCGTTTTCTACAGAAAAACGACGCGCGCCGAGCAGCAAACCAACAATTACCACCATTTGTATGAAATCTCTACCTACGTGCTTAGTGAAGAGGGTTGTGGAATCGCCACAACTGCTCAATTGAGCGATTATAGGGCTTTGTCCTATACCCAAAGGGAACTGAGGAAGGTGTTCGAAACAGTGCAGCGAATATAATTCAGTGTGCCGCTACGCGGCGTTGTTCGCGCTTCGCGTGGATCCGGGCTGCCAATCGTCTACTGAGCTTGCAGATAACTTCGTAAAAAAGAGCCGGATTTGTTTAGCACATTATCACATAAACAGTTTAGTAAGTAAAGTAACTAGGCCTAGGGCAAAACTGCCAAAACGGTAAAAGATAGTGCTGCTGGTATTCCCTGTACTGTAGAATTTAAGATTTCAGTTTGCTACCAATTCAGGGTGTGATAAAAAATGTAGTATAATAGTAATTGATGCGGAAAGTTTGCTTTTGTTCTACAGTGAAGGGTCTAAGGAGACACCTTCCGGGATGGACGGTGAGAGCGAGAGGGATGCACGAATCAGCTTGGCCTTTGGTGAGCTTCGACCGCTGTGCGTGAGGGTATCCCAGCATGCAACAGTGGAAAGCTTGGCGGCACTGAAATGTAAACTGCACACCGTGAACTCAGCGCTGAGTGACCTGCAAGAATATGTCCTTTTTCCTCTCAGTTTGATTCTGAAAAAAGGCACCAGGTATATGGATACATAACTCGTATTAATTGCACTGTACAGACTTCCTGTCAAGTTACACATGTAACTGTAAGTTGTTTATTAAAATGTATATATTGAAGTATGGGTATACCATGGGAATTAAAGGGACAGTAGCCTCTAGGATTTTACTGCATACAACTGTACTTACTGTATAACAAATCGTCTATACCCACACATATTTGTTACCAGATACCTATAATTTAATTGTTATAATTAATTGCACATCAACGCTACGAAATTTGAACGGCGCCATGACACTCGCGACTGTGCTGCCACCCCGAAAAATTTGCGTATTTGACAATTTATTTTGCACGTTACAGACCGAGGGCTAATCACAAAAGTGCAATTATATTTATACCTAAATGCTATTTAACCGAACGATATTCATTTTAGGGCAAATTTATCCATATTATAACTGAAACTATATGTCGTTTATAAGATATTACAATCCTTTTGCTTTTAAATGAATAAATAAGAAACACCCTCGGTCTGTAGCCCTTGGCTGGAAAGTGGTTTTGCGCAACTTATCAGATCGTGCGCTTTGAGTGGCGCCATCGTCGTTGTAATCAAACTGTAATCATTAGTTTTAAAACATTAAAAAAAAATATTTCTAATGGTGATTGAACCTGATTAACCATGAAACTTTTTATGTAGTGTAATTATAACCTAAATTAGCTGAAAATAACCCTAGAACCTAGAGTAAACTCTCCCTTTAACTAGTTACATTTACATTACTTCTGCCGAAATACTGTAGATCCCTGCTGTTGTTGATGTTGTTGCTATCCCTGTTATTATAATTGTTATTGTTGTTGTTGTTGTTGTTACAGCCAGGATGATGTGGTGCAGTTGACTGTGGAGTGCATCAGTAAAACGTTAGGCTGCGGGGAGGTCAGCGAATGGTACATGTTCCGTGATGTGTTTGTCCAGCTTTGCCTCATTTTCGGATCCCCCGACGAGAAGGGTGGAACTGGTTAGTGCTCTGTTGGTGCATTTCGCAGTGCTTCCTCTCAAGTAATTGTGCAATACTTTTGTAGAATCCAAGAATCGAAATTAACGCTTTTCCACTTTGTCGAGAGAAGCAGATTTGCTGCCAGAAATGTGAAAGTTATTATGCTACATTATATTGGAAAAATGGAAAATAAATCATTTTTTATTGCGTATTCACTCAGTGTTTTTTCATTACCTTGTCGAACCTTGCTAAAGGCATCTCTTAGTGCAAGAAAGCATGTGAACTCACAGCTATAAATAGTTGTTATTTACTTTGCTATATATTGTACCTGGAAAATCTAACACTTCACTTCTATGGAAAAATGATGTTGGCTGTTAGTTTTCTCTAGAAAAAGTATAAAAATATTTTGTGTACGTTTTTCATTGAAAATTACAGAAGGCAGAGAGAAGAGTGAGGAACTGAAATTGGCCACTATTGCTTGTCTAAAGGTGTTGATCACGAACTCTACTGTAGGGTATGTTTAGATGTGCATAACGACTTTATATAGCTGCCAAATGAAAGTGTCATGATATAAATTCATATATTATTGTGGCCCTATTGTTAAAATTTAGAATTGTGAACCACAATTCATGATTTTTTTTGGTGTTTTAATTTCACTTTTGATTTTTGCATGCTTATTGTCTTTATCCCAAGCTCCTAGACTTTTACAAGATTTATCATGGCTATGTTAAAGCGATCATTGCGAGTTTTTTTCAGCGTTTTTTAGTGTTTATTGTCACTCTCATGATGCCTACCGTTGTTGCTTGAGTAACAGTAATTGTTTGAATTAACAATAAAATGTCTTAGAACCTCATGCAAAGACAAAATCATGCACGATTACAATTTTGCGTTCTCTTGTTGATTTTCGCTGTCATGTCTCGCACTTTCTCGCGGTACCGCGAGACACCAACAAGGGTGCAGTAATGCAAAAATCGCACCGGAGATATTTTTGGTCAGATGTAAACACAGAGGTGCATAGTAGCGTAACACAAACAAGAGTGTAAGTTGTAACCTCATAAATATTAGTCTTCAAAAGTGTTAGGGACTATAACGAAGACGGAGAGAGAAGTGGATCAAATCGATATATCAACACTGGATTGCAGTGGGACAATCTCCGAATTTGTAAAAAAGTACACGACCGACAGCGACTGCTTCCATGGTTGTTTGATTTGTGCTCACCCGCTCACACACTCTCCGCTGCGCCTCGTTGCGTACGGCCAGCGAGAATACTTATCACACACAAATAGATGCCCCTTTGTTTTAATTATGTTCGCTTGTTTGAGACGATATTTGTGATTTTTGAAAGTCCTGACTGGAAAAAATTTATTGCTGGTATGATGTGGTCAAATCAATTTTTCTATGCTATAACTGCATAAAATATTGGTGTTTTGAATGTTGGTGTAATCAGTGATATTTTCGCTGTCAGGTGAGACTATATTCAGCTATATTTAGTTTTTCTGAGCAAAATTCTCGCAATGATCGTTTTAAAATTGGTATCTCCTTTTGCTTGATGAAATCATCTTGTTTTACCCGGTCCCTCTGAGCGCTGTTTCCGCCATATTTCGTCCTCAAAGAGCCCATTTAAATTTAATGTTTTTGTTTCGAATAATTTCTTACCAGAACTCTTCCTTATCATCTATAGTGAGACAGAAACCTGTCCTGCTTCTATTAGTAGTGTCGATCTACTGATCTGGTCGACATCAAACTCCGTGTTTGGTATAGTCCCCTAAGAGGTATCATTGTGAAATTAAAAAATTACTGATAAATACCTAATAAACGACCTTGCGTAAGTCATTGCCTGGTCATTGTTCTGCAGCGGTGTTGCCTAGACCATACAGGTGTGTTGAAATTTGTTCTAACAGAATTCTGGAGAGGCTATACTGCTGCGCATTCTTGCCTGCGCTTGGCCATGCCATCTTCATGCTGCTGAGAGTCTGTGAGAAAGAGAGCAGCCGGCAGCTACAGTTGGAAGCTCTGGAGCTGCTCGCGACGCTCCTCCAGTGCCAATGTCAAGGTGATGCTGATGAGCATAGACAGGGGTAGAAATAAGGAGTAAAAAAGAGATGGTCCTGTGGTAGTTTGAAATTTAGGTGGTCCTGCTAAATTTTAGATGGTCTTCCTAAATTAGGATTTGTAGTAGTTGTAATCAAAAACTAAAACATCAATTTCATTCAATTTATTCAATTTCATTCAAATCATTTTAAAACATCAAAAACATCAAAAACTAGAGCATTTCAGTCACTGTTAACCTGTTAGTCACCAGCTGTGTTTATAACCCCATGGTCATGTGTTGGCGAATTCAAGGTTAAACTTGCTGCCACAAGCAATATAGCATTTTGTACAGTACAACCAACATCTGTGTCCTGTGTTTCACGTTGCAAATTAGTGAAATTACCATTATTTCTAAATAAGCTGTTGTATTCCTACTCTTCTTGTTCTGCTAGTGTGTGGGTGTTTCTGGTGCAATGCACATCCAATAACATAACTGACTAAATTATTGCACAAATTAATGTTATAAGCAAAGGAGAAACAGAAACTGCTGCTGCTTGTTGCCAGCTTGCATTCAAAGAATTGCATTTACAGAGGGTAGCAGTTCAATGCACCAGCAGATGGGAGACTGTTTTGCATCATTTCTACCTGGAATCTCTATTACACTGACAAACCTTGCAACAGGTGACATTTGTCAAGGTCACAAGGTCACTATGGTGAGTCATATTTAGAAGCTTACTGACCACTCTAGAGAGAGATCAGTGTGAAGAAACAGTGTAAAAAAAAGCTAACATTAACAGTAGGTGTGCAGTAATCTCAAATGTAATTTATTGACCTTTATAAAGTACTGATGACTCAAGATATGGCATTGTGATTCCTTTGAAGTTGTCAGTTTCAACATGGCAGAAGTTGGTAACCATGGTGATGGGAGACAAGCAGTTGACCTTGGCAGCTGTGAAGGACATCGGTGATGAGTGCACTGCTCCCTTAGGTGAGATGCCTACTGTCACAGTATGTGTTAATTCTGCCCCTCGTGTGAGATGAGACAGGTGCTGTGATGCTGAGACAGCATGATACAAAGCTGCAGGCGCCAGCTGTGTTGATATAGCAAGCTTATACAGTCGCCCGGACCTTTGCAAACATCTGAATGACCGAGTAAGGTCTAGGTCTAGGCAAATCGTATCGGGTATAGAGATCAGGTGCCTTTGCACCAGTCGCTGTATGCAGTGTAAAGTTTGTTGTGCCTTGTAAAATGTCAATGGTTTCTGAACCCAAGTGAATTTGCTTGCAATTTTTTATGATTCGTGTGAATGACCTCTGTTTTGACTAACGACACTGTTATCAGTAGTACCCTTTGTTGACCAACAGTGTTTTAATGATAGTCGTTACGAAACAAATAATGCAATCTCACGCAAGGTGTTGTCTTAGACCAAAAAAACACATGGTTGAGTTCAAACCATGAGTCATTGTGCAATGCAAACATCGTAGTTATTTTGTTTGCATTACCTATCTGTATTTCATAGATCACCTAAAAGTGCTTAGAGACAAGGCATGGACTGTAGCAGCTGCCGAGAAGCTTCAGGTACTCGTTCAGAGACTGGCTGGTCTGGTATCCCACAGCAGCTGGAAGGTGCGGCTAGCCCTTGGCGCATGGGCTGATGCACTGTTGACTCACTGCACCGGGTAAGATGCTACGTGACTAGAAATCGAGGCCTGGACATTATCATATAGTGTGGCTTTAGTGTGTTTACCCCTGATAACCGCACGAACAGTATGATGCAGGTCAGTTCTTTAAAGATCAATAAACCTGTTGATGTGATATCCTACTTCCCGTTAAACAAGCCACGCTATCTGGCAGAGGTGCGTCACTACTCGATAACGCAGCTCTGATCTTGCTTGTTTGATCTTTGTGGGTAATTGTATGTTTGTTATAGGCAGAGATACTACCTAGGCCATATTAGAAATTCCATGATAACATATATGAGTTACCATAATCTCGATGGTCAATAATTGGAGCAAGGTTCTCACATGTAATTCCGACACTTGTCAAACAGTAATTTTGCGTGACGATGGTTTTTCTGAAACCAATTACCACCATTATACGAGATCGGACTGTATTTTCTTACATCCATCAAAAGATTCAGCTATGGTGTGTATGTCGCACTAGATTAATGTTTAAAACAATCATTTTAAATTTATCTTGGGGTGCACCATCACTACGATTTAACAGGTAAATCTACACGACACACCTACACCTACACGTGCACCTACATGAGTTAACAGGTACCATATTCTTACACCCATCCTTGTTCGGTTTCAGCTCATTGAGCAGTAGCGTGCCGTTTATCGTCGAGACACTGGTGGCGCTGAGCGGCGACGACTACGATCAGGTGGCGCGCTCTGGACGAGAATCGCTGGCTCGCTTCAGCGAGCGGTGCAGTGGGGACGACGCGAAACCCCTCGTGAATATCCTCCAGGAGAATTTCTACTCCCTGTGTAGCAGCCTGCCGAGGATGATGCGCGTGTCAGGTAGGTGTTACCTGTAGCGGCCTGCCGAGGGTGATGCACATATCAGATAGGTGTTACCTGTAGTGGCCCAATCACAGGGCATGCACCTATTGGGATGAGAATAAGGGATAGTTGTGTGCTTCATCCCAGCATTTACTGTGATGAGCTTGTGCTGCTCTGTTGTGCAGGAGACGACGTGAGGCTGTCAACGTTGCGGGTGCTGACAGGCTACATCAGGTTGCTGCGATCTCAGATTGTGCATCTCCTCGCCTCCCTTCCTCACCTGCACAGACTGTCCATCGCTTTGCTGCAGACGCTGGAGCTGGACTGCAGTGGAGCGACGATCACGGAGCAGACTCCAGGCACAGGTAAGCATTAATTAACACACCTGAGGCAGGTGAGCATTGCTTGTATGAGCACGTAACTGCTGGTCGAACACATAAAACATTGAGTAGTGTGTGGGTGGTTGGAGAAGTTAGAGAGAGGCGTTCATGGTATACTTATACTAGCTGAGGTAGTTGAGCATTGCTTGTATGGGCACCTAACTACTGGTCGAATACGTAAAACACATGAGTAGTGTGTGAGTGGTTGGAGAAGTTAGAGAGAGGCGTTCTTGGTATACTTATCGTTGTACCTGCACGTTAGGAATTGCAAAAATATAAATCGTTTGTGATGTTTTGAATGACGTGGACTCTATCGTTGTTTGCAGGCTCGGGGAATGTTATCAAAGAGAAAGAAGTACAAACACAGACAAAGGCTCGGAAAACGTTCAGCAGCTTTTCAAATGAGAAAATATATATGGAGATCATGTTGGCCTGTCGCCTGCTTGGACATTATGGTATAAAATATTTCTGCAACATCATACAAATTTGAAATGTTGTTCTAAGTACGTATTATAGTACAGTCATTAGTACTACTACTACTAGTACTACTAGTCAAGCAGATTGACAATGAAATAGGGAATTAAATACGTCCCAGGACATGTAATTCTCCCATCATGGCATCCTCTACAGCACACTCCCCTGTCTTTGCTATTCCCTGTCCACAGCTGTAACTGGCACCCAGAGTATGTTCCCCTCTATCTGCTTGGGTGGTTGTAGCTTTCAATTGGTCAGCAACTAAAACTGGGAGCCAATGTATGCGATACTCGTCGCGACTCGTGAGTAGGAAGGATACGGCTTGTCTCACTAGTGCTTGCTGTTCAGGTGACGTGGACATCCTCGTGGATCACTTCATGGACTTGTTCCGCGACTCGGCCATACACAGGAAGCAGGTGATCCTCATACTCAGCAACGTGATGCTTGGAGTCAGCGGCCGTGGTCTGGAGGCCGAACAACGTCAGTCTGCGACACAGGAGTTGAGTCAGCAGGCATTGGTCGGTGAGCTCGAGGTTGAGAAGTGCTCAGTGGGCTCCGAAGATAGGAGCAGGCTATGTGCACTTATCCGGTAAGCACGAGTAATTATAAGATGCATTTAAGGAGATTCCTCTCTCAGACTCCCTTTCTCCCTCCCTCTCTTCCTCCCTTAATTCCTCTCTCCCTCTCTCCTTATAAACTGCATATCTCAAAGTGAGTCGCATGTTCAGCACAGTTGACTTGTTGAGGAAATCTCATAATTACTCACGTTCCTCTAAAGTCCAATGATTTCTTTTAGTCTGGAAACCTTACAGTAAAGTGTGTGCAGGTTGCCTTACTAGTCGTGTTTATTTAGCCAGTGAGACGACAAAGCCGACTTGAAGCTTTGGAGGTTATATCATTGATTTGTTGATGCCTTGCAGGTCATTGGTGGAAGAGTTTGTGCAGAACGAACACTGGCACTTGCCTACGAGTATCTACACCCGCCGTGTGTGTGATGAACAGCATGCGTCGGATCGGCTGATGCTGCTGAAAAATCATCCACTGGTAGCAGGAGATGATACGAGCTTGAAAGATGTCAACAGCAACATTCTATTCGTCTGCCTTTTATTAGAGGCCTTGCAGGCTTTCTCTCAGGTTTGTCTAAACGCGTGTATATAGCTTTTGTAAGATTTCTCTCAGGTGTTTCTGACACATTTATAGCTCTTGTAGGCTTTCTGTTTAATATGTTTGTAAGACATACATGTGTATAGTTTTTTAAGATTTCTCTGATGTTTATCTAACACATATATAGCTTTTGAAGGCTTTCATTCATTTAGTATGACGCATGGCTTTTGTAAGTTTTCTTACAAGTTCTAAGATTAGTTTAATAGAGAGCACTTGCAATTAATTGCTTGTGGTTATACCACAGGTCCTTGAAGAAGATTTTAGAGTTCTTCTGATGACATGCCTGTATCCAGTGATGGAGAAGGTGGGAGATGACACAGCATTGGTGTCCCAGACTGCTTACCTCACCCTGGTTGAGGTGGCATCCAACTGTGGCTATAGGTGAGACATACACGCTGTTCTGTAACAGATATATGCGCAGAGGCTATCTACACTGACATCAATTGAGGAGTTGTGTGAGTATAGTGTAAGAGTCAAGTTTACTGCATTCATTGCATTAATGCAGATTTGTGATGGCTTTGAAAATTATAAATTTTTCGTTTTTTTAAATGTTTGTTTAATGCTTCTAATGACGGTAAATTGTGTTCAAAGAGTTTTAGCATGTTTTGGAGAGCTCTAATGATACAGAACTAAATTATCCACAGTTTGATCAAGTTATAAATTTATGTGACTACAGGTGGCACTGGAATCCCCAATTGTGGAAATATTAGTAGAAGAATACGTTTAGGGATTGTGCACTTAAAAAAGTAAACGTTTTTCTTTAGCTCGGTAGGTTCACTGATCCACAGCAACACTGACTATTTAGTGAACAGCATCTCGCTGCGGTTGCGCCACCTGTGGTTGAACCCGAGGGCGCCACTTGTACTGCAAGTGATGCTGCAGTATGGTGATGCTTCTATTTTGCCTCTAGTTGAACATACAGTTAAGGAGGTATGTCTGTCTTGTGTCATCTAATGATGTTCCTAAATTTCTCTCAGTCAATGCTAATTAACGATTCAATTTTTATATAGGCTCGATACTTTCAGAATCTCTATTCTGAACTTTACTCTATATTTCTCTTATTATCTTCTGTTTCTTTGTGCTATCTAGTAGCTTTTGTTTAGTGTAAGGACAATCATACACTATAGCATGAGTTGAACTAAAAATCTGCTTAGTGTTATATACAGATAAATTGAAATGCTTTGTAGTATATATATATATATATATATATATATATATATATATATATATATATATATATATGTGTGTGTTTATGTGGTGAAAATATTCTTAAGAGCTTAGTGTTATATTTACAGATCTTTTCGAACCTGGATGTCTATCATAGCTACAAGGGGCTGCCCTTTCTGAAGGTTTTAATAGCTTTGGTCACTGCAATATTGAGATGGTACCCACCACCAACTGGCAGTGTGAGTACAAGCAGGAGGGTGACGCAAACTAGCTGCTACTGCTGCTTACTAATTACTACTACTGCTAGTGCTGCTGCTTGCTTCTTCTAACACTACTGCAACTGCTGCTGATGCAACTGCTACTGTTCTTAATGCTACCGGTACTGCGATTGCTACTGCTATTGGTGCTACTTTTGCTGTTAGTGATGGTTACAGTACTGCTGCAAATGGCTGTAATCGCCACTGCTGCTTATCCTACTAGCAATAATTCTGACTTGAAAGTCACAACCACCTAGAATAATCTTTTATCATTTATTTTGATTAATTGTTGGTTAACAAGAGAAACAATTGAAACTCACACGTTTGCTTGCCTACCCCCATTAAACCTATTTGTTCTACTATGCAGGATGCTCATTAATGTCTGGCTGTGACTGATATCTTCACAATTTAAGCTGACCTGGTGTGTCTGTAACTGTTTTTATTGAAATCATTATAGCACGATGGTGATGCTAAAAACGATGCGCGAGGGAGCGACGGCGCGGGATGTGAATCGCTGCGGTCCTACCTGCTAGAATATCAACGCCTTAAGAAGGAGGCAGAGGATTTGCAGAGTGAGGATCACTTACCAGAGGACATCGAATGGGAAACAGAAATGGGAGCAGATGCAGAGAATGCTGCGGGACAAGATGAACAATCTGAGGAAGCGGAGGAGGGGAAGCCACCCCCACCTTTACATGTCAAGCTAGTAGTTGAGGTATGCGCATTGTTGTGGATATTGTTAGTATTGGTAGTTGAGATATGAATATTACAGCTGAGCTTTTTAGTATTGGTAATGCACAGGTGCACTGCATACATAATGAAAGTTACGTGTGTATGCAGTAATAGTGTCCGTGGGAATATGCTGAGCATTTTGTGAGACACCACTTGCGTCTGTATCATAAGTCCTGTCAGTAGATATGGTCGAAAAACGGTTCAGCCACACTAACAATGAACTCCCAGTTGATGCAAATCAGCTGCTACTGCTGCTGTAACTACTACTACTGCTGTTGTAATTACTATTACTGCTATTGTAATTACTACTATTGCTAGTGCTACTGCTTTGCTTCTTCTAAATTTGGAATGCTACTGCAACTGCTACTGTTCTTAATGCTACCGGTACTGCGATTGCTACTGCTATTAATGTTACTTTTGCTGTTGATTATGGTTACAGTACTGCTGAGGTTGCAGCAAAGTTAGTATTAGGTTCAACGGCAGCATGTTGATGTGTTTCAGGTGATGGAGCGGTGTGTACACCTTCTGGGTGCTCCTGACATGAGCCAGAAGCTACTCGTGATGGACATCGTGCAAAACGCTGCTCTCGCTCTCAAGGACCGTGAAGGTGAGGCATATAGTAACATGGCTGATAGCGCAGTGAGCGAGTGAAACCCTGTAGAGTTGAGCAGTAGTAACGGAAGACACCCTTGTTGAGCTGGGTGAACCCCTGAGAGGTTCTTAGCAGGAATTTATACACGTCTTGTATCCTGCCAGATGACGACAATGATGGTGACGCTGACAACAATGGTGGTGATAATAATGGTTATAAAAATGATGTCGGAAATTGTCCGTGACGACGACGACGATGGTGATGACGATGATGGTGGTGGTGGTGGTGACGGTGATGATGATGATGACGACGATGGTGATAGTGGGGATAGAGACGACAGCAAAGGTGATGGCAATTAATGAGGAAACAGGCAATCGCACTGACGTTAGTGATGGCAGCAACAGCAGCGATTACATTTACTGCAGACTTTAGTGACTCTTGGTTTTGCAGACGATCTACTGCCAATGATACACAAGGTTTGGAGCCCACTGGTGCTGCGTTTTTCCGACAAGGAGCTGCCTGTACTCAGACAGGCTTTCATGACGCTGTGCTGCATAGCTGACTGCTGCGGTGACTTCCTGCGGCAGCGCACCGTGGCAGAGGTGTGGAAGCGTCTCGCAGATTTCCTGCTGCAGCAGAGCAAACTTAGGTGGGTCATCGAAGATCTCACAGCATACCATGCATGGGTGAAACACGTGATACTGCGTTACAGCTGCCTCGCATTTGGTCAGCTGTAGTGGTGAATAATACACTGGCTCCAATGTTCCGGTTTTAGAACTGCACTACTTTAAACCTCCGGCATTCTTAAATGTTATGGTTTAGCTGTCCTCGTTGTTGTTCACTGACTGGCTGTGTGTTTGTCTGGTATTAAAGTAGTAACGTTCGTGGACTAACACTGCAATGCATCAATACTTGATTCAAACAATGCAATTTCTGTGCTCAATGAAAGTTATCTCTGTTTTTATATAATTGAATTATGTCTGTTGAAATAGAAACTATTCTGAATTGAGTGTGGGCATATGCTTTTGAGTTTATATTGAGTTTTGCCGCAGAGACGGCTCCTCTGCTTTGTCTTGCTCCTGTTGAGTTCCTGTCGGTGTGCACAGCTGCTGCTGCCGGCCAGACTATGAGTACACACTAGTCTTCAAGCTCCAGGTGGCACTACTGCAGAGAGTTGGGCGGTTGTGTGTGCAGCTGCAGGTTAACGAGAAGGAATGTGATGACATTGTGAAAGCCTGCATACCCTACCTACACAGTGGCCAACCGATAGCTCTCCAACAGGTGAATTCATTCGTATGTTATGCGTACGTGCGTGCATGCACGTGTGTTATTAATATTTTAACCTTTGTTTCCTTCAAGCACTAAATTAAAAAGAGATATATATACTCCTTTATTATAATATTTGCTTTGGTATTGGGATTGGGGGGAGGGGGCCTTGCATTACCACCTGATGACGTTATTCACTGGAGAGGAATGATGAATAACGTAAGTAAGTGAATACAGGTAGGTCCCTTTTTCCCCTTAATGGTTCATTTTACGACTTTTCACATTAAAGACCTTTTCAAAATTACCTAAAAAAATTGAAAATAACAAAAAAATTTCAACTCAATAACACATCGCAGCAATGCCTGTGAGTCCAAACATGCAATATGCACTTTTTTGTTTTTCGTGGTGCATTGTGGGTGGAATAATTGCAATAATTGCATTATAATTTGGTCTTATTTTACAACATTTCATTTCATGACCCTGTTTTACTGGAACCTAACCCTGCCGTAAAAGGGGACATACTGTAGACGCTGTATATTTCACGATGGTTTAATTTTCGCGAATTTCGCGAATGCATCCCCGACCACAAAAATTACAATACGCGAATAATTCATACTATACCGAATTATACCGAATATTTAATTCACGGACCGCGAAAATAACCTCTCGCGAAATTGTCTGTCAAATCTGAATTCGCGAAACTATCTGTATGCGAAAAATATGGCGTATACACTACCTGTACATTACTGTGTACATATAGTGCAGTGATATGCAAATTTATTTCTACTTAGTGCATCACGTGATAAATCGTTGAAATTCTATTGGATAACGTCGCAGGCACTATGAAGCAATAGTGCCCGCCTGAGCGGGCACTATTGCTTGCGCGACGCATTGTTATTATAACGCATTGTGTTCACATCATGAATCTCCTGCGTCTGGGCGCCACGCAAGAGTTTCGAATTAATGGCGATTGTGTTTGTGTCGAGCGTTTTGTTACATCGAATGCACCGGCAAATTAGGGAGTATAAAGAAGGTATATAAGCATGAAAAGTAGATTGCATAGTCATGTGATGCATTAATATATAATTAATGTTGTTGCAGGCGGCGATGGTGGCGCTTCAGCATTTGATTGGAATTGAGCCAGATGTAGTCTGGCTGCACTTGATTGCTACGTACAGTCCGGTCAAGGAATTGGCGTCTCCTCACCCCTGTTTCCCACCGATAAAAGTAAGAAACGTTCTGTTAGCAGAATAACATGATGTTGTTGTTGGTGTGTACTTCAATGGTATTCAAGCGTTTTGAATTAATTATTAAATCTCGCATGTGCCCCGAAGAACGCTCATCGCAAAGGCACATCTGATTGAGTTGATGTCACGGTATCTAACGAATAAAAACGGGAAAGACCTGCAGAGCGTAAATGTTCACAGCACATATATATAATATTTGCTGCACCTTTATTGAGCGTTTGTTTTAAAACACTGAACGTACATTTGTGAGAGGTGAACAGAACACAAAAGTATTTGGTGTGTTCATATCGATTAAAAATCTATTTTTAAAAGCATTCTGGAACTAAAAACGAATGCAAACACCCACAGTGGATTTAGCTTTAATTGAGGATTAACAACCTGTGCTATTATAGGTAAAGTGCAGCCTAATTTTATCTTATTACCACACTGTCTGTGTGCCTCCAGGTGTACGATGGAAACACGGACGTAGGTCCGTACACCGCCAACGTAATGACACTGATGAAGTTGCTGGACACGTCGTGACACAGGTACAGCAACCATCACCACACTACTGCAGACACAGTACACGTGGCACATGTACACACACACAGACACTATCACCACACTACTGCAGGCACAGTACTTGTTGTGACATGTACAGGTACACGCACAGCCACCATCACCACACTACTGCAGACACAGTACACACAACACATGTACACACACAGCCACAATCACCGCACTAATGCAGACACAGCACATGACACATGTACACACACAGCCACCATCACCACACCAATGCAGACACAGTACACATTATTGTGGTAGTTACTGACAATACAATTAGGTAATATCCTGCTTGCTTGTTGGAATGCGGTGTGTGCGTTTAATAATTGCCGTGCGTGTGTGGGCATTTCATTCTTGCGATGCGGTGTGCAGGGATTTTTTTATTCTTGCAGTGGGATGTTGGAATTTCATTCTTGCCGTGCGTGTGTGTGCATTTCAATCCACGGTTCTTCTCAGTGTAATCACGTCCATAGCTCCACTCTTATGGGAGGGGATGTGTCAAAATTCAAACGTTCAATTGATCGATTGATTGTTCAATTGAACAGTCGTTTAATCATTCAAACGTT